>NC_066583.1:602429209-602738376 GCF_024323335.1 Lathyrus oleraceus | reverse complement strand
TGGTCTTCTGAGCTTATGTTGAGTTCATCTGTTTCAGGTTAAGCACCAATGCCTTGAGGATCATTCTAATGTGCTTGATTTGAATTGTTTATATTGTGCTAACATTTGTTTTGTAGGTGACTCATATGCTTGAGTCTTTGTGCCTTGCACAATTGGTCCCTCTGTTGGTTGACTTTTGGTTCATTTCTCTTTGTTTTAATTGTTGAACTGTTTACTAATTGGTTTGACTTTTTTCAGGTACTTTAGTTGCCTAAGTTCTTTGAACTTGCTTGCTTGCTTTGCTTTTTAGCATTTGCTTTGAGGTATAATTACTTCTTCTTCATGTAGTCTGGAGACCCGGTCTGTTATTTGACCGGGCAAACTGTCTGAAGTCCTCCTTAAGAGGCAATGCCTGTGTTTGTTTATATTTGTCCTAAGCAGGAAAAGTCCTTCAAGTAAGGCAATTGGTGGAAGGTAGGGATAAGCAATCTATCCCCCACTATTCAGTGTGTCCTCTCTTTGCTCCCAGTACCTGGTTGAAGCAATGAGATAAATACCCAAGATCCAATCGAGTCAATAATGTGGAGAGAGTTCCTACTTCCTGAACTCCCACACTTTCTTTAATGCTCTCTCTGATCTGAGATAGAAGCAATGAGGCACACCCCTCATCTCCTATTCATCTGCTTCACCTGAGCCCCTCAATGGCCAGGTTAAGAGCGACCTTTACCCATTACAGTGGACTTTTAAAGTCAAACCCTCTTGTGTGAGCCCCCATTGTTTTGGCTATAGAGTGTGCTGTTTGTTATTCATTGATTGTTTGATTTGCTTCATATGCACTTGCCTGCTTATATGTTATGCATTTATCATCATCGTCAATTGCCATTAATGCATGATCATCTCATTTGCTTTTGTGATGCTATCATTGTTGTTTTCCCATTGAGGACAATTGTAAGTCCATTGCTTTGGCATTTGCTCCTATGATATGGAAGGATAGAGTGTAAGACCTCATTGGTCACTCATATCTTCTGTTGCTTGATTTGTATGTGAGGATACAGTTATAAGTCCCTGTAAGTTGGCATCTGTTATCCTGTGATCATAATTTGATCTGTTTGTTGTTTGTATGTGAGGATACAGTTATAAGTCCCTGTAAGTTGGCATCTGCTTTCCTGTGATCATAGTTTGTTTATCTGTTTGTATGAGAGGTTGCAATTATAAGTCCCTGTAAGTTGGCATTTGCATTCCTGTGATCATATTGTTTCTTTTGTTCTTGTATGTGAGGATCCATTGTAAGCCCCTGTGATGTGGCATTGGATTTCCTGTGAGCATACTGTGGAGTTAACCTAAGTCCAGATAGATTGGCAGTTGACTTCCCTGTTTCATTTTTGTTTTCTTTTGAGGAGATTAGTGTAAGACCATTGAGTGGCATCTGATATCCTGTTCTGTTTTAGGAGACTGGTGTAAATCCATCTATTGGTATCCGGTATCCGCTTTTATTTCTTTGCCTGTGGAGATTAGTGTAAGTCCATAGAGTGGCTTCTGATATCCCATTTTGTCTTAGGAGATTGGTTTAAGACCATTGATTGGCATCCGATATCCGCTTTTGCTTGCTTTGCTTGTCTGTTATTATTAATTGCCATTCCAAAGGACACACTTGAATCATCTGCTATATGATTTCAAGAAGTGAACCTTCTAAGAAGTTTTACAATCCCATTCTCATCCATTCATCATTCATTATGTCCTAAACCTTTTCACACTATACTTTTCAAACTTGACATAAGTGTTGTGCAAACATCTTCATGTTTTTCTAACTAAAAACCTGGACTCAAGTCCTTGACTTTTTTTTCAAACTTCATTTCATAATACTTATTTGAATTGATCTTAATCATACTTTGACTCCATTTTCATAATCATAATCAGTAACTCCACTCATTCACTTGTTTTGGCTTTGTCCATTAATGTTTTCATACATGAGCTATAGGTTTGATTTATCTTAGTGGTTGATGTTAATCTCACCTTCTGTCTTTAGTGATTGAATTGTAAGTCTTCCTTGCCTATTATAGGGTTAACCCCTCTCTGGCAGGTTGAAGCTGTTCTCACATGGTGGACGTTGTTGTTTGTATAAGGTTGAGTTTTCTCCCGTGGATAACGTAAGACCTAGGGTTTGTGTTTAAAATTGAACCTAACCCACTTTTGGAAATCTTTTAGCCGAACTACGGCGTTCTGATCCTTACCTTTGATGGAAGGTACGTAGGCAACGGGTTCATCCGTTCGAACCCAATAACCCAATAAAAATGTATATTCTTTTCTCATCATCCCAATCATGATTGCACAATCTTTATGTCATAACAAATAATAAATTTTTGCATAACAAGTGTGAAAAGGGCTCCCTAGGAGTACCTAGGACGTAGTGGGTGCCTAACACCTTCCCATTGCGTAATTTACCCCTTACCCAGAATCTCTGATCTTTTTATTAGTTTTCTACGTGTAAAACTTCTTAGGCTTTTGTTCGCTTTTTAGCCAATCCTTTGGATAAATAAAAGTGCGGTGGCGACTCGGAAATTTCAATGTATCTCCTAGCTTATGATTTAATCAATAGATCATATAGCGACGAATACACCGCTACAGGCTATCGCCACAAACGGGTGTGTAATGATGAGGGAAACGGCTCAGAGAATGATGGAGGTGGAAATGGATGATGAAAAATTTGAAACACCATGCCAGGCAGTTGAAACCGTCAAGGTGGAGAATGCCATTATTGCTGGGAAAGAGAAAAAGCCGTCCATTTCTTCTTACAAACAGGCCGTGGAAGTGGTGAGAAATGGAGGGATCCCAGGCTGGGGAAAGATCATAGACATTGTGGTGAAGGCGGATATGTTCGGGGTTGGCTATCAGCCGGATCAAGAGTCGTCTAGACAAAATAGAGGACGTCGTCCACCGCTCACATTTGTCAGTGCCGGAGTGCTGGATCCAGGTCACGTCTATACAGTAGGTGAAGAGATTGACAGTGACCGCGAGCTGGAGTCGTGGATAAAATCGTGCGTACCAGGGAACTGGAAGGCTGAAAAGATCATCACTGTCACTCATCCTGAAGAGTAATATTTCTGTTTTTCAAATCTGTTTGCATGAAAGCCATACGTTTTGCCCGAAACGTAATGGTCCATTGTAAGGGCCACCTCATGTGTTTCATTTTGCAACATTTTGCATCATTAATAAATGGATGTTTTTCAATTAAAAACGGTGTTCCCTGTTTTTCATTCATTTTTGCAGTTTAAAACAAATAAAAATGGCAATGTTTGTTTTCATTTTTTTCTCTTTTTGATTTGTCTCGTTCCGACTTCAAAAAAGATAATTCTCCGGATCTCATTGATAACAATTCGGTTACACCTCTGTATGGCTTCGACAATCCGATCTATCATGCCGAAGAAGAAGGCGAAGAAGATTGTGAACTGCCGGAGGAATTAGCCAGGTTGTTGAAACAAGAGGAGAAGGTGATTCAACCGCACGAGGAGCGAGTTGGGATTGTTAATCCAGGCACCGGCGAGGTCGGAGAGGAAGTGAAAGTTGGTTCCACCCTGGAGGCGAGTGTCAAGAGCGAAGGTGATGCCATTTGGTCTCAAGAACGCCGGTGCCACGTATCATGGTGACTTTGTTTCATGATATGATTCATCATGAAATTGAATGCTATGTTGATGACATGATAGCAAAGTCCCAAACAGAAGAGGGGCATCTGGTAGATCTGGCCAAGCTGAGTGGACCAGTTGAGACAATTCAAACTGAGGTTGAATTCAAATAAGTGCACTTTCAGAGTGCGGTCCGGTAAGCTGCTGGGGTTCATTGTAAGAGAGGAATCGAGGTTGATCCTGCTAAAAAAAAAAAAAGAAGAAGAACAAAAACAATACGAGAAATGCCTGAACCGAAAACAGAAAAAGAGGTTCGTGGTCTCTTAGGTAGATTGAACTACATTTCATGGTTCACATCTCATCTAACAGCCACGGGTGAGCCCATTCGAGTTGAAAAAAAGGAAAAGAAAAGAAAAGATCAAACGGTCAGGTGAAATAATGATCGCCAAGGGGCATTGAATAATAAAAGAATAAGTTGCAGGAGCCTCCGATTCTGATGCCTCTCTGTGGAGGGAGACCGTAAACCCTGTACTTGACAACCCTCGAGGGGTCTATGAGGTGTGTACTGGATCAGCATGACGGGTCTGGTCGAAAAGAGCATGCAATTTACCATAGCAAAAAGTTTATCGACTGTGAAACAATACATTCACTGCTCGAAAAAAACTTGTTGTACTTTGGCATAGGCTGCTCGCCGACTGAGACAGTGTATGCTGGTTCATACCACTTTGTGGATTTCCAAGACGGATCTGATCAGGTATGCATTTGAGAAGCCAGCATTGACCAGACGGGTTGCAAGGTCGTAAACGATTTTTGACTGATGGGATATTCAGTATACCTCTTAGAAAGCGATTAAGGGGAGTGTATTGTCCGATTACCTCGCCTAGCAACCCATCGAGGATTATCGACCAAGGAAGTTTGAGTTCCCTGATGAGGACATCTCGAGGTGCTCAAATCGAAAGATTGTGAGGAACCGATCCCGGAGGAGGGGCCTGACCCTGAATCCGAACGGATTCTGATGTCTGATGGGGTTGTTTATGTGAATGGTAACAGAGTTGGTACCGTTTTGATTACGCCGAAAGGACCCCACTCCTTGTGCTGCTAGGCTAACATTTGAAGGCGCCGACAATGCGGCAAGTATGAAGCTTGTATCCTGGGTATTGTACCTCGGTGCATCTACTAGGGCAAAGCCTTTCTCACTCGTGTATGAAATAGAAGCGGTGCTACCGGTTGAGGTTCAATTTCCCTCTTTGAGAGTCCTGATGGACGTAAGATTGCAAGAGGCTGAATGGGTAAGGACTCAGTATGAAGAGTTGAGCCTGATTGAGGAAAAGAGGCTGGCGGCCATCTGTCATGGGCAGTTATACCAGCAACAGATGAAGTGTGCCTTCGACCGAAAGGTGCGACCTCGTGTGTATCACGTGGGAGAGCTGGTATTGAAAAGGATCCTTCCTCCTCAAGGCGATCGTGGGGCAAGTGGATATACAGTTATGGATCCCATTCGTGGTCAATAAGGTTTTCTCTGGAAGAGCCTTGTTGTTGACGACCATGGATGGCGAGGATTTTCCATCCCCTGTGAATGCGGACGCAGTTAAAAAGTACTTCGCATAAACTGACCCGCTGGACAAAGAAAAGAGAGTCCAGGCAAAAAAGGGCATCCCGATGAACCAAGAGAAAAAGAAAAGAAAAAGGTTCGGGCAAAAATTATGGATAAAAGAAAAAAAACTGTACACCCGGCAAGTCGAAAACCTGAAAAGGCGGCTTGGGCAAAAAAGGGTATCCCGGTGGACTGAGGAACCGAAAGGGCGGTCCAGGAAAAAGAGGGATTGAAACGAACAACTGCGTTTGGCATGATCGTTTGTGCTTCGGATATGACAGGGATAATCCCCAGCAGGGATCGATCGGAAGCGTCTTGTTCAGAAGGCGGAAAGAGCGGAGAGTCTGAGGACATATGGGGTGTAACCGAGTTGGAACCCGATGAGATCGCGGTTTCACATTGCCATTAGGATAGATTTTTCCTTTTGTGTGCAATTACCTCTTTTCAGGAATTGCTTCCTTTGTATTGCTCAGTTTTTGAGCCACCTTGTTCAACTAATAAAATGCATATTCAGTCAAATAATTTTGTTTTTTGTTTTCATAACCGCTTTGATTGCAAAAACATCCGTTTATTTTGATAAGAATATTTGCATCTTGAAACATGGAGATCCCTTCCGATACATGCTTATAAGATTGAAAACTTGAAATCTTATTCGGAAGGTTGAGTGACCCAAGTGTTGAAATTTTGGCACGCCTGGGGCACGTTTTTGTCTAACGATCTCTTTTGCAGGTACTGTTAGATATTTTCACTCACTTGCAGGTTGTGATGTGAAGCTTTTGGCAAAAGATCCCCGTGGAGTCCAATCAGGGACGAATGAATTGAAGAATGGTGAAAAGACGGTGAAAGAATGGCAACGATCATGAATATTAATCAAGAAGACTCTTCAAAGTCTGAAGGTTGGAAAGTCTGTATGAATCCCAGGAGTTCGCTCTTCGTAGAATACGGAGCGGTCGGGAATACAAGGTGATGAATCAGAAAAGTCCAGACGAGTCTGGGAGTTCTCAAAATTGGAAAGCTGACAGTGGATTTAGACGGTGAATGCCATGGTTCGACGAGTCGACGGGTGTTCGGGGCCAGACTTTCCTGGTTTCCCCAAGCAAAGTTGGGATTGTTACCTCCTCAGCAGATTCAAGGTCTGTGTTTTCCCTAGCAGGGTCGGGATGGTTATCTCCCCCAGCAGGTTTTAGATCGGTGTTGCCTCAGCAGTCAGGCCCGAAGGTTGCTATTTCCCCAGTGGAGGTATCTATTGGTATTGGTTTCTCCAAGCAGAGTCGGGATTGTTGTATCCCCAGCAAGTCAGAGATTGTTGGTTTCCCCACAGAGTGAGTTGGTGGTTTTTTTTTCCCGCGAAGTCCCCAAACAGATCGGGTTCAGAGGAGGTTACCCCTGGTAGGGTGGCCTATTTCCCAGCAACAGTGTTATTCTTCAGCAGGTGGAGGTTGGAGTATTGTCGAGTTCTTCAGCAGAGTGCCTCGAGCTCCCCAGGAGAGTCCCTTGAGGGGGATACTTTTTATGCATGCATCATTTAAGAGATCATAGCATATTGCATAATAAATTGTGTAGCATTTCCATAATTATGGAGCATTACGCTAAAAATCATCATGCATCAGCATTGCAAGCATAAGCTAGTCTCAAGCCGTGGTTACCGTTTGAGAGGTGGTTTCGCCAGAGGGTGAAGATGTTACTCCGAGGAGTTTGGCATCGTGATTTTGAATCAACAGTATTCCCCAGTAGTGCGGTATTGGAGGAAGGGTTTCTGTCGGGCGGAGATGGAAATGATAGTCAAAGAAGTTTTGGGGTCCAAAAAAGAAAAAAAAGTAAGAAGAGAATAATCCCCAGCTGAGCGCAAATTGTTCGTCTGCTAGGGTTGAATAAAGGATAGCCGGCTCATGGCTTGTTATCCCCGGCATGGGTTGTTGGCACACGTGCCGCCTCATTTATCACTGTTCCTCATTTCTGCCGATGCTGACCGGCATGACAGGTTTTCCGGTATTCAGGCCGAGGTGGGTATTCAGACCAGTTTCCAATTTTCAGGTCGAAGAAGTTTCCGATGTAACACCCTTCTAAAATACCCCAATAATTAATTAAAACAACAAAATATGAATCAGAGTAGATATGCAATTTCAGGGTGTCACACTTGACACTTCACACCAAAATAACTTGTCATGCTCATTTATTAATCAAAATAAAACATTGCACAATTCGCAGCGGATAGAAATCTAACAACATGCAAACCATGTAACACATTACATGTAAAATTGTTCAACAACCAAAAATGAAAACAAAGTAAAACATCCCGTCCCGATGTTACATATACCAGAGCATGACCCACTAAGGAACTACACTAGACTCCAAGCACTAGCTTCTACTCAATCACTGCTCGTTACCTGAAACATAGTTGTAAGGGTGAGTTCCTCAATCGATATAATAAGCATTATAAAATATCATGTAATGCTAAGTAAATTAACACATTCATCACCCTAATCATATCACACATTCAGCAACGGCAACATCAACTCATAATCATACTCAACACAAACACAAAACACACGTATAATATTGGAATACATCCATTCATATTATACGCCATACATACATTATGAAATGAGACTCCATGCATGCGGTACCGACTATTCGTGAACACATAGTTCAACCTCACCGATCAAACCCAGATACGGCTACCAAGCTCACTAGTCCCACTCATTTAAGACCTAGTGACTCACTCACTAATTCCTCACCATGGGAATTAGCTACCACCATAAAGGCTATGCTATGCACGCTAAATCACCTAGCATGCAAACATCAACAACAATCCACAATGGACATATGCTCACACTCTAAGCCATAAACAGTTCATCCACAATTACATACATAATAGATATATTCACAGCATTATGCATACCATCATACATCATCAGCATATTTATCACAGAATCATATCATGTCATGCCAATTAATAAATCACAGTATTAGCACACTCTACTAATACCTATACTGCTCAAAACAACGGGAAATGATCCCTACTATATCATACATCAGCTAAATTACATCACTAATTCCATTCCAAAACGTACACAATATTTAAATATCAAATTTTCACTTTTCAAACAGTGTTAACCGGTTAACGCCCTGGGTTAATCGGTTAACGCAAAACAGAATGCGCTTCCTGGCAAATTTTAACAGTGTTAACCGGTTAACACCCTGGGTTAACCGGTTAACGCAAGACAGAAATTAATTCTTAATTATCATAACAGTGTTAACCGGTTAACGCCCTGGGTTAACCGGTTAACGCAAGACAGAAAGCTATTCCTGCGCTAACAACGAACAAAATGCAGAATTACCCGCATTTTTCGCCGTTGGAGGACTTCCGGACCTCCGATTTCGATTCCGTAAAAAGCTACACCTTCCAGAAAATTACGACTCATCCAAATATAGATTCATTCACGGTTTTAACTTAATTTATTCATCACAATTTGCAGCATTCATCATCCTGATTAGGGTTAATTCAATGGCTTATTACTACCCATTACATGTTAACCCATAATACCCATTAAACGACGATAAACCCCCCTTACCTGAGTTAATCCGGCAAATCCTTTAACTTCAAGCTTTTCCCTTCTTCAACCCTTTTTCTCTTGCTCTTCCTTTTTGCCCTTTTTCCACTTTTTAGTCGCTTCTCTGTTTTCACGCATAAAAACCTTTTTACTAAATGGGACTCTTTACTGATTCCAAAAATCGTTCCAATTCCAACTTTATTATTCCAATAATAATAATCCAATAATATTCCAATTATTTAATTAAATTAATAAATATACTAATAATAATATATATGAAGGGTTTATCTTTTATTTTGAAAAATAATACCCTCTCATTCATATTATCATCATAATATACTATTAAACTTAAATTAAATAATTATCATATTTTATCGGGGTGTTACCACTCTCCCCCACTAAAAGAGTTTTCGTCCTCGAAAACATACCTCAAGCGAATAACTCTGAATAAGACTCCTTCATCTGACTCTCAAGTTCCCAAGTCACATTGCCACCTGCTGGTCCTCCCCAAGCTACCTTTACCAAAGCAATCTCTTTACCCCGCAACTGCTTCAACTCTCGGTCCTCGATCCTCATAGGTGATGTTTCAACAGTCAGGTTATCTCTCACCTGTACATCATCTACTTGGACCACATGCGACGGATCAGGAATGTACCTCCTCAACTGAGACACATGAAAAACCTCATGCAAATTCGCAAGTGACGGCGGTAAAGCGATACGATAGGCTACCTCCCCTATCCTCTCCAAAATCTGATAAGGACCAATAAATCGAGGTGTCAACTTCTTCGACTTCAAAGCTCGACCAACCCCAGTTATCGGAGTAACACGAAGAAACACATGATCTCCCTCTTGAAACTCAAGTGACTTCCTCCTCTTGTCGTGATAACTCTTCTGACGACTCTGAGCAATCCTCATCTTCTCCTGAATCATCTTAATCTTTTCCGTAGTTTGTTGAACAATCTCCGGTCCAACCACAACACTCTCACCGGACTCATACCAACATAAAGGTGTCCGACATCTCCTACCATACAAAGCTTCAAACGGTGCCATACCAATGCTCGAATGAAAACTATTGTTGTAGGTAAACTCAATCAAAGGTAAATAACAATCCCAAGCACCTACCTTTTCCAAAACACAAGCCCTCAAAAGATCCTCCAGTGACTGAATCGTCCTCTCAGTCTGACCATCAGTCTGCGAATGATATGCAGAACTCAATCTCAGCTTAGTTCCCAAAGCCCTCTGCAAACCTTCCCAGAACTTCGATGTAAATCTAGGATCTCTGTCCGAAACAATACTCGACGGAATACCATGCAAACTTACAATTTTCTCAATATACAACTCAGCTAATCTCTCTAACGGATAATCCATTCTGATCGGAATGAAATGAGCCGATTTTGTCAATCTGTCAACAATCACCCAAATAGCTTCAAAATTCTTAATTGTCCTCGGTAAACCAGAAACAAAATCCGTACTGATACTATCCCACTTCCACTCTGGAATAGCCAACGGTTGCATTAGCCCAGACGGCTTCTGATGCTCAATCTTTGACTTTTGACAAGTCAAACAAGAATAAACAAAACTCGCAATTTCTCTTTTCATTCCCGGCCACCAAAATAACTTTTTCAAATCATGATACATCTTCGTAGCCCCAGGATGAATACTCAGGCCACTACGATGTCCTTCCTCAAGAATACTCTTCTTAAGTTCGGTAACATCCGGAATACACACCCGATTACCAAATTTCAAAACACCATTCTCATCAACTCTGAATTCACCACCTTGACCTTGATTCACTAGAGTCAACTTATCAACCAAAAGCACATCGGATTTCTGACCCTCTCTAATCTCATCCAGAATACCACTCGTTAACTTCAACATTCCCAATTTAACACTATTGTGAGTACTCTCACACACCAAACTCAAGTCTCTAAACTGCTCAATTAAATCCAATTCCTTAACCATTAACATAGACATATGCAATGATTTCCGACTCAATGCATCAGCCACTACGTTTGCTTTACCCGGATGGTAATTCAAACCAAAGTCATAATCCTTCAGAAACTCTAACCATCTCCTCTGTCTCATATTCAGCTCTTTCTGATCAAACAAATACTTTAAACTTTTATGGTCACTGAAAACCTCAAATCTTGACCCGTACAAGTAATGCCTCCATAACTTCAGAACAAAAAGCACAGCTGCCAACTCTAAATCGTGTGTCGGATAGTTCCTCTCATGAACCTTCAGTTGTCTCGAAGCATAAGCTACAACCTGCTTATTCTGCATCAAAACACCACCCAAACCCAACAATGAAGCATCACAGTAAACCTCAAATGGTTCCGGCGGACTTGGTAATATCAGAATAGGAGCAGTAGTTAACCTTCTCTTTAACTCTTGGAAACCTTCTTCACATTTTGAGTCCCAAACAAACGCTTGCCCCTTTCTAGTCAACATCGTCAACGGTAACGCCAACTTAGAAAATCCCTCAATGAATTTCCTATAATAACCTGCAAGTCCAAGAAAACTCCTTATCTCAGAAACTGACTTCGGAGCTTCCCACTTAGATACCGCTTCTATCTTAGAAGGATCAACAGCAACACCACCTCTTGAAACCACATGACCAAGAAAACTAACCTCTTCTAACCAAATTTCACACTTGGACAGTTTAGCAAATAACTTCTTTTCTCGTAGAACTCCTAAAACCACTCTCAAATGTTCAGCATGCTCTTCTTCAGATTTCAAATACACCAAAATATCGTCAATAAACACCACAACAAACTTGTCTAGGTACGGATGGAAAATCCTATTCATATACTCCATAAATACCCCAGGCGCATTAGTCACGCCAAAAGGCATTACAGAATACTCATAATATCCATACCTTGTTCTGAAAGCAGTCTTCTGAATATCCTCAGTTTTCACACGTATCTGATGATACCCCGATCTCAAATCTATTTTGCTGAACACACTCGCACCAACCAACTGATCCATCAAATCATCAATCCTCGGCAAAGGATACCGATTCTTGACCGCCACTTTATTCAGTTGCCTGTAGTCCACACACAACCTCATAGTACCTTCTTTCTTCTTAACCAATAACACTGGTGCGCCCCACGGTGACACACTCGGACGAATAAATTTCTTATCCAACAGATCTTCCAACTGACTCTTCAATTCAGTTAACTCAACAGCAGACATACGGTACGGAGCCATCGATATCGGCCTAGTACCAGGTACCAAATCAATCGAGAACTCAACTTCACGCTCTGGCGGTAATTCATTCACTTCTTCAGGAAACACATCAGGAAAATCACACACCACGGCTAGATCGCAAATCACCAGTTTATCTTTAGCCTCCAAAGTCGCTAACAGCATAAACAACTCTGCCCCATCTGCTACTGCCTCATTCACCTGCCTTGCTGATAGAAACAAACTCTTCCCTTCCTCAATCTCAGGAAAGATCACAGTCTTATCAAAACAGTTGATATAAACTCGGTTAAACACCAACCAGTTCATACCCAGGATAACATCAATCTGCACTAGTGGAAGACACACGAGGTCCATCCCAAAGTCTCTACCAAAAATACTCAAAGGGCAATTTAAACAAACTGAAGTAGTAGTAACTGAACCCTTCGCAGGAGTATCAATCACCATACTCCCATGCATCTCAGATATCTCTCGGATCAAACGATCATCTGCAGAAGTCTCAGAACCCGATAAAGCAAAGACCTTGCCTCCCAACTGGTTCTCTTTCTTCGGCTTAGGACACTGTGGACTGATATGACCCACCTCTCCACAGTTGAAACAAGTCATAGTCTTCACCCGGCACTCTGCAGCCAAGTGACCACCTTTGCCACACTTGAAACACTTCTTCTCAGTACTGGTACACTCACGGATACGATGTCCAGCCTGACCACATCTGTAACACTTAGCAGGGGCGCTGGAGTCTCCCCCACTAGGTCTCTTCATCCCACTCTGTCTCTGGAAACCTTTGCCAGCTGCATACAGCTTCCCACGATCATTCTGATTCTTGCCTTTCCTATCAACCCTCTGCTGATAGCTCTCCGCTCTGGCCTTGGTATCCTGTTCAAAAATCCTGCAACAGTCAACCAAGTCAGAAAACACTCTAATCCGCTGATACCCAATAGCCTGCTTGATCTCGGGACGTAACCCGTTCTCAAACTTCACACATTTTGAAAATTCCCCAGTAGCCTCATCATAGGGAGTGTAATACTTCGACAACTCTGTGAACTTAGCAGCATACTCAGTAACAGACCGGTTGCCTTGCTTCAATTCTAAGAACTCTATCTCTTTCTTTCCTCTGACATCCTCTGGAAAGTACTTCCTCAGGAATCTCTCTCTGAACACCGCCCAAGTGATCTCAGCACTCCCAGCAGGTTCCAACTCAGTGCGGGCAGCAACCCACCAATCATCTGCTTCCTCTGACAGCATATGCGTACCGAACCTGACCTTCTGGTTATCGGCACACTCAGTCACTCGGAAGATCCTCTCGATCTCCTTCAACCACTTCTGAGCACCATCTGGATCGTATGCTCCCTTGAACATTGGAGGATTGTTCTTCTGGAACTCACTCAGTTGACGAGCAGCTCCCAATCCCACAACATTCGGATTCCCTCCAAGTACTCCAGCTAGCATACCCAGAGCCTCAGCAATCACAGCATCGTCTCTACCTCTTCCAGCCATCTCTATTCTGAAAACCCCACAAGCTAAAACAATAAGTACTGATAGGGTTACACAACACCTATCACATACAGGGAAACAGAATAATTACGACTCGACTCGACCGACTATGCTCTGATACCACTAATGTAACACCCTTCTAAAATACCCCAATAATTAATTAAAACAACAAAATATGAATCAGAGTAGATATGCAATTTCAGGGTGTCACACTTGACACTTCACACCAAAATAACTTGTCATGCTCATTTATTAATCAAAATAAAACATTGCACAATTCGCAGCGGATAGAAATCTAACAACATGCAAACCATGTAACACATTACATGTAAAATTGTTCAACAACCAAAAATGAAAACAAAGTAAAACATCCCGTCCCGATGTTACATATACCAGAGCATGACCCACTAAGGAACTACACTAGACTCCAAGCACTAGCTTCTACTCAATCACTGCTCGTTACCTGAAACATAGTTGTAAGGGTGAGTTCCTCAATCGATATAATAAGCATTATAAAATATCATGTAATGCTAAGTAAATTAACACATTCATCACCCTAATCATATCACACATTCAGCAACGGCAACATCAACTCATAATCATACTCAACACAAACACAAAACACACGTATAATATTGGAATACATCCATTCATATTATACGCCATACATACATTATGAAATGAGACTCCATGCATGCGGTACCGACTATTCGTGAACACATAGTTCAACCTCACCGATCAAACCCAGATACGGCTACCAAGCTCACTAGTCCCACTCATTTAAGACCTAGTGACTCACTCACTAATTCCTCACCATGGGAATTAGCTACCACCATAAAGGCTATGCTATGCACGCTAAATCACCTAGCATGCAAACATCAACAACAATCCACAATGGACATATGCTCACACTCTAAGCCATAAACAGTTCATCCACAATTGCATACATAATAGATATACTCACAGCATTATGCATACCATCATACATCATCAGCATATTTATCACAGAATCATATCATGTCATGCCAATTAATAAATCACAGTATTAGCACACTCTACTAATACCTATACTGCTCAAAACAATGGGAAATGATCCCTACTATATCATACATCAGCTAAATTACATCACTAATTCCATTCCAAAACGTACACAATATTTAAATATCAAATTTTCACTTTTCAAACAGTGTTAACCGGTTAACGCCCTGGGTTAATCGGTTAACGCAAAACAGAATGCGCTTCCTGGCAAATTTTAATAGTGTTAACCGGTTAACACCCTGGGTTAACCGGTTAACGCAAGACAGAAATTAATTCTTAATTATCATAACAGTGTTAACCGGTTAACGCCCTGGGTTAACCGGTTAACGCAAGACAGAAAGCTGTTCCTGCGCTAACAACGAACAGAATGCAGAATTACCCGCATTTTTCGCCGTTGGAAGACTTCCGGACCTCCGATTTCGATTCCGTAAAAAGCTACACGTCCAGAAAATTACGACTCATCCAAATATAGATTCATTCATGGTTTTAACTTAATTTATTCATCACAATTTGCAGCATTCATCATCCTGATTAGGGTTAATTCAATGGCTTATTACTACCCATTACATGTTAACCCATAATACCCATTAAACGACGATAAACCCCCCTTACCTGAGTTAATCCGGCAAATCCTTTAACTTCAAGCTTTTCCCTTCTTCAACCCTTTTTCTCTTGCTCTTCCTTTTTGCCCTTTTTCCACTTTTTAGTCGCTTCTCTGTTTTCACGCATAAAAACCTTTTTACTAAATGGGACTCTTTACTGATTCCAAAAATCGTTCCAATTCCAACTTTATTATTCCAATAATAATAATCCAATAATATTCCAATTATTTAATTAAATTAATAAATATACTAATAATAATATATATGAAGGGTTTATCTTTTATTTTGAAAAATAATACCCTCTCATTCATATTATCATCATAATATACTATTAAACTTAAATTAAATAATTATCATATTTTATCGGGGTGTTACATCCGACGATCAGGTTGAAGCACTTGTGGCAGTCAGGCCAGTTTCCCAGTATTCAGGCCGAGGTGGGTATTCAGACCAGTTTCCGATTTTCAGATCGAAGAAGTTTCCGACGATCAGGTTGAAGCACTTGTGGCATTCAGGCCAGTTTTCCGGTATTCAGGCCGAGGTGGGTATTCAGACCAGTTTCCGATTTTCAGATCGAAGAAGTTTACGACGATCAGGTTGAAGTACTTGTGGCAGTCAGGCCAGTTTTCCGGTATTCAGGCCGAGGTGGGTGTTCAGACCAGTTTCCGATTTTCAGGTCGAAGAAGTTTCCGACGATCAGGTTGAAGTACTTGTGGCAGTCAGGCCAGTTTTCCGGTATTCAGGCCGAGGTGGGTATTCAGACCAGTTTCCGATTTTCAGATCGAAGAAGTTTCCGACGATCAGGTTGAAGCACTTGTGGCATTCAGACCAGTTTTCTGGTATTCAGGCCGAGGTGGGTATTCAGACCAGTTTCCGATTTTCAGATCGAAGAAGTTTCCGACGATCAGGTTGAAGCACTTGTGGCATTCAGGCCAGTTTCTGGTATTCAGGCCGAGGTGGGTATTCAGACTAGTTTCCGATTTTCAGATCGAAGAGGTTTCCGACGATCAGGTTAAAGCACTTGTGGCATTCAGGCCAGTTTTCCGGTATTCAGGCCGAGGTGGATATTCAGACTAGTTTCCGATTTTCATATCGAAGAAGTTTCCGACGATCAGGTTGAAGCACTTGTGGCATTCAGGCCAGTTTTCCGGTATTCAGGCCGAGGTGGGTATTCAGACCAGTTTCCGATTTTCAGATCGAAGAAGTTTCCGACGATCAGGTTGAAGCACTTGTGGCATTCAGGCCAGTTTTCTGGTATTCAGGCCGAGGTGGGTATTCAGACCAGTTTCCGATTTTCAGATCGAAGAAGTTTCCGACGATCAGGTTGAAGCACTTGTGGCATTCAGGCCAGTTTCTGGTATTCAGGCCGAGGTGGGTATTCAGACTAGTTTCCGATTTTCAGAATGAAGAGGTTTCCGACGATCAGGTTAAAGCACTTGTGGCATTCAGGCCAGTTTTCCGGTATTCAGGCCGAGGTGGATATTCAGACCAGTTTCCGATTTTCATATCGAAGAAGTTTCCGACGATCAGGTTGAAGCACTTGTGGCATTCAGGCCAATTTTCCGGTATTCAGGCCGAGGTGGGTATTCAGACCAGTTTCCGATTTTCAGATCGAAGAAGTTTCCGACGATCAGATCGATGCAGCTTGTGGCATTCAGGCCAGTTTTCCGGTGGTCAGACCGAAGCGGTGTTCAGACCAAAATGGCGTTCAGGCCAATTTCCTGGTATCCAGACCGGAGTGGTATCCAGACCGAAGTGGTATCCAGACTGAAATGGCATTCAGACTAGTGTTGCGGGCATTCGGGCCAATCTCCCGGTGTTCAGACCGATATCAATATTCTCATACTATGATGTTCAGTATTCAGACTGATGAGCGGCGTTCAGGCCATGGTTATCCCTGTGTTACCATTTATTTTGGTATACAGGTCGACATTCTGTTTCGGTGTTCAGGCCGACTTCCTCCGTACTAGATGGATTCTTCTTTTGAGATTGCTTCTTTGCTGATTCTGACAGGCATTGTTAATTATTTTCCCATCAGAGTGCAAATTGTTCGTCTGTTCTTGGTATTCAATCACTCTTCACCCTGATCATCTGAAAGCCGAGGCTATTCATATCGACAGGTTCACAGTGGATTGAATAGGGGCAGCTGTAACACCTCAAAATTTGCCCTCCTCTCTTGGGACTAGCTTAGCATATTTCATTTCATCTTTTAGGGCATTAGTCATTTCATCTTTGCATATCATGTGGAAACATTGAGCAAGCCATCCTCCTAGGTCTTGCTCAGAAGATAAAGAGGTTAAAGGATTCAAGCCTAAGGGTCTTAATGAATTGATCACTAATCATCTGCGGGTTTGTGCTTCAATTAGGGTTTCTTGGTTCCTCAAGGAGATTGATCATTATCTTGGTTGAAATGGTACATCATCATCATCAAGGTTCATGGTGCCTGATCAGATTCCTTGGGATTAGGGTTTTGACCTCTGGTCAACCCTAATCAGTTGAATTATGTCTATCAGGGTTTTTTTCAAGGAGATGAGTTCATGTGACCTAGGGATCATTTTGAAGTGGTTTGATCAAGCATTGAAGGTTCAAAGCTCATCAGTCAAGATGCAATTCATCTGAAACCCTAGAAAGTCAACAGAAGTCAACTGTCAGTTCAACCATGGATTTGGAGGTGGGAGATGGTTAGAGATGCCTCATTCATGTCCATACAAGTCTCATTTGACATTTCAAACATCAACAATGGAGAATTTGAGGTCAGATCAAAACTTTCCAAAAATAGTAAGTGACTTGTAATTTGGAATTGCCAAAAATGGAAAGGTCTTCTCCTCAAGTTTACATGACCAAAAATGCTTCAAATGGAATTTTGTTGAACATGAAAGTTGTAGATCTTTATCTCCCATTTCCAAAATGTCCAAGAACATCAATTTCTCATGTGTGGTTGAAGAGATATGGATCAATCATGACCAAGTAAATTTGAACTTCAAGAAGGCATAACTTTTAAACCATAAGGCCAATTGAGATGGTTCTTTTTGCAACATTCATGTATTGACATGCACTATCCAATTCATGCATCACATATCATGCATTTCCATCACAAAAATATTGGACTTTTCATTTGAATTTTGGAGGGAAAATCCAAATTTGAAAATTATGCATTGTTTTCACTTCCCACCAATTGCATTTGCTTCAAAACAGATTTTTGAATGAATTCCAAGCCAAACTCGGGTACTGTAGCATTGCTTTACATACATGAGGGTGAATTGGACAATTTTCATAAACACTTGGTTTTAGCTTAATCCACTTGCATTGGCTTAATTGTGATTAAGAGTTTCATTAGCACAGCATATATATAGCATAATCATAACAGAAATTGGATTAACACTTCATAATTTCCAGATCTGAAATTTTCACACATTGTGCTCTCAAACTTGTTCTTCAATTTTCTTCATACACATTGCTATTTCCTTGATTGAATCATCACCTAGAAGCATTTTTGAGCTGGATTGAAGCAGGATCAAGAGGATTTCGTGCAAATTTGGGACTGTTGAAGGTTGCATCCATTAATGGCAATTGAAGATTCAAGCAAAATCGTGCAAGGTTAAGCATCAAGCATTCATCCATTCCATCATACAAGAGTATTGGAGCATCTGTTTGTGCTTGGCAAGGCTTGAAAGCATCAATTTCACTTTTGCACTTCCATTAAGGTCAGAATTCGAATGTCATGATTCATGAAATTGTTGTATGCTTATGGTAGATCTTTCATCACTGAACATGCTGAGCTTTGTTTCATTAAAATCCATGCAGAAATGAGATAGATATTGTGATTTTAAGTTTGACATATGAATATTCTTTGGCTCGAATCTCTTGATACATGTGGAGTTAGGTTAAATTGAGCTTAGATTAGTGTTGTATGTTGAAAGACGAATCCAATGGTGTGATTGTTTTGAATTTCTGGACGATTTTGTTCTTGAGCTCAAGAACACGTATGAACATGATGAAGAACTTAGGGTTTCTGTTCCAGAATGTTGTTTGATCTTTGATAGCGTGTTTTGCATGTGTTTCGTTGTTATAAGCCATGCATTGGTCCACGCTGGCAGTTACATGGCATTATGATTGGTCCTCGCTGTTTTGCCTTGCCACGCAACTTTAATGAAACGACGCGTTTCATTGTTAAGCGCCACAATTCAAATTCCTCTTCAGTTCGAATCTGGCTGAGGACGGTTTCAATTATTGCTTTGCATATTATTTCATCTTATGCCATGCCATTCATACTAGCCTTGTTCATGTTTTTTTATTTTTTCATTCGCTTTGAAAATTCATAACTCCATGAATATTGATCCAAATGACCTGGGAATTTTTGCATGTTGTTCCTCATCATGTCTAGTTTTTTTTGACTATTTTTCCAGAAATTGTGCACGGTTGAAATTAAATTGGACCTAGGGTTTGTGTATGCATGTGCTATCTTGAACCTTGCTTGCCATTTGCTTTGTGAAATGATGAATTTTAATCTAATGCCTTTGAAACTTTGCATGCTTAAATTAGACATCCTTAGGAACCTTTTGGTGTTGAGTTTGAATTTTTAGCATTTCTGGTTGTTGAGATATGATCTGGTTAATGTAGGTGTGACAATGTGTGTCACACCTTTTCTTGCTCAACTTGTTGATTTTCTTTGCCATGCCAAATAAATGCCAATTGATGTGATTTTTTGCATGATGCTTCTTCTGGATGTTAGGAATGATCGTGAATTTTTGTGAAAGTTTTGATTTGATTTCTGATTTGTTTGGGATTTTCCATTCTGGTTGGTCATTTGTGGACTTTTGAATAGTCATGAACTTCAATTATTTGTGAAATGATGGATGTTTATCCTATGAACTTGTAATTTTGCACTTTGTTTCTAGACACTTTGAAGTTTATTGTGGCTTTGGTTTGGGACATTTATCATTTGTCAATTCTGTTTTAGGCTTGTGTGAACTTGATGCATCTAATTGTGCCCTATTTGAGCTTGTTTTGCTTACCTAGACTTGATGAATTTGATTGCCATGCTTAAACTTGTCCAAATGCCTTGAATTTTGGTGTGATGATCATGTGATGTGTGTTGTTTAGCCATGATTTTTCTTGAGATTTATTGAATCATTTTTGAATTGATGTGGATTTATTCATTCTGTTGCTTCAATGAGTTTCCAATTTGCATGCCTTGCCTTATATGATTTGTGAAATGAAATTGGTTGATGCTATTGACATGGGACGACTGGGATATTGTTCTTAATTGGTTGAGCTTGATTCATGTCAATTTTCATGTTCTGTTTTGAATTATTTCTCCCTCTTTGACCCTGGGCTTTGCCCTAGTGGTCAGTTGCTTATGTTTGAGCTTTGTTTTCAGGATAAGAAGCATATGGCCATGAGAGGATTGATTCATTTGCTTGAGTTGGATTATTTGGTTGATGTTGACTAACCTTGACTTGTTTTGTAAGTTGCTTTTAGCTCATTTGAGTTGAGCTTGTGTCTTGCACCTTGTTGCATTGCTTGTTTGACTATGTCTGTTGACTGTTGACTATTGATTGTCTGTTTGACTTTTTGACTTGTATACTGACTGAGTTAGATTGTTTTCAGGTACATAAGTTGCTTAAGTTCACTTTGAACTTGCTTGTGCTTGGTTGCTTAACCAATTAGGTATAACCTCTCTTCTTCATGTAGTCTGGAAGACCTGGCCTGTTATGTGGCCAGGCACCTGTCTGAAGCCCTCCTTAAGAGGCAATGTCTTTGTGTGTTTAATTTTGTGCTAAGCAAGAAAAGTCCTTTGATAAGGCAATTGGCAGATACAAGAGATGTGTAGTCCATCTCCTGCTATTCAGTGTGTCATCCCTTGGCTCACATTACATGTTGATGCCTTGTGGATCTTAACCCAAGATCTATAGAGTCTAAATCCTTGTGGAGAAGAGTTCCAACTTTCTGAACTCCCACACCTTCTATTATTCAATGCTCTCCCTGACCAGGGATAAGAGCTGTGAGGCACACCCCTCACTTCCTATTTCATCTGCTTCACCCTAACTCTCAATGTTAGGGTTAAGAGCTAACATCACCCTGATACAGTGGCTTGTTTGTCGAGGTTGACATGACCCCTTGACTAAAGCTTAACCCTGTGTGAGCCCACTTTGTTTGTATATAGTGTGTGCTAACTGTGTGTATGCTTGCTCTTGTATTTGTATTGCTTTGCTTGTGCTGCTTAGGATAGCTTGCTCCTTGTGCAAGTTAGATAGAAACCTTAACCTAGGACCATGGTGAATTTGCATGATAACTATTAGGCTCGAGTTAGTCTCCCTTCTAGTTTGTCATTTCCCAGTCTCTGGTTAAGTTAGAAGTTCTTTCCTTGTTCAGGGGAACTACGTCGCCCTGATCCTCATACCAGATGAGGTACGTAGGCAGGAGATCGTACGAGGTCTCTCTGGGCACCCTTTTCCTTTTTTGCGTGTGTTTGCTTGACAGCTAGCAGGCTCGAGTACCAGACTCCCTGTTAGCTTGTTTGTTCAACCTTTGTTGTTGCTTTTTGACGACTCAGCGTCCGGTTAACCTTTGGTGTGTGTTGGAGTCTAACATAAGTCCAACGATTGGCAGTTGGTTTCCTGAGTGTGTTTGTTGGTTCGGAGTCTGATGTAAGTCCAGCGATTGGCGTTCGGTTTCCATGTTTGCCTGTTTGTGTGGAGTCTGACGTAAGTCCAGCGATTGGCAGTCGGTTTCCTGTGTTGGTTTTGTTTCGGCGTGCGTGAGCCGAACTACGGTAGCTCTGATTCTCATTCCAGATGAGATACGTAGGCATAGGATGCGATATCCTAGCGAGCCCTTTCCCCTCTTCTTCCATCTGTGTTTTATTCTAGTGTGAGTGTGCATTCTTTTGAGCGGTGTTTAGCAACCTTTCTTCTATCTTTCTGAGCGTGGATCCCGTCGAGTACGACGGATGCGTAGGGGTGCTAATACCTTCCCTTCGCATAACCGACTCCCGATCCCATCTCTCTCTGGTCGCGAGACCATGTCTTTTCCAGGTTTACTTCGAGCGTTTCCTTTCCCTCCTTTGGGATAAATAACGCACGGTGGCGGCTCTGTTTGTTTTGTTTTAGCCCGCCGGTTGTTTTTCGCGGATGCGACATCATGTGCAAGTCCCTCAATTTTGATTCAAATGCAATGATCTTAGACTCTTTGGAAAGCTACCATCAAGGGGAACAAATTTGATGTTGGGACTTTTTCCATTTAAAGCTTGGGTCATGATGAATTTTGGCCTTGAAGTTGGAGGAATCAAACATACTTGAAAAATTTCTAAGCTAAAAGTCAAATGACCCATTTTTCCACCTTGAATAACTTTTGCTATGAGCTTCAAATGAATTTAGTTTCCTTCTTCAAAGTTGTAAATCTTTCAATTATCTTCAATTTGGTCACGAATTTGACACCATTTGAAGCTGCATGATAGAGTTATAGATTTTAGAAGTTGAGGAAAATTGCTTGTTCAATGATGATGACCCAAATGGACCTATAATGTTTCCTCATGGTACATGTCCTTGCAAGTGGAATTTGACCTTTCTAAAAGAATGAAAGTTGAAGAAGACATCTTGATGCAAACATGAAAATTGATTGGAATGTCATAAATAGTAACTTTGCTTTTGGAATCATTTTCATATGATAAAAATTGTAGGAGATAGAGTCTAGGGAACCCTAGATTTGACTAGTTGACTTTCTCTGGTCAACCTCCTTGATCCAACTTGCAAACTTGAAGTTCCTTTTATCTTTGGGGATCATTGTGAATCATTGTCGCGACGCGAAAAACAACCGGCGGAAAAATACAGTTTACAGAGCCGCCACCGACGTTATTCATCCTATGACGGAAAGGGAGTGCACGACTAACCTAAGAAAGGGAAAGGAACGGTCATACGACCAGAGATTACAAGGTACGGGAGTCGGTTACGCAAGGGGAAGGTGTTAGCACCCCTCACGTCCGCCGTACTCGACGGGATCCACGCTCAAAAGATAGCTCAAAGAATAGGAAAAAGGTTGCTAATAAACTGCTCAAAGAAAATGCACAAACCGGAATAATAAACAGGGGGGAGTAGAAATAAGACGGAGGAAAAGGACTCGGCAGGATATCGCATCCTGGGCCTACGTAGTTTGTCGGAAACAAACATCAGAGTCAACGTAGTTCGGGGAAAGGAGGCATGCTCGCTAGGACATCGCATCCTATGCCTACGTATCTTCTCTATCCAGAGGAGAATCAGAGCACTCGTAGCTCGGCTAACGCACGCTGAAACAAGATGCTAAAAAGAGACGCTGAGACGTCAAAAGAAACATTCAAAGGGAAACAGAATGCCAATATATGGACTTACATCCGACTCCTAACCTCAAACAAACAAAAAGGAAACAGAATGCCAATACATGGACTTACACCTGACTCCCAACAGTAGCAAACGCTAACCAGCGAACACCAAAGAAAAAGGTTCTCAGAACGAACCCCAACAAAGTTACCAAATATCAAGAATAAACCCCCAATATGTATAACCAAACACCACAAATGAACCCCAAAGATGAACCCCAAGTGAGTGACAACCGTCACCAATGAACCCCAAAGATGAACCCTAAAGTGAGTGACAACCGTCACAAATGAACCCCAAAGATGAACCCCAAAGGTGAACCCCAAAGATGAACCCCAAAGGTGAACCCCAAATGAATAACAGAAGAAATCCCCAAGGTATGAACATACAACACACACACACACTGAACAAACGAGTACTCACACCAAAGAGACAAAGAAAAGGGTGAACACACACAAAAAAACAAAAGGGTGCCCGAAGAGATTGCTTGCAACGTCGTGCCTACGTATCTCATCTGGTATGAGAATCAGGGCGACGTAGTTCCCCTTAACAGGGGTAAAACACTCTCCTAACCAGAGACCAGGGAGACAACAAACTAATAGGGAGACTAAGACTCGAGCCTAATAGTTGTCATGCAATCAATATCCCTAAGTTGTGGTCTCTAACATGCATTCAACTTCCTTAGAAATCAATCATACAAATCCTACAGAAATGGAGATGAGAAGAGGAAAGCAGATAAACACATCAGCACAAGTGAACAAGCATCACACACTATATCCATACAAGAGGCCCAAACAATGGGTAGGCTTTAGTCAAGAGGGGTCATATCAACCTCGACAAACAAGCCAAACTGTAAGGGGTAATCTGTAGCTCTTAACCACTGACATTGAACGTCAGGGTGAGCAGATCAAAATGGTAATGAGGATGAGACCTCATAGCTCTTAACCCTGGCCTGGGTGAGCTCATGACAAAGAAAGCGTGGGGATCCAGAAAGTGGGATCCTATTCCACTTAACAGACACTGGACAAAGATCTTGGGCACATGTTCAGAAGCATCAGCACGTAGTGCGAGCATAAAGAACGACACACTGAATAACAGGGGATTGGCTACTAATCCCTTTTATCCATCAATTGCCTCTTCTCTTGGAGGTCTTATAAAATATCACATGCCTCTTCTTGGAGGTCTTTGGCACAATCTTAAACAAACACAAACAGAGCCTCTGAAGGAGGACTTGCCAGCAAAATGCCTGCCAAAAAGGTGACAGGGCTTCCAGACTACATGAAGTAAGAAGCTAACTACCTGAGTGGTATGTCAACCACAATCTAATGCTCAAGCAAGAGCTAAAGCAAGCAAGCAAGTAAGGTACCTGTACAAAGACTAAACAGGCAGTACCTCAGTCATAAAACCAGAAAACAAACAGTGAAACTCTCCCACAGTTTTACAATTCAATGCATAAGTGCCATGGCACTCAAATAAGCTCATGAGTTCACCATCTCAATTAGAACCCTACAAAACAAAATAAGGTTAGTATTGAATGCATTTGCATCTCACAAGTGAGAACAAAACCAATCATCCATGAAGAATATCCAAACCTGAAACAACAAGCAAAGTTAGTCCATGTACAAAACCATAGTACAAAGACATGATTCAAAACCCAATCAAATGACCAAAACAGAACCCAATCTTTTACACAATGCACCTTCAAACAATCCATCTAATGTCCTCAAAAGGACCAGCACCAAATCCACTAGCAAGTATCTCAAATGGCTCATGTAATGCAATGACAAAAAAATAGGCACAAAATGGACTTCCAACTTAGAAAATCCAAATCAAATCAGAAATACATGCAATGACCTTGAGATTTTTTATACAAGTTCCCCATGTCATGAAAAAGCAATATGCACAAGATCAAATCCAGAAAGATTCAAATGCTATGTGAACAAAAATGCAACAATTCAATGTCAAAAATGTGACACAAATTGTCACATTTATCTCCATGTGTCAAAAACAGTGATAGCATGTGAGAAAAATTCCAAACCAGTGCTCAAAAATTAATATCATGTGTGAATATCAAGCATGCATAAAATGGGATCAATTGGCTCAAAGATGAAGATTTCACAAAGCATTGAACACAACATATCAAATTAACACCACATGGATTCAAAAATATCCACATGAAAATCCAGACATCAACAAATCATGAAATTAATGCCATAAAATCCTAGACATCAAAACAAAACTGTGAAAAAAAATTGGGATCAATTTGGACCATTTTTGAATTTTTTATGAATTTTTCAAAACAAGCAAAAGAAATGAAATAAAACAAAAATATGGAGGGAAAAGCAATATTTGAATTAAATTCAGAAATAACATCAACCACACGATGAGGCACGAAAATCACATCCACGGTCCACATTCAAAAGACCAAAATGCATCACTTCACTAATACACCTCAGCATGCCACTCAGCGGTCAAAGGCACACGCGGCTTGGTCAAGCGCATCCTAACCAATCACTCTCACACGCCAGCGTACACATGGAAGGCAACTCAACTAAATAAAACGATGTGTTTCATTAAAACACATCATCAGCACACTCAGCATTCAACTCAACGCGTGGCAAGGTCAAAAGCATGGCATCCAATCAAACACACACGCAAGCTTCCACACAGCACACACATGGAGTACACATAAGCAAACCCTCAGCTGATGCAGACGCCGGAGCTACAGTCTCCGGTCGTCTTCTCCGGCGAGATGCATAGTAGCTCTGCCGTGAGAAATTCCAGAAATGCACAAAATCTATACCGTTCGAATCCTCCTTCAACAAGGATTCCAAATATCATATCATCTCATTCTAATTCTTCATGCATTTTCCAGATCGAAGCAAAACATTTTCATGAACAAAACTTTCAGTTCATCATACAACCTCAATTCTAAGCCAAATTCAAATCTAATCATATGTACGTGATCCTCACAGCAAGATCTACACATCTATACCTTAAAATCAGCAAAAGGAGATGATGAAAATTGACTTACCTGAAATTGAAGCTTCTTGAAATCGTGCTCTCTCAAGCTTTAATGCTCCAGATATACTCCACTATACTTCTGTTGAAGCTTTGTGCAAGAACCAATGGCTGAAACCTTCTGAATTCGCCTCAATTTCCAAGTTCCATCTTCATGCTCATGTACATGAACTGCTCAAATTCTGGCTTAATTGATCCAAACAGATAATGATTCTTGATCAGTGAAGCATGATGATCAAGAATATGTGATAATCTTTGATGTTTATGTGGAGAAAAATGGAAATTCAAAGAGAGAGAAAATTGAGAGAGTTCTTGATTTCTAGATCTGAAAAGTTAGTTATGGTGGTTATGGCTTTTATATTCCTTGCTAATGATACTGAAAACCAAATTAGCCTTTGTTTAATCATGATTAGTGAGTATTGAAGTATCTTGCAAAATTGCAAAATGAGCTCATGAGGCCATGCTACACGTGCAATCTCCCATGTTAGGGCTTGAATTCACTTACAATTATCCCATGGTCATGATTTGAGTATCAATTTGCTTGCACCTTAAGCCAAAAATGAATTGTGAGAATTTTCTTCAAAATGCACATGTGTGAAATAGTGAGAATAAAAGCCATGATTCCTTTTCATAATTGAGCCAAACGAGGTCATTTTGAGATGCCTTGGTCATGAGGAGCATTTTGCAAAAAGAATGGACCAATTTGGAGCATTGTATCAAAAGTTATGCCATTTTGAATTTCCATGTACACCTTGTGATCAAATGACCATAACGTCTCAACCAATATTCATATGGACATGAATTAGGACTTTTTAGAAAGGGGAGACAAAGATCTACACCTTTCATGTTCACTAAAAATCCATTTGAAACTTCTTTAACATTAACAAGTCAAGTTGAATGTGGACCAAAAACTTGCCAAATTTGGAAACTTTGAATTACAGGTCATTTTCCATTTTTAGTAAATTTTGCCATGACCTTTGAATCTTTAAGATGAATGTTTAAAATGATGAATGGACCTCTTTTGAACATGATTGAGGTGTCTCAACTCATTTCCCCACATCATAGCCCTCAGTTGACTGCACAGTTGACTTTTTGGTCCTCAGATGACCTTGAAATGTCCTGATCAAATTGAACCTCCACCACTTGGGGAAATTGCTCAAAAATGAAACCCTAGATCATGTAAGCTCCTTATGATAATCATGTGATCCTCTTCCCAAGAAAATACCTCATCCCCTTGAGAAACCCTAGTTGGAAGAATGGCATTGATTAGGGTTGACCAAAGGTCACAACCCTAATCCAAAGGAACTTGAGAATGAACTATGAAACCCTTGATGATGATAGAACCAGGATGATGGTAATATATCCTTGCAAACAAGATGATGCTCAAGACCTTTGAAGAATCAAGAAACCCTAATTGAAGCCCATACCCTCAGGTGGTTGATGATCAATTCATAGAGACCCTCAGGCTTGAATCCTGTAACTTCTCCATCTTTTGAAAAGATTTTGAAGGATGACTTTCTCCTTTCACATGAGATGCAAAATGCAATGCCTAATGCTCTAAAACATGAAATGCAATGTGCTGAACTAGGCTCAAGAAGAGGAGGGCAAATTTTGAGGTGTTACAGCTGCCCCTATTCAATCCACTGTGAACCTGTCGATATGAACAGCCTCGGCTTTCAGATGATCAGGGTGAAAAGTGGTTGAATACAAAGAACAGACGAACAATTTGCGCTCCGCTGGGAATTAAGTAACAATGCCTGTCAGAATCGGCAAAGAGGTGATCTTAAAAGAAGAATTCGTCTAGTACGGTGAGAGTCGGTCTGAATACCGAAAAGAACGTTAACCCGGATACCAAAATAAATGGTACACAGAAATAACCACGACCTGAATGCCGCTCATCAGTATGAATACTGGAAATGACTTCGATCTGAGCATCGGACAATATGATATTATTAATATCGGTCTAAACACCGGAAAGCTGGCCTGAATGCCACAAGTTGCATCGACCTGAATGTCGGAAATTTCTTTGATCTGAACATCGGAAAATTGGCCTGCATGCCACAAGTTGCGTCGACCTGAATGTCGGAAACTTCTTCGATCTGAACATCGGAAAATCTGACCTGAATGCCACTTAGGTCTGAATACCGGGAGACTGGCCTGAATGCCACAAGTTGCATCGACCTGAGTGTCGGAAACTTCTTCGATCTGAACATCGGAAAATTGGCCTGAATGCCACTTCTGCTGGGGATTTTCTCTTTGTTATTATTATTATTATTATTTTTGCTTTTCTTGAACCCCCAAAACTTCTTTGTTTTTACTGCCAAACAATGAACCCCGTTCTCCATTTGAACCCCGTTCTCCAGAAGACACTCTGCGTCTCCTTTTCTCCTGATGGACCCCAATCTCCGCGCTGATCGCGTAACGTTCTTCAATCTTGACTTCCCTCTCCGAACGACGGAAATTTTCCCCCAATATCGCAGTACTGGGGAATACTGTGAATTCAAAATCACGATGCCAAACTCCTCAGAGTAACATCTTCACCAACTAGCCAAACCAATTCTCAAACGGTAACCACGGCTCGAGACTAGTTTATGCTTGCAATGCCGATGCATGAACCTTACAGCGTAATGCTCCATAACCATGGAAATACTACGCAATCAATTATGCAATATGCTATGCTTATCTAGATGATGAATGCATAAAAAATGTCCCCCTCATGGGACAGCACGAGCAACTCTGTTGAGGAACTCGATATCACTCCAATCTCCAACCCTGCTTGGGATAACACTGCTGCTGGGGGAAAGAGCAACCCTCACTGGGGATGACCTCCACAGAACTCGATCCGCTTGGGGACTTACTGGGGAGAAACTACCAACGCACACCCCTGCCGGGGGAACAACAACCTTCAGACCTGCTGGGGAAATAACAATCTCAACCCTGCTAGGGGAAACAGCAAACTTTAGGCCTGGCTGGCGAGGAAACACCGACCTCGAACCCGCTGGGGAGATACGGAATATTTGACACGGAACACCTGTCGACTCGTCGAACGCTGGCATTCACCAGCTAACCACAGTGTCAATTTTCCACTTCTTTAGACTTTGAAGAGTCTTCTTGATTAATCCTCTAGGATCGTCGCAATTCTCTCGCCGTCTTTACACCATTCTTCAACTCCTTGTCCCTAATTGGACTTCAAAGGAATCTTTTGTCAAAAATAAATGCTTCGCCACGACCTGCAAGTGAGTGAAAATAACCAACAACACCTTCAAAATAGATCGTTAGATAAAACGTTCCCCAGGCGTGCCAAAATTTCAACACCCAGGTCACTCAACCTTCCGAATAAGATTTCAAGTTTTAATCCTATAAACATGCATTGAAAGAGACCCCCACGTTTCAAAACGCAAAGATTCTTTATCAAAATAAACGGATGTTTTTGCAATCAAAGCGGTAATGAAAACAAAAACAAAATTATTTGACTGAATATGCATTTTATTGATTGAAAAAGGTGGCTCATAACTGAGCAATACACAGGAAGCAATCCCTGAAAAGAGGTAACTGCGCACAAAAGGAAAATCTATCCTAATGGCAATGTGAACCCGCGATCTCATCGAGTTTCAACCCGGTTACAACCCATATGTCCTCGAGACTCCCCGCGCTTTCTGCCTTCTGAAAAAGGCGCTTCCGACCGATCTCTGCCGGGGATTATCCAGGTGTCAAATACAAAGTACAAACGACCATGCTAGACGCAGTTGTTTGTTTCACTCCCTTTTTTGCCTGGACCGCCCTTTCGGGTTTTTAGTCCACCGGGATACCCTTTTTTGCCTAAGCCACGCTTGTGAGGGTTTTCGACTTGCCGGGTGTACAGTTTTTTCCCCTTTTTTTTATCCCTAATTTTTGCCCGAACCCTTTTCGTTTTTTTTAGTTCGCCAAGATGCCCATTTTTGCATGGACTATTTTATTCTTTTCGTCCAGCGGGTCTCTTATACGAAGTATTTTTTAACTACGTCCGCATTCACAAGGGATGAAAAATCCTCGCCATCCATGGTCGTCAACAACAAGGCTCCGCCAGAGAAAACCTTCTTGACCATGAATGGACCTTCATAATTGGGTGGCCACTTGCCCCGACGATCGTTTTGAGGAGGAAGGATCCTTTTCAACACCATATCTCCCACATGGTACACACGAGGTCGCACCTTTCGGTCAAAAGCACGCTTCATTCGCTGCTGGTACAATTGCCCATGACAAATGGCTGCCAGCCTCTTTTCCTCAATCAGGCTCAACTCTTCATACCGAGTCCTTACCCATTCAACCTCTTCCAATTTCACATCCATAAGGACTCTCAGTGAAGGAATCTGGACCTCAACTGGTAGCACAGCTTCCATCCCATACACAAGCGAGAAAGGCGTTGCCTCAGTAGATGTACGCACTGAGGTTCGACACCCATGCAATGCAAACGACAACATCTCGTGCCAATCCTTATAGGTCACAACCATCTTCTGCACAATCTTCTTAATATTCTTATTAGCCGCCTCGACCGCCCCATTCATCTTTGGACGATAAGGAGAAGAATTGTGATGCTCGATCTTGAACTCCCGGCACAGTTCTACCATCATCTTGTTGTTGAGATTAGAACCATTATCAGTAATGATTCTTTCGGGAACCCCATATCTGCAAATGATGTCTCTTTTCAGGAACCTGGCCACTACCTGTTTCGTCACGTTTGCATAAGACGCCGCTTCCACCCACTTGGTGAAGTAATCGATAGCCACTAATATGAACCGGTGCCCATTCGAAGCCGTAGGTTCAATCTTTCCGATCATATCAATGCCCCACATAGCAAACAGCCACGGAGACGACATCAAACTCAACGGATTTGGAGGCACGTGCACCTTGTCAGCATAAATCTGGCATTTATGACATCTCCGCACGAAATTGAAACACTGAGCCTCCATTGTCATCCAGTAATATCCAACCCTTAACAATTTTTAACCATCGCATTCCCGCTGGCGTGGGTACCAAACGATCCCTCGTGCACCCCTTTCATCAATTGGCTTGCTTCTTTGTCATCGACACATCTGAGCAAAACCCAATCAAAATTCCTCTTGTACAAAACTCCATCTTTGTTCAGATAGAACGCCATGGCTAACCTCCTCAGAGTCTTTCGGTCCTTCTTGGACGCTCCCTCGGGATACTCTTGGGTCTCCAGATAACACTTGATGTCATAATACCACGACTTTTCATCATCAGGCATGGTTTCAACAACAAACACATAAGCCGATCTATCCAGTTGTCCCACCTCAACACTAGGAAATTGATTCCACCATTTCACTTTAATCAAAGCGGCCAGAGTAGCCAAAACATCTGCTAAAGGATTTTCTTCTCTCGGCACATGGTGTAATTTCACCTTGGTGAAGAACGTCAACAATCTCCTCGTATAATCCCGATATGGAATTAAGTGAGATTGATGCGTAAGCCATTTCCCGTTAACCTGGTTCACAACCAAAGCTGAATCTCCATAAATAACCAGGTTCTTGATTCGCAAATCAATCGCCTCTTCGATACCCAAGATACAAGCTTCGTATTCAGCCACATTGTTGGTGCATTCAATTGTTAGCCGGGCGGCAAAAGGAATATGGGATCCCTTCGGCGTAACCAAAAAAACACCAACTCCACTACCATTCACGTTAACGGCCCCATCAAACATCAGAATCCATTCGGACTCAGGGTCAGGCCCCTCCTCCGGGATAGGTTCCTCACAATCTTTTGATTTGAGAAACATGATGTCCTCATCAGGGAACTCAAATTTCATCGGTTGATAATCCTCAATGGGTTGTTGGTCGAGGTAATCAGACAATATACTTCCCTTTATTGCTTTTTGAGAAGTGTACTGGATATCATATTCAGTCAAAATCATTTGCCATCTCGCAACCCGTCCGGTCAATGCTGGCTTCTCAAATATATACTTGATCGGATCTATCTTGGAAATCAACAAAGTGGTATGAACCAGCATATACTGTCTCAGTCGGCGAGCAGCCCATGCCAGAGCACAACAAGTTTTCTCGAGCAGTGAATATCTTGTTTCACAGTCGGTAAACTTTTTGCTAAGGTAATAAATTGCATGCTCTTTTCGACCAGACTCGTCATGCTGCCCCAGTACACACCCCATAGACCCCTCGAGGACTGTCAAGTACAGGATTAGCGGTCGCCCCTCCACATGAGGCATCAGAATCAGAGGCTCCTGCAAATATTCTTTTATTTTTTCAAATGCCGCTTGGCAATCATCATTCCACCTAACCGTTTGATCTTTTCTCAACAACTTGAATATGGGTTCACACGTGGCTGTTAGATGAGATATGAACCGTGAAATGTAGTTCAATCTACCTAAGAAACCACAAACCTCTTTTTTTGTCCTCGGTTCAGGCATTTCTTGTATCGCTTTTACTTTAGCAGGATCAACCTCGATTCCTCTTTCACTCACAATAAACCCCAACAACTTACCGGACCGTACTCTGAAAGTGCACTTATTCGGATTCAACCTCAATTTGAATTGTCTCAACCGGTCAAACAACTTGGCCAAGTCTACCAAATTCCTCTCTTCTGTTTGGGACTTTGCTATCATGTCATCAACATAGCATTCGATCTCATGATGAATCATATCATGAAACAAAGTCACCATAGCTCTTTGATACGTGGCACCGGTGTTCTTGAGACCGAATGGCATTACCTTATAACAAAAAGTGCCACATGGTGTGATGAACGTTGTTTTCTCCATATCATCTAGCGACATTTTAATCTGATTATAGCCAGAAAAGCCATCCATGAAGGAAAACACCGAGAATTGAGTTGTATTATCTACCAACACATCGATGTGAGGTAATGGGAAATCATCCTTCGGGCTAGCTCTGTTCAAATCCCGGTAGTCCACACACATCCTCACCTTTCCATCCTTCTTCGGCACCGATACAATATTCGCGACCCAAGGCGGATAATTAGTGACAGCTAGGAAACCAACATCCAACTGCTTTTGCACTTCCTCTTTGATTTTCATGGCCATCTCAGGTCGAGTTCTGCGCAACTTCTGCTTCACTGGAGGACAGTCTTCTCTCAATGGAAACCTGTGTACAACAATATTGGTATCCAACCCTGGCATATCTTGATAAGACCAGGCGAAGATATCAACATACTCTTTCAACAGTGCTACCATTCTGCTCTTGACATTCATCTCCAAAGCGGCCCCAATTTTTACTTCCTTTCTGACCTCTTCGGTGCCCAGATTAACAACCTCAACTTGCTCCTCGTGCGGTTGAATCACCTTCTCCTCTTGTTTCAACAACCTGGCTAACTCTTCTGGCAGTTCACAATCTTCTTCGCCTTCTTCTTCGGCATGATAGATCGGGTTGTCGAAGTCATATGATGGTGTAACAGGATTGTTATCAATGAGATCCGGAGAATGATCGCATCTGCATGAATGTTGATTCATGCATTGCTTTAGAGTCGGGACGAGACAGAAATATTACTCTTCACGCAGAGTGACAGTGATGATCTTTTCGGCCTTCCAGTTCTGGATCTCCATCCTTGGTACGCACGGTTTTATCCACGAGTCGAGCTCGCAGTCACTGTCGATCTCTTCACCCACCGCACAGACGTGATCTGGATCTAGCATTCTAGCACTGGTGAACGTGAACGGTTGACGACGACCTCTATTCTGCCCAGACGAGCCTTGGCCCGACTGATAGCCAATCCCAAACCTGTCCTCTTTCGCCGTAATGTCTATCATTCTTCCCCAACCTGAGGCCTCTCCACTCTTCACCACTTCTACAGCCTGTCTGTAAGAAGCAATGGACGACTTCTTCTCTTTCTCAACAAAAATGGCATTCTCCACCTTGACGGTTTCAAACGTCTGACTCGGTGTGTCGAATATTTCACCGTCCATTTCCACATATTTGAATGACGACAATTGGCTGACAAAAATATCCTCCTCACCGCAAACTTTTACGACCTGCCCGTCCCAGATATACTTTAACTTCTGGTGTAAAGTCGAAGTTACTGCCCCAGCAGCGTGTATCCATGGTCGACCCAACAAGCAACTGTATGCCGACTGAATGTCCATGACATAGAACACAGACTTGAACACCTCGGGCCCAATCTACACAGGGAGCTCAACTTCCCCAAACACAGCCCTCTTAGAGCCATCAAACGCTTTAACCACCAAATCAGTAGGCCTTAAAACCACTCCTTCACAATCCAACTTAGCCAGAGCCTTCTTAGGCAACACATTGAGTGATGAGCCGGTATCAACCAGAACATGCGAAAGCACTGCTCCTTTACACTCCATCAAAATGTGTAATGCCTTATTGTGATTACGCCCGTTCACAGTAAGATCGAGATCAGTGAAACCCAACTCGTGGCTGGCATTGACATTTGACACCACTGTCTCCAACTGATTGACCGTAATCTCCTGCGGGACATAGGCCCTCTTTAAGATTTTTAACAAAGCATCTCTATGGCCTTTTGAGCTTAACAACAAAGATAAGATTGAAATCTTGGACGGAGTCTACTGCAAATGATCAACAAGTTTGTACTCAGACTTCTTGATAATCCTTAAAAACTCCTCGGCTTCATCATCAAGCTCATTCTCCGACCCAACAGGCGCCGGTGCCGCTTTAGGAGTACCCTCATTTACCACCTGTTTACCTTTTTCCCTGGCTAAAGCCTCGGCCTTATCTCTCTTTTCTTTTTCTGCATCCCCACCTCTCAACGTATCGGGCGCAAACAACCTCCCGCTGCGAGTGAAACCACTAAGTCCGGCATTATCCACCTTTGAAACGGTGGTATCACTTGCAGCCTGATCTTCCCGCTTCTTTCCATTACAATACACCTCCCCACCATAGTCCCACGGCACAACATCATCATTTTCATACAGAATAGGTCCAGGCATCGTGATGGTAACTGGAGCCGCATCTGCCGGTGCTGACAAGTGGACAGGATCAAAATAAATGGTTATTGTTGAAACATCCTCCTTCTCTAAAGCAACTTCCTCAAATCGGAGGCTTCCCTCATCCATCATTCTCCGAATCGTCTCCCTCAACATTACACACCCATCTGTAGTGACAGTGCAAGCAGCACAACAATTATCACAACCAGGGAAAACTCCACTCTTCATCAGATGTCTCTTGACCACAGACATCGGAGTCCTCAACCGATCCACATCCGTCACCTCTATTTTTCTCTTATCCTCTGAAATCACATTCACCCCCATATGACCATGCATCGGCATGGGATTAGCATTAACATTCGGCGTCGGTGAAAAATTGATGGCTTTAGAATCCACCAAATCTTGAACGACATGCTTAAAAGCTTTACAACCCTTAATGTTATGCCCGGGAGCACCAGAATGGAATTCGCACTTGGCATTCTCATCATAATTGGCAGGCCTCTGATCTGGTCTTAACGGAGCTAACGTCCTCAACTGTACCAATCCGAGATCCTTCAACTTATTCAACAGAAAGGCATATGTCACGGGTGGCCTATCAAACTGGCGATCTGCCATCCTTCCTCTAACTTGGTACACGGCCCTTTGTGTTCTCTGCTGAGGTGGCTGTTGTTGCTGTTGTACAGATTGATTACCAGCAGGAATTGTTACTGCAGCAGTATGCTGGTAGTAATGATTCCTACCATGTCCTTTTTGGGCGTACATAACACTCGATTCACCCTCCTTCTTGCGCTGACCATTACCAAAGGGCTTCTTTACTCCAGACGACGGAGCATTTCCTTGTATTTTCCCCATTCTCAGCCAGCTTTCAATTCTCTCACCAGCCACTACTATATCTGCAAAGCCAGTGACAGGACAACCCACCATCCTTTCAGCAAAAGTCCCCTGAAGGGTACCCATGAACAAATCCGACATCTCCCGATCTACCAACGGGGGTTGAACTCTGGCAGCCAACTCTCTCCACCTTTGTGCATACTCTTTAAACCCTTCTTTCGGCTTCTGAGACATACCCTGCAACTGGGTACGGCTTGGTGCCATGTCAGCATTAAATTGGTACTGTTTGAAGAAAGCATCCCCCAAATCCTGCCAGCTCTTAATATCTGATGATCTCAACTTGGTGTACCACTCAAGAGACCCACCAGATAAGCTATCCTGGAAGAAATACATCCAGAGCTTCCGATCCATGGTGTAGGCAGATATCTTTCGAACAAAGGCCTGAAGATGAGTTTCCGGGAAAGAACTCCCATTGTACTTATCAAACGTGGGCACTTTGAACTTTTGTGGGATCATAATCCCCTCAACCAGCCCCATGTTTGTCATATTAATAGTCCCAGGAGAGGTATGGCTTTCCAGAGCTCTGATCTTTTCTGCTAGTACCTGAATCTCTTTATTCGGTGGTTGAACACCATACTGACCAAATTGCTCATTCAGCACAGAGAACTGGTCTTCTTCTTTATCCTCCACGGCCCCAAAGAAAGGAGGAAATTGAGTGTCCTTCAGAGTGTTGCCCACAAGACTTAGTCCACCGCCTGCAGCAAAACCAAAACCACCACAATTGTTGAGGACTACACCAGCAGTAGCTGCCTTATTTCTGGGATCGCCACCATCCCTAGAACCACCATGACCATTATTGGAGGTACCCTCTTGATTATTGCCACTATTGGCAACCGAAGCCTACTCAAGCTTCTCCACCTTCTCAACGAGTGCTTTCTGCCCCAAGGCGAACCCTTGCATGGCGTTGATCAACTCACTCATCTTCTCTTTCAGCTTGAGGATGTCAGCGTTGGGTGGATCCATCATTCTGGGTTTGTTGCGTTTGGTAAAGTATCTGTGTGGATGATCTACGTGCAGAGGAATGACTCGGCGTGCGCGAGCAATGATTCCTGTAACAATCAAACACGTTAGAAACCGACACCTGCAAAATAGAAGACAAGTTATTATGATTCATGCATGAATGCAATGTCTATCCATATGAGGAACATTCTGTCCTTCGATCCTGGCTTCATCGAGACGGATAATAATTTGACAGCAGCATTCCGAAGTCAATCATCTGGCTTTGCCGTACAAAACAGAGAGTTGTGCTCTAGCAAAGATATCACCCGACCATGTGTGTGTTATGTAAGTGTACACGGAAAAGCAAATAAAGCTTGAAGATCAATCATTGACTGATAATAACCGCTGTATAGCAAAAGTGCACAACACGTGCGAGAATCATACATCATGTTTGATACAAATCAACTTTACAATCCTCCAGAATCGGAAAGAAATACAAGCAAGTGAATTCTGTCAACATGCCTGACGGTAACCCCACACATGATAACAACTGCAACAAAAGTCTAATCTGAAGAAGGTCCCACAGAAGGCTCTGCACCATCAACCATCCTGGTAAACTTCATAGTGAATCTGAACTCAGTGTTCTCCAGCCGAAGTCTTCCCACCTCTTTCTGATGAATCTTCATCTGTCGGAAATAATGGTCCCTCTCAGCAAGATAGTGATCTCTCTCGGCCCTAATCTTCACTTTCTCTTCTTCCTTAACCCTTAGCTTCACTTCCCACTCTGTGGTAAGGGCGTTGGCTCTAGCTTCCCTTTGAGTCTTCACAAGGACTTGTCTCTTCTTTTCATCTTCAATGACCTTCAAAGCTCTAGCCAACTTCTCTTTGGTAAGGTCGTGCTCCTTCATAGATGACTCTAAAGCTTGGCTGATCTTGCAATAATAGGCGGTGTCTTTCTCAAAGCGCTTCACCTCCTGAGCGTGTTTCCTAGCCTGGTCTTCTGCTTTCCCCTTGATTTCCTGATTAGCCATTTGAATTCTAGCAACACTCATTTCTATCTCAGTCTTCTCTGCTTGTAGTTGATCTCTCTCCCTCCTCATCTCAAGAAATTCTTCCATACTGACAGAAGAACGTGGCTCCTCAATCAACGGGTACCAAAGATCACTCATAGGAAATGGTAGACGAGTGAGCTCAACCCTCTTTTTGAGCCAATCATCAAACAGAGGAAAAGACCTGTTATTAGCTTTACCAAAAGGAATCTTGCCTTTCCTTTGAATGTTACGCCACGCCTCAGACACTTGCCTCAACGATGACTGATTACCCTCAACCGGGAAGTAGAAAGACTCCTGAATCTCGCGCTCGAGAGGAGGAACCTCCATAGCAAACCCCATTTGCCTCTTAAGAAGCGTCGGGTTATAATTAATACAACCTTGAACTCCTATAAGAGGCACATTGGGAAAACTCCCACAACTGCAAATGAAATCTCGTCCAGCCTTATCAATGTGAGTCCAAGATATGTCCTTGGCTTGCAAACCCATCAACTTGGTTGCCCAATTAACAATATGGTCAAGAAAGACAAAGGCACCCTTGGAAGGCAAATATCCCATGAACCACTCATATAACAGTTGAGCACAACATCTAACCAATCCTCCACGCCGCTTCTCGTTCTGATTATGGACTGAGTAATAAACATCCCCGATCAAGGTAGGAATGGGATTCTTCTGAGCAAACACCCGGATGGCATTAATATCCACAAAATTCTTCTGATTAGGGAACAAAATAACTCCATAAATGCTTACGGCAAGTAAAGCACAAACGGCCTTCCAATTACCCAAAACAACATGCTCCTTGGCTTTAGCCTCCAAGAAACTCAGATGAAAACCGGGCAACTTTCCTTTCTCCTTCAAACCTTTCTTAGTCACTTCTGGGCTCAAATAAAGAGCACGAGAGATCTCACCAACATCAGGTTCCTCCTTAGTGCCATAGGAAGGAATCTGGTTTCTGACCCGAATACCTAGAATACCAGCATAGTCCTCCATCAAAGGTCCCAACAAAAAATCCGGGAAGACAAAACATCTCAAACCCGGATCATAAAACTGGAGAAGAGTATGAATGACACTCCTATCCCCATCTGTGAGCCTGAAAACCATCTTCAGAATACCACCATAAGCCTCACGGAACATCCCCACATGGTCAGGTGTAATCAATGTTATCATATCTTTCAACACGCCAATCTCTGGATCAAAGAAACTGTAGACAACATCAGCTTTCAAGTCGGTCCTCATATCTGGAACAAGGATGTCTCTCAACCAGAATCTCAAACAAGAATGTACCCTGCATATGGATAAACATGAGTTAGATGCGGATAAATGCAAAATGGGAATGATGCAGATGCATGAATGCAATGCATAATGCCATCCTCCAAGTCATCTGAACATCAACTATACTGGATTCCGGTCTCAGAACTGATCACAACCATCTGAGGGACTGAGTAACCACAAATTTAACTTGGGAGTTCCGAAATAAACGGAACCGGGGGATACATCACCATCATCACAAGAAAATCACTGAACGGATAGCAACCAGATCATCTGAACAAGTAACCTCCAATCCAACTCAGGGGATCCGAAATAAACGAAACCCGCTCATAAATACCACGGACAGAACTCCGGCGTCTCAGAAAAAAATCCATAAATCCAACTTATAAATAGAACCCAAATTACAGACCAAACCAAAGTCACCATCAAAGAGTCGCCAACAGAACCTGTATCTGTAGGAATCAAACCCTTCCCCTCACAGGTGAATTCTAATAAGGTCATCCTAAAGCGGATAATGGTCTCGACAATCGGACAAGATACTCAACGGGTTCGCCCTTTCGGGTGTGCCGTGAAGCTCTCATAAGATCATCTAAACCAAAGATCCGGGAAAGAACGGTCACCGAAGTCAACAACTCAAAAGAGATAACCCAACCATAGTGGAAACCCCACAAGGAAGAGCTTTCTCAAAAGAACCTCGTCCGGCTGTGGTATGTCACGTCTCAACATCATGTTGATCCAACATAAGCAGAGACATGAGACCACACTAATCCTAGGTGTATACTCGGGCCTGGGTTTTAGCCCCACTCAGAACACCCACCCCCAAATCAGAGGAACCACACCTGTCCAAAATCCAACACAATGATAATATGATGCATGCAAACATATATGCAACTATATACAATCACAGTATAATAATCACAAATGCAATAAATAAAGCAGTAAAAGCAACCCAAACTACCCTAAAAACTACGCTAGAGAGCGCTAGGATTGACTCGCTTAGGGAAGATGGACCAGCAAGAGGTCAACTTTAATCCCCAGCAGAGTCGCCAGCTGTCGCGACGCGAAAAACAACCGGTGGAAAAATACAGTTTACAGAGCCGCCACCGACGCTATTCATCCTATCATAGAAAGGGAGCGCATGACTAACCTAAGAAAGGGAAAGGAACGGTCTTACGACCAGAGATTACAAGGTACGGGAGTCAGTTACGCAAGGGGAAGGTGTTAGCACCCCTCACGTCTGCCGTACTCGACGGGATCCACGCTCAAAAGATAGCTCAAAGAATAGGAAAAGGATTGCTAATAAACTGCTCAAAGAAAATGCACAAACCGGAATAATAAACAGGGGGAGTAGAAATAAGACGGAGGACTTACACCTGACTCCCAACAGTAGCAAACGCTAACCAGCGAACACCAAAGAAAAAGGTTCTCAGAACGAACCCCAACAAAGTTACCAAATAGCCAGAATAAACCCCCAATATGTATAACCAAACACCACAAATGAACCCCAAAGATGAACCCCAAGTGAGTGACAACCGTCACCAATGAACCCCAAAGATGAACCCCAAAGTGAGTGACAACCGTCACAAATGAACCCCAAAGATGAACCCCAAAGGTGAACCCCAAAGATGAACCCCAAAGGTGAACCCCAAATGAATAACAGAAGAAATCCCCAAGGTATGAACATACAACACACACACTGAACAAACGAGTACTCACACCAAAGAGACAAAGAAAAGGGTGAACACACACAAAAAAACAAAAGGGTGCCCGGAGAGATTGCTTGCAACCTCCTGCCTACGTATCTCATCTGGTATGAGAATCAGGGCGACGTAGTTCCCCTTAACAGGGGTAAAACACTCTCCTAACCAGAGACCAGGGAGACAACAAACTAATAGGGAGACTAAGACTCGAGCCTAATAGTTGTCATGCAATCAATATCCCTAAGTTGTGGTCTCTAACATGCATTCAACTTCCTTAGAAATCAATCATACAAATCCTACAGAAATGGAGATGAGAAGAGGAAAGCAGATAAACACACCAGCACAAGTGAACAAGCATCACACACTATATCCATACAAGAGGCCCAAACAATGGGTAGGATTTAGTCAAGAGGGGTCATATCAACCTCGACAAACAAGCCAAACTGTAAGGGGTAATCTGTAGCTCTTAACCACTGACATTGAACGTCAGGGTGAGCAGATTAAAATGGTAATGAGGATGAGACCTCATAGCTCTTAACCCTGGCCTGGGTGAGCTCATGACAAAGAAAGCGTGGGGATCCAGAAAGTGGGATCCTATTCCACTTGACAGACATTGGACAAAGATCTTGGGCACATGTTCAGAAGCATCAGCACGTAGTGCGAGCATAAAGAACGACACACTGAATAACGGGGGATTGGCTACTAATCCCTTTTATCCGTCAATTGCCTCTTCTCTTGGAGGTCTTATCAAATATCACATGCCTCTTCTTGGAGGTCTTTGGCACAATCTTAAACAAACACAAACAGAGCCTCTGAAGGAGGACTTGCCAGCAAAATGCCTGCCAAAAAGGTGACAGGGCTTCCAGACTACATGAAGTAAGAAGCTAACTACCTGAGTGGTGTGTCAACCACAATCTAATGCTCAAGCAAGAGCTAAAGCAAGCAAGCAACTAAGGTACCTGTACAAAGACTAAACAGTCAGTACCTCAGTCATAAAACCAGAAAACAAACAGTGAAACTCTCCCACAGTTTTACAATTCAATGCATAAGTGCCATGGCACTCAAATAAGCTCATGAGTTCACCACCTCAATTAGAACCCTACAAAACAAAATAAGGTTAGTATTGAATGCATTTGCATCTCACAAGTGAGAACAAAACCAATCATCCATGAAGAATATCCAAACCTGAAACAACAAGCAAAGTTAGTCCATGTAAAAACCATAGTACAAAGACATGATTCAAAACCCAATCAAATGACCAAAACAGAACCCAATCTTTTACACAATGCACCTTCAAACAATCCATCTAATGTCCTCAAAAGGACCAGCACCAAATCCACCAGCAAGTATCTCAAATGGCTCATGTAATGCAATGACCAAAAAATAGGCACAAAATGGACTTCCAACTTAGAAAATCCAAATCAAATCAGAAATGCATGCAATGACCTTGAGATTTTTTATACAAGTTCACCATGTCATGAACAAGCAATATGCACAAGATCAAATCCAGAAAGATTCAAATGCTATGTGAACAAAAATGCAACAATTCAATGTCAAAAATGTGACACAAATTGTCACATTTATCTCCATGTGTCAAAAATAGTGATAGCGTGTGAGAAAAATTCCAAACCAGTGCTCAAAAATTAATATCATGTGTGAATATCAAGCATGCATAAAATGGGATCAATTGGCTCAAAGATGAAGATTTCACAAAGCATTGAACACAACATATCAAATTAACACCACATGGATTCAAAAATATCCACATGAAAATCCAGACATCAACAAATCATGAAATTAATGCCATAAAAAACTAGACATCAAAACAAAACTGTGAAAAAAAATTGGGATCAATTTGGACCATTTTTGAATTTTTTATGAATTTTTCAAAACAAGCAAAAGAAATGAAATAAAACAAAAATATGGAGGGAAAAGCAATATTTGAATTAAATTCAGAAATAACATCAACCACACGATGAGGCGTGAAAATCACATCCACGGTCCACATTCAAAAGACCAAAATGCATCACTTCACTAATACACCTCAGCATGCCACTCAGCGGTCAAAGGCACACGCGGCTTGGTCAAGCGCATCCTAACCAATCACTCTCACACGCCAGCGTACACATGGAAGGCAACTCAACTAAATGAAACGATGTGTTTCATTAAAACACATCATCAGCACACTCAACATTCAACTCAACATGTGGCAAGGTTAAAAGCATGGCATCCAATCAAACACACACGCAAGCTTCCACGCAGCACACACATGGAGTACACATAAGCAAACCCTCAGCTGATGCAGACGCCGGAGCTACAGTCTCCGGTCGTCTTCTCCGGCGAGATGCATAGTAGCTCCGCCGTGAGAAATTCCAGAAATGCACAAAATCTATACCGTTCGAATCCTCCTTCAACAAGGATTCCAAATATCATATCATCTCATCCTAATTCTTCATGTATTTTCCAGATCGAAGCAAAACATTTTCATGAACAAAACTTTCAGTTCATCATACAACCTCAATTCTAAGCCAAATTCAAATTTAATCATATGTACGTGATCCTCACAGCAAGATCTACACATCTATACCTTAAAATCAGCAAAAGGAGATGATGAAAATTGACTTACCTGAAATTGAAGCTTCTTGAAATCGTGCTCTCTCAAGCTCTAATGCTCCAGATATACTCCACTACACTTCTGTTGAAGCTTTGTGCAAGAACCAATGGCTGAAACCTTCTGAATTCGCCTCAATTTCCAAGTTCCATCTTCATGCTCATGTACATGAACTGCTCGAATTCTGGCAAAATTGATCCAAACAGATAATGATTCTTGATCAGTGAAGCATGATGATCAAGAATATGTGATAATCTTTGATGTTTATGTGGAGAAAAATGGAAATTCAAAGAGAGAGAAAATTGAGAGAGTTCTTGATTTCTAGATCTGAAAAGTTAGTTATGGTGGTTATGGCTTTTATATTCCTTGCTAATGATACTGAAAACCAAATTAGCCTTTGTTTAATCATGATTAGTGAGTATTGAAGTATCTTGCAAAATTTCAAAATGAGCTCATGAGGCCATGCTACACGTGCAATCTCCCATGTTAGGGCTTGAATTCACTTACAATTATCCCATGGTCATGATTTGAGTATCAATTTGCTTGCACCTTAAGCCAAAAATGAATTGTGAGAATTTTCTTCAAAATGCACATGTGTGAAATAGTGAGAATACAAGCCATGATTCCTTTGCATAATTGAGCCAAACGAGGTCATTTTGAGATGCCTTGGTCATGAGGAGCATTTTGCAAAAAGAATGGACCAATTTGGAGCATTGTATCAAAAGTTATGCCATTTTGAATTTCCATGTACACCTTATGATCAAATGACCATAACTTCTCAATCAATCATCATATGGACATGGATTAGGACTTTTTGGAAAGAGGAGACAAAGATCTACACCTTTCATGTTCACCAAAAATCCATTTGAAACTTCTTTGACATTGACAAGTCAAGTTGAATGTGGACCAAAAACTTGCCAAATTTGGAAACTTTGAATTACAGGTCATTTTCCATTTTTAGTAACTTTTGCCATGACCTTTGAATCTTTAAGATGAATGTTTAAAATGATGTATGGACCTCTTTTGAACATGATTGAGGTGTCTCAACTCATTTCCCCACATCATAGCCCTCAGTTGACTGCACAGTTGACTTTTTGGTCCTCAGATGACCTTGAAATGTCCTGATCAAATTGAACCTCCACCACTTGGGGAAATTGCTCAAAAATGAAACCCTAGCTCATGTAAGCTCCTTATGATAATCATGTGATCCTCTTCCCAAGAAAATACCTCATCCCTTTGAGAAACCCTAGTTGGAAGAATGACATTGATTAGGGTTGACCAGAGGTCACAACCCTAATCCAAAGGAACTTGAGAATGAACTATGAAACCCTTGATGATGATAGAACCAGGATGATGGTAATATATCCTTGAAAACAAGATGATGCTCAAGACCTTTGAAGAATCAAGAAACCCTAATTGAAGCCCATACCCTCAGGTGGTTGATGATCAATTCATAAAGACCCTCAGGCTTGAATCCTGTAACTTCTCCATCTTTTGAAAAGATTTTGAAGGATGACTTTCTCCTTTCACATGAGATGCAAAATGCAATGCCTAATGCTCTAAAACATGAAATGCAATGTGCCAAACTAGGCTCAAGAAGAGGAGGGCAAATTTTGAGGTGTTACAATCATATATGCATAAGATGATGTACAATGGAGTATCCTTTGATATATTTGACCAATTGTTAACGAAACTTGCCGAGGAAGGCACACAAGATACCTAAATGAATTAGGGCTTCCTTGACAAACAAACTTCAAACTCTTGATGAATTCTTGATCAAATTGACAAATAAAGAACACGGGAACCATATATGATGCTTTGAACCAATTTAGACCGTTTCTAACTTGACCCCTTACATTCAGGGTCTCAAACCCTATATGTGAGCTTGATGAGGCACAAGTGGATGTACACACTACCTACAAAAGAAACAAAACTATACTAGACATATTTTTGGATTTTGGTTAGTAAAAAAAAGAAAATAAAGTATGATACAATCAAACATGCTTGGTGATCTCTCCCAATGCAAACCCAATGAATGATAGGTGAGGATGATACCAAGATGTGATCCCAATGCTAATGTCATGCTAATGAGATGGCATGAGGGATCTTAGGGGTCAAAATTGGGGTCTTACAGCGGGGATATGTTTTACTTGAACCAATGGACCTAGGGCTTAGGCCACTCGTTGGACCCGAATGGAATGGGCCTGGACCAATCTAAAATCAACCCAAACAATAATTAGAAATTTAAATACTTAATTAAACAGCCACTCATTTTATCTAATTAATTTAATTAACCCCTACTAGATTTAAATAAAATAAACTACCAAGGGTTTAATTAGCTTATTAACTCAAATAATTAACCTAATAACTTAAATAAAGAGTTTTAATAAAAAACCATTAATTTTTACTAATATTAATCTAGACCTAATTAACCCTACTATTAACCCTACGTAACAATTAAGTAACCAATTAAACCTAAAAAATAGGTAACCAGGGATCCATGATAATATTAACTTATTAGCTATTTGAAAAATGGGATCAATGATTTAGAAAAGTCAAAATGGTCCTCCTTTGACTTTTTAGGTCATTGGAGTTGACCAGATAACATGTATGGAAATTTGAATACGTTAGTGACTTGCATCCTAAGTTAGTAGTAAGGACGAATAGGGTGGTCAAAATTCGGGCTACGATAATCTCTAAAGTAAAACAAGACCAAAGATTAAGTAAAGCCTAAGTTACATCAAAGCCAAGGAGGTTCAAAGATTACTTCAAACCTAAGTTACTTCAAGACTAAGTTACCTCAAGGCCAAGTTTCTTCAAGGCTAATTACTTTAAAGACCATGTTAGTGCAAATTTAAATTACTTCAGAGCTAATCTACTTTAAGGATAAGCAAGGTCTCACTAAGTATAACATCAACCTCGCTAAGAGAGGTATGGAAGTTCAAAGCTTGTTGACTAAGTTTCTTTTGGTTAAGAAAGGGTTTACCTGATAAGCGAGCTTGGACGGTGTGCTTAGCGAAGAAAGGTAGAAAAGGAAAGTTGCAGTTAAGTTGGCATAACTTAGTGGAGAATAAAGTAGGTGCGCTAGGGGAAGATTGGTGGTGCGCCTAGCGAGCCTACCTTTATCAAGCCTATAAATAGGGATGCATGTCATTCATTTCAAGATATCTTGGTGAAAATGTTTCCTACATCATTGTAGGAAGTGAGAAACATAACATGAGAGAAAATGATAGGGAGATTGTTGGAAGAAGCCTTGTTTAATGAATCATTAATAGATACTTCTTAACATCTATCTTCTGGGGCTTAAATGTAAAGCTACGACGAGTAAGCATAACTAATTTTCTATTTTTTTAGGGTTAGATGTATTTGTCTAGGTAATAATTGTTTAATCCTAATAATGGTGTTTTATGTATTCTACTTCAGCTTTAATATTGATGACTCTTTAATCTTAATGTCAATTTTAGATTTGCAACCTAAATCTTGTTTTCATGGTATGACGTGACATTCAAAAGGTTCTTGTCATTACTAGATCCAAGATCACCATTTATTGGATACAAATTCATAGATGTAGAGTTAGGTTCAATATCCACATGTATTATAGTAGGATTAGTGTGAAGTTTTGTTGCTTTATAATTGTTGGAACATAATGCTTTGTGTTGGTTAATAGACTGAGATATCGGTTATTAAGTAATGCATTAACCTCACGACATTGAGACTGACATGAGATACAAATGAGAGAAACAGGTGGTAATATTAATATTTGAGTAGAAGAGGATATTACTAATCAAGGATGCTACATGAAAATAGGTCAATGAAATCTAACTCCAACAAATTTTCTCAACTGTTAAACACCAAAGATCATTTTATTTTCTGTTATTTTACCTTTAGGTATTCATAAACAATCAACCATTTGATAAATCATTCTTAAAATCATATAAACTATTCAAAGGTCTTTAAAATACAAATAGTCCATGTGGAGACAAGAAAAACATACTTAGTTTTGTACTTTAACAAAATGGCACCGTTGTGGGGACTAGTGCTAGTTTCGAAGACAACACATAGTTTTTATTATTTTAAGTATTGTTTAGATTTATAAATATTTGTATAATTTTTTTATAGTCACAAAACTGCTAATAATATTGGCTACTTATCTTTAAAGTTATTTATGCAAGGTAACAAAATTGTCAAAGCTTTCACAAAGAAATGCAGGAAGTGCCTACGCGCTAGAAAATTTATTATTGTGAGCTTTTTGCTAGAAATCATCCCACATGATATTTCCCTTAATCAAATGAAGTAATAAACTTCTTAAACAACCAATGAAGACCAATAAAATATCAAAGCAACAATAACTTAAATGATGGACAATATGTTGAACCAGACCCTACTTAATAAAACAATATATAAAGATTGGAAGAGACACTGAATCAGTTCATGAAAATAATATGGAAAACTAGAAAAGAATAAATGTTTAAATACAAAGTCTTGCAATGAAAATTATTCATTTTGTCAATGATCTACTTGATCTACTAACTAAAATCAACACTTAAACTAACTTAAATGAACACTACAAAGTGAGTGAAAATGGAAATGACGGAAATAATGAAGAAGTTATTGTTGAAACAAAGGAAGAAAGTGGAAAAGAAGTCGAAGTAAAAGAGTTGGATAAATATTTAATTGAAAAGAAAGAAACCAAAGACCAAAGAATAAGGGAGGAAAATTTGAAAATTTTACTTGTTCAACAATAGTCAAGGTTTGTAAATATTCTCAAAATACTACAAAAAATACACCATTATGAGCAACTTCCTTCCTATCTCAAGTTCATGAGAGAGAATAGAAAGAATAAAAGAAGATATATCAAAGAACTCTAACACAGACGTCGAGCTAATGACATTAAATAAGCACTTATTGGGACAATTTATATTTCTTTGAAACAAGTAAAAGAGAACGAGTTTTGATATTATGCAGGACTTTCGCTAACAATATCATTTACTCGCTAAGCAAAAACTTTACTGAAACTTCATTTTTTGAGTTTACACACGTTTGTCCACCGAAATGTTATTATCACTAAGTAAAACATTTCCAGGTCCTATATGCAAAGTTTTTATTTAAATCCTCAGTTTCATATGATGATAGCCTGAGGACAGGACAAATTTTTCCTAAGGGAATGAATATTATGACTAAAAGCTCGCCAAAACATGTGACATTTACTTTGTTATTTAGTTTTAGTTATTTCTTTAACCTAGCATGTTCGAGATATACATGATTACTATTAGACAAATTTTGAATAATTTGTGAATTTGCTTGAAGTTATTTGTCTTATTGATGGTTCAAATAATCTGAAAAGCCAAATTCATATGAATCACAAAGCCAAGGTTGATGGCCAAAGTCCAGAACAATGGCATCATAAAAGTTTTATTCTTTTAAAACACTTCATTCATGATTAATGTTTGACTATCTGTGAATTATAGCATGATTTTGAATTATTACTTATATAAAGTTTGATTTTACTATTGTATAGTAAAAACATGTCAATGTGAGTCAAGAATCTTAAGCCTACCAAAGTGAGATGTGTGCAACCTTGTGTTTTACATAAATAATGAAAGTGGACATGCATATTAACTATGTGTATTTTGCATTAGTCTTGCTATTACCTGATAGGTTTAAAGTCATGGACATTATCAAGTCATTATTTGATTTTAAGTGAAAACTACTAGACCAAAAAGCCTACCTAGTGAAGGTGTCATCGTTTGACAACCCCTTTGAGCCTAAAATATTTTTTTATTATTTAAATGTTACGACCCTTAGCCGATTTTAAAAGAAAATTAATGTTAACCTCTCCGTGTTAAGGATATGAGAGCACTTAAAAATGCAAGGGTATTTAAAAAAAACAAAGTTGGGGGAAAAAGGAAATTTATGAAAAAGAAAATTAAGTAGTAATGATGAAGGAAAAGAAAAGAAAAGGAATATGCTTTTGACAAAATAATTCAAAAATACAAAGTCAAGCATACAAAAAGAAAAAACACCAAAAGAAAATGGTTGTAAGAAAGTGGACAAACATGAAATAATTTTTTTAAAAAGAAGTACTCATGCTATTTATCTTTAGGCTTTTGAATCCAAATTACAATCAAAACAAATAACTTAGTGATCCATTAATGATAATATATATTGTGATATTGTTTAGATGAAATGAAAAGTGTTTCTATAGTTCATGAATTGTCTACTTTTTAGAGAAACACTAACCATTGAGAGATACTCGGTGAGATCATGATCCTGACAAATTTTTGACTGTTGATCTAGATATGTTTTAAAATATTACTTTTGTCAAGAAACTAATGTATCTTCATGCTATGGGTTATGGATATTTATGATGTTGTTCATGAACTTGCATTATATATAATATCATATCATTCATAAATGTTTTTAAAAAATCCTTGACCTAGTCATTTAACCTTTTCATGAAACATGCATTTCTGAATTTCTGAACCATCTGAATGAATTTTTTTAGGACAAACAAAAAGATAAGTTGGGGAAAGTTGATAAGTCCGAAGATTATGTAAAATATGTAGACATTTACTAACTTATCTTACAAAAAAAATCGATACAAAACCCCCGTTTATAAATAAAAAGTGATAAAATGTTTGTTTGAGTTTTTGGCTATGTGTTTACAAAATACAAGTAATTTAAGCCAACAAATGCACAAAACTACAAGAAAATACTTCTAAAGCAACAAGGCCAAAGATTAATTCAAGCCTAAGTTACTTCAGGCCAATGAGGTTCAAATATGACTTCAAGCCTAAGTTACTTCATGACTAAGATACCTCAAGGATAAGTTTCTTCAAGGCTAAGTACTTCAAAGACAAACTTACTTCAAAGATAAGTTACTTAAAAAATTCAATTTGTGATACCCCAATTTTGTCCACACATTTTTAGGTAGCCAACTTTGTTTTTTTTGTGCTCAAAATGACAATGCAGTTTCGCAAATTGACTGATTTGAGCGATTTTCATTCGCCCGTAAAATCAACAAATGTTGTTTTTAGTTGTGGGTATGAGATTGTATTTTTTAATGAACACTATTGCGCGTATGTTAGTTTGGTGTGCTCACTTTTTTTTGGCATTCACATTTTATTCAGTTTGTGTCCTTTTATTTGGGTATTTTTAGCTACTATAAATGATTTTCGACTATATGTTTTATTGAATGATATTACGCGTAGTTTTTTGCATTCGAGCTATCGTATCGAAATTTTGCCCGAGCTTTTAATTATTTTTTTTAATATTAATTTGATTTTTATTTTTGCATTCATTTATTTTATTTCTTAAAATGTAGAAAAATCCAAAAAAATATTATAAGTTTATTTATTTTATTTTATTTTATTTTCTTAATAACTAAATAAGAATCAAGGGATTATTTTTGCGGTTTTTTTATATGGCTGAAAGAATTAAAAAAATTATGATTTGGCATTTTTTCTTATAGTGATCAAGGTTTTTTTTACTTTCTTTGCTAACCTAAGTCTTTTAGTATAAATTGAGAGCCACAAAATTCACAAAATGGGAGAAAAACCACATGCATTTTTTACCACAAAACATAATTTTTTTCTCTATTCATCCTCCTCTCCACCTACAACCATCATTGATCCATAATCTCCACCTTCCTAACTTGCAAAAAAAAACCTTCACCAATTTCATCAACATATACATACACTAACCAACCTCTTACCATCCTGTACTTCATAATTTTCTTCAATCTCAAACTCACCTCTCACCAAGCTAACCTTAACTCTACTATAACAAATTACACCCACAGTAGAAACCACACACCTTTAAAAATCATACACCTTTCTCCAACACCATAGCAAAGTAAAAAAACATAAAAATGATAATTCGGCCACCACCACAAACATAAATACGGAAAAACAAAGCAGGAAAAAAGTTTTTTAGTTCTAGATCCGACAACTTTTGATCGCCACGAATCCACCCACCACTTGATTCAGCTGGAAACATCCATGTCGCATCACCCGCTGGGTGTAACACCCCAATTTTTGAGTCATTATTTTAATTGGTTTATTTATGTTTTAATTTAATTATTATGTTGTATAATTGAATTGTGTAAGGGGTGTGTGACCTTGAGTTGGAGGTGGGTAGAGTAAGTAAAGGTTAGTGGAGTTTATTTAGAATAATTAGAATTTATTTTAATAATTAAAATAATATTATTTTAGTGGATTTATTAATTAAAATAAGAATTTAGAGAGTTGGGTTCAATTTGAAAATTAAAAGAAATAGAGGGGAGGAAGGAGTAAGAATAATTGTTGAGGGGATTATTATCAGTATGTAAAAGATTACCTTAATTATAGAGTCGGAGTAAGAATAATTTAGAGAGTGGATTTATAATTATGGCTAGATTACCTTAATTATATAAGGTTAAGAGATAACCTAGGTTGAGGGGATTATTATCAGTATGTAAAATGAGATTTAGAGGCACAATGGAGATAGAAGTTTAGAGTTTTGGAGAGAGGGGAAGAATAATCAAAGACCATAATTTGTCTATTGATGCTAGGAAAATCAGGTAAGAGGGAGAATTGATTCAATAATAGGTATATGCATGTGGGGTAGAGTTCAGGAGTCCTTAACCTCAACTAGGGCATTAAGGAATTTAATATGATTTTGTATTTGATGATAAATTGTTGTTATATGATGATGTTGGAATCTAATATAGCATAATTTTAATCGGTGTTATGAATTATTATGATTAATTGAGTGTTGTCGATGAATATGATGTTGAGTATCATTATGAATAATTGTTGAGCATATTGATGATGAAAAGTGTTATGGTGATGTTGTTGTGGGATAATAGTTCGAGAGGGGAACTGTTATCGTTGAGTCAATGCATGTTTTGTTTATTATCGAGAGAAGACTTTAAACATTATGTTATTGTTGCATTGACGTTTCGTGACATGCTTTCTTCATATTATTGTTGTTGATAAAAGAGGCAAGTTGCAATCCGAACAGGATGGGTTGATGACTTGTCTCGTATCCGAGCAGGGTGGATTTACAGTTTGAGCAGGGTGAACCCGGTTCTTGAGTGAACCATTTGATGATGATATGGTACCACATACATATGAGTCTAGTTGAAGTTGAGAGTTTCATTGCAGAATTAAATGATGAACATGTGATTGTTTGTATGTTGATTGATTAGGTGTGAGAATGATGTTGATTGATTGGTGTTATATGAGTAAATATTTGAATTCTACCTTGCAGTTTATACCGTTAATTTATTGATGATTCTAACCCCCATTTTATTTGATGTTATCCATCATGTATATATTGTAGATACTCCGAAGTAGAGTTGCTGTTGTGAGTGGGATATAGCTCTTGGAGTTATTTTCATTAGTTATTGCTTTTATTATTAGTCGTCATTCTCTGGTCCTGTAACACTGGGTGGTGAATGATGTTTTCGTTTATTATTTTGATGTTGATGTGTTGATTTTGTCAAAGTTTAATAACTATTATGTTGATATGTTTTTAAGGTTGTTGAGAGTTGGATGTTGAATTGCCTATTGAGTTATTTTGTGAAAGATGAGTCTTTATAAGATGAAAATTGAAGTTAAATGTTTTATTATAGTAATTAATATGATTACACTTTGATGATACCCTAAGTGAGGGTGAGCATACGATGACAGATGTTGTATGTCGATTATTTCCCGTTGTGGGTTTTCTAAATGTATATGTTTTGTTGAAGGTTGTCGTTGGTGACACATTAAAATTGTCGAGTAATTCTTCACCTATAAGTCTTGGGTTTACGGTTGTCATTGGTGACATGTTAAAATTATTCGTCCGACCTGGTTTTAGCATGATAATTATTCCTTAGTATTCGACATGTATGTGTACACTGTCGATGCATTGTTTCTTCTGATGTCTGTTTGATGGTATGCAAAATGGCTGGAAGGAACAATCACGTAATTGTTGATGCTTTGGAGCCAGTGGCTCAGGTGATATATGTGCAACATAATCAAGTCGATGATGAGTTTCGTGGCTTGGGAAAGTTTCAGAGGAATAATCCACCAACGTTCAAGGGTAGGTATGACCCGGAGGGTGCTCATACATGGCTGAAAGAGATTGAAAATATTTTTCAAGTAATTGCATGTACTAAAGAGTAGAAGGTATTGTTTGGTACTCACATGTTATCTGAGGAAGTTGAGGATTAGTGGGATAAAGCACGCCATAGACTAGAGGTTATTGGTATTGAGGTTACCTGGGTTATATTCAGAGCATAATTTCTAGAGAAGTACTTTCCTAAGGATGTGCATAGCAAAAAGGAGATTGAATTCCTTGAGTTGAAGCAAGGAAATTTGACTGTTGTAGAGTATGCTTCAAAGTTTGAGGAGCTAGTGAAATTTTTTCTGCATTATAATAGTGATGCTGCTAAGGGATCAAAGTGAATCAAGTTTGAGAGTGGGTTGTCTCCCAAGATAAAATAGGTTGTTGGTTACTAGGAGATTTGTCGCTTCTATGTACTGGTGAATAAGTGCAGAATATATGATCAAGACAACATAGTCTGATCTTCTCACTACAAGAATATTAGTAAATAGAAAGGGAAGAGTCAGTTTTGAAGGAACTCACATGTGATTACGATGAGAGTGGGAAACAAAAAGCCACATTTAAGAAGAAGTCATGTGGGGGAGGAGCTCCTACTTCAGTCCAGTGTTATAGGTGTGGCGTGATAGGTCACCGTTCCAACAAGTTCTCTAGTGATGAGAAGAAGTGTTACAAATGTAGGAAGACAAGGCACCTCGTCGTTAATTGTAAGGGTAACATTGTGACTTGCTACAATTATAAGGAACAATGCCTTATCAGTACTAATTTCCATAAGCCAAAGAAGGCCTGGTCTGGAGGAAAGGTTTTTTCATTATCAGGGACATAGACTACTAATGATGACAGGTTGATTCAAGGTACATGTTTTATCAATAGTATCCCTCTAATTTATATTATTGACACATGTGCAACGATTCTTTTTTTCGCCTGATTATGATAAGAGATTGGATTTAAAGTTGTCTTTTATGGTTGGAAGTATGGCTATTGATACCCCAGCTAATGGTTCAATAACTACTTCAATGGTGTGTTTGAAGTGTCAACTGACTATTTATGGTAAGAATTTTGCGATGGACATAGTCTGTGTACAGTTAAGTCAGATTGATATTATCCTTGGAATGAAGTGGTTAGAGTTCAACCATGTTCATATCAACTGCTTTGCTAAGACCGTGATGCTTCCGGAGATGGGAGAAGATGGAGAGTTATTGTTTGTATCTACTAAGAAAATATAATAATTCTTGAAAGAAAAGGCGCATGTGTTTGCTATGCTTGCTGCTTTGGGAATCGACGGTAAAGTTACGATGGGAGAGCTACTAGTTGTGTGTGATTTTCTCGAAGTGTTTCCTGATGATATCAATGATTTTCCGCCAGAGTGTGAGATGGAGTTTGTTATAGACTTAGTACCTGGTACTAGTCTTGTATCGATTTCTACTTATAGAATGTTTGTTTTAGAGTTGAGTGAACTGAAGAAGCAATTGGAAGAGATGCTTGAGAAACTTTTCGTTCGGCCAAGTGTTTCGGTATGGGGTGCACAAGTGTTGCTAGTAAAGAAGAAAGATGGTAGCATGAGAACGTGTGTTGATTATTGACAGCTGAATAAAGTGACTATCAAGAAAAAGTATCCACTTCTGAGGACTGATGATTTGATGGACCAGTTGGTTGACGCTTGTGTTTTCAACAAGATTGATTTGTGGTCAAGATATCATCAAATTCGAGTGAAACTAAAGGATATTATAAAGATTGCTTTCAGAATAAGGTATGGTCATTACAAGTATTTTGTGATTTCGTTAAAGGTATCTAACGCTCCTGAGTATTTGTGGAGTACATGAATTAAATATTCAATCCGTATAAGATCAGTTTATGGTTGTGTTTATCAACGACATTTTGATATATTCGAAGTTAGATGAAGATCATGTAGAGCATATGATAATCATGTTGCAAACCTTGAAAGAAAAGAAGTTGTATGCAAAGTTATCTAAGTGTGAGTTCTGGATGAAAGAAATGTGTTTCTTAGGTCATGTAATTTCTAGCCGGGGCTTTTTTGTTCATCCATAGAAGGTTGATGTTGTGTTGCAATGGGAAACTCTAAAGTCTGTTACCGAGATCAGAAGTTTTCTAGGTTTGGCTGGTTTCTACAAAAGGTTTATTGAAGGCTTTTCGAAGTTGGCGATGCCTTTGACTCCGCTGACTCAAAAGGGTTAAAATTCTGTGTGAGATGCTTTATTTGAATAGAGATTTATAAAACTTAAGAAGGAGTTGACTTTTACTCTAGTATTGATTTTTCCAAATCCAAGTGAGTCTTTTGTTATGTATTGTGATGCTTTGATGTTGGGTTTGAGTGGTGTACGGATGCATAATAGGAAGGTTATGGCTTACACTTCTAGACAGTTGAGGGTTCATGAGAGGAATTATCCTGTGCATGATCTGGAATTGGCCGTTATTGTGTTCGTACTTAAGATTTGGAGGAATTACCTATTTGGTTCCAAATTTGAAGTGTTCAATGATCACAAGACTTTGAAGTATTTGTTTGATCATAAAGAATTGAATATGAGGCAGAGGAGGTCACTCAAATTTTTGAAAGACTATGATTTTGGTTTCAATTACAGAGGAGGTCACTCAAATTTTTGAAAGAATATGAGGTTGATGCTTTGAGTAGGCAGTCGTTGCATATGTCGATGCTTATGGTTCGAGAGTTGGGGTTGATTGAAAAATTCTGAGATATGAGTTTAGTATATGAAAGGAATCATAACAGTGTAAGGTTGTCATATTGAAACTGACCAGTGGTATTATTGAAGAGATCAGAGAAGGTCAGAAGATCGACTTAGGATTGGTTGCCCGGTTAATGTTGATTAATCAAGGTCAAGGTGGTGATTTCATAATCGATGAGAATGGTGTGATAAGATTCATAGATAGAGTTTATGTACCAGGTGTGCTTGGCTTAAGAAGAGTATTCTTGATGAAGGTCACGGGAGTATTCATACTAATGCTACTAAAATGTATCAAGACTTGAAGAAGTTATTTTGGTAGCCATGAATGACGAAAGAAATTTTGGAGTTCGTGTATGCTTGTGTGACTTGCCAGAAGTCAACGATTAAACATCAGAAGTCATTGGGTCGGATGCAATATTTGAGTATTCCTGAGTGGAAATGAGATAATATTTCGATGGACTTTGTGTCTAGTTTTCCGAAGACAATGAAGAGTTATGATACCATTTGTTTTTTTGTGATAGGTTGACTAAGTTGGCTCACTTCATTCCGATTCGACTTAATTATCCATTAAAGAAACTAGCAGAATTGTATATTAAGAAGATTACCAGTTTTTATGGGATTCCATCCAGTATTGTGTATGACATGGATATGAGGTTTACGTTGAGGTTCTGGGAGAGTTTGCATAAAGCTTTAGGTACAAAGTTGTGTTTGAGTTTTTCTTATCACCCATAACAATATGGTCAGATGGAGGCTCTTGGGATAGAATACTTGTCTGGGGCTTGTGTGCTAGAACAAGGAGGTTCTTGGGATAAATTTTTATCATTGATCGAGTTTACCTATAATAACAATTTGCATTTGAGCATTAGAATGTCACCGTTTTAGGCGTTGTGTGGTAGAAGGTGTTGGTGTAAGCCCTAGAGGCTAATACTTTTGGTACTTGTATCGAATTATTTATTAATAATAAAAGGCTTTTTTTTATTATGTTTGTTTAATAAAGTCCCTAGAATAACTATTCCCTTTAATGTATCAAGTGTGACTTAATCATGAGATCACATTAAACATAAGGACACTATTCTTAAAGTATCCGTAGTCGAGCTTTATTGTGAAGTGGGATAACATTAAAGCATTAAGACTATTATGTATATAGACTGATGATCACATCTCATGGATCATGGATAAGGAGTTATCAAGTCTTAAACATAGGTATGAATATTAAGAGTAATATTTATACTAGATAGAATGTTATGCAAAGTGTCATAAGTTATTCTCATAGTGATAATGGTGTATACCACCCTTCGACCTAAAACCACTATGGACCCTAGATGTAGAGTTGAGTGCCTTATTGTTGATCAAACATTGTCCATAACTGGATAACCATAAAGACAGTTGATGGGTACTCCACGAAGCATGCTAAGGGACATGAGTGGCCTAGATGGAATTTTCCCATCCTGAATAACAGGATAAATGTCTATGGGCCCAATATTGAACTGGACAAGGATGACACGGTATATGCCTTGTGTTCAATATAGACATAAGGGCAAAAGGGTAATTGTACACATAAGTATTATCACAAAAGGATTTGTCAGATCACATGACATTTTCGTGTCTTGGGTAGCAGTATATGTTGCTGGATACCGCTCACTATTTATTATATTAAATACGTGATTTAATATAATTGTCAATGCCGCGAAAACCTACAGGGTCACTGATCAGAAAAATAGCAAGTGTACTATTTTCGTCGATGTAGTAATAAGAGGGAAGTTTCCCAAAGACCGATCTCGAGGATTGCGCAGCAATATAGGAGAAACAGTGACTCAATTGAACAAAAGTATGAGTTTTGGTTTGGTACAATTCGCTGTAAGGAAAAATAGAGCAAATAAATATTTTCACAGATTAATATGATATGCCAAAGGAGGTGTATAAAAATCTCCTATAATGACCCTTGAGTGTATATCTCCTTAGTACTGAACATTGTTTCAATTACACGATCTTAAGATTATTTCCCCCTAAGACCTCAGAGGGAAACTTTCGGTATTCAATCTAACCTCCGAGTCCTTAGTTGATTATCATGAAACCAAGCATTTTAAATTAATAAGAATCATCTGGTAGCCATAGGGTATCCCTAGTCCTAGGTGATCTCTACTATGGTTTCACTGTATGAAAACCTTAACCATTGCAGTCCTGCTAACCGTTAACCATACATCAATCTTAATTTTTGCCAAAAAGAAAGCATTATGCACATCATACAGTGAACTGGAAATCAAACAACATGTATTAAATGAAATCAAACATCAGAGTCATTACATGATCAATTCAGGGACACCCCTTGGCATTGGGGGGGGGGGGGGGTTAGCCTATCATATTATTCAAAGCATATACAAAGTAAAATCGAGACATTACAAAAAGGTTGGAATTCCATTGATCTTCAATCGGGTCCGCTCTTGAAGGATCCCCGTTCTTCGCTTCTTGTCACTTCTTCAATCTTGATCGTTTCCAATTCTCTATCGTGTAAAAAGTCGCTCTCTCCGAATTCAAATCCACTGTAAATAGTTTCTGATGACAATTTTCCTTGCGTAAAAGTCCAAAATTCCCTCCGGGATAAGCTGTGCCAAAAACAATAAAAGATTGGAAAATCAAATGCCCAAGCCAACACTGGCCGTGTCAGGAAACACACCTGGCCGTGTTGGCTTCTGGGAACACATAAGCCTTGACACACCCTTCAGAGAGGCTGACACAGGCCATGTCAGCTGACACGGGCACCCGTGTCAGCTCCCTGTTTTCCATTTTCAAGCCTCTTCTCCTGACACGACCCGTGTTGGCCAACACGGGTGGCCGTGTCAGGGCTACTGTAAGTCCATTTTTCTTCTCTTGTCGGGCCCGGAATGCCTGTTTTGCTTGTCTATCCCTCCGGTGCACTTGTTTATACCTGAAACCAAAAGAACTACCACAAAAGGACATAAAATGGAGTATGATGATGCATATAACATGTACTTAACAAATAGAGACAACAATACCAAATATATAAATAACTAAACAAAACAATAAAATAACTGAACTAATGTGTTACCGATTTCTTACAAAGGTGTCGAATGAGTATCAGAAAACAAGGAGAATTGTAGGTTGATCATAACCTAAACTTATCTCATTGCTTGTCCTCAAGTGATGCTCGAGACATCAGGACGGTTGCCCCCAAATTTACGCATCCACAATGCTACTGCAATCTTTCACGTTCTTCTGTTCACTTTTCAATCACAGTTTTACTCTTTACTGATTTCCGACTTTAGTCACACTTTAACTTTGACACATCTTTTGGCCTGTAGCTTTTCACACTCTCACCAAATCTTTTGGGGTCAAAGTGTTTACACTCAAGAAAACAGAGTATGCAAAGTCAACTCTTAGGTTTGAAATATAAATACCTTCATAACAAGCAACACACAACACACACTATTCAAGGATTTTTTCAGTTGTAATGGGGGTAAGGTGTAAGGTGGGGAATAGAAACAAAAAGGGAATACTAGGGGTTCAGGCTCAGATTTCGTGTTGTTACCCTTGTACCGTTATTCAAAATTAAAACTCGGGGGTATTTCTTTTGGACATTGTTTTTTGTTGAGGTTCATTGGCGCATATATTTTCTTTTATTGCTCTTTTGGTGCAAGCTTTTTGCCAACCATAGAATTTCTACATAAGTGCTTCATGATTTCTCTTTTTTTCTTTCTCTTCTTTTTCTTTGAATTTTTTTCCATCTTTTTGCACTTATCTAAGGTTTTCCGGTGTCCCTAAATTTGGATGAAACCCCAAACTTAAGCTTTTCGGCAGCTTCGGGGTAAACAACACTTGTCTGAGCAGGGTGTGGTAGTGTATGGGCTTATGGCTATATGCAATGGTAAAATAAAAACAAAAGGAAATATGGCTCAAAATTGGTGGACGAAGGGTAATAATGACGGGTTGGCTTGAAAGGCTAAGGGTTAAAATACAAAAATAATGCCTCAGTGTGTATCGCGTGCTATGCAATTTCAGTATCTCTAATGCAAACCCAGAGAGATAAAGACATACCTGAACAACTCTCATGATGACATGTGTTTGGCTTTTTGTAGTTCTCACTGTAAGACCCCAATTTTTTCCCCAAGATCCCTCATGGCATCATAACATTGCATTTGGCATTGCCTCAAGGATCATTAGCATCTTGGTTCCCCTTGCCTTTGGGTAGGACTCCTTGTGAGTGGTTTGAGATCACCAAGCATGCTTGAATTGTATATTATTGCTTTTTTCATTTTATTTACTAACCAAAAGCACAAAAATATGTCACTAACATCTTGTGTTTGTAGCTTGAGTAATCACAAGGTCCAAAGCTTCTAGGAGATCCTTGGTACAAAGACATGGTCAAGAGGAGATGATAGCAAGCATGGTAATGGTTCCCAAAGCTCTCATCCATCAAATATGCTTCCCTAGTACCTCCATTCATAATTTTGATCAAAGCAAGTCAAAGGGTTTGAGGTCTTGTTCTTCAAAGAAACCCTAATTCATCTGTGCACCACAATGCCTTGCTCATGAAGCAACCTCAACCCATGGTCAAATAAAATCAAGGGAAGTTCTTTAATTCATCATTTCATGCATATTTGAACTTATTTGAGTGTCCTCAATCATCAATTCATCAAGATATGAGGCATGGACTTGAGAAGTTGATCAGTCAATTCATCTGACTATTTTGAAATGCACTAAGACCTAACGTTTTATGTGTTGGTCAAATGGAGATGGTCCCAAAAGCAAACATGTTCTTAAGAACAATATGAACAACTTTTATGTTCATCAAAAATTGATTTGAAGCTTGGAAGGCCATCTTCCATTCCAATACATTATAGGTCATTTTGACTGAAACCCTAATTGTGGGTCAACTTCCCAAGGACTTAACTCATTCATTTTTTATGATTTTGATGTGGGATCAAATGCATTGGAAAGCTTAAGATGTCTAATTCAAATTTTATGTTGAACAAATTTTCAAAATCTCAAAGGAAATACATGTGATAATGCAAGACATTATATGTCCTTTTTGACCAAATGCATTGAAAGTCAAAAAAGTCCAACTTCAAATGCCCATAACTCTTTCATCAAAAATCCAAATGATGCAAATTTTAAGTCCATTTTTATTGTCTTGAAAATATCTACAACTTTGATGTTGGAGAATTTTCCATTTGAGGCTTGCATCATCAAAACAGAAGGGCTTGAAAGTTGGCCAAATTTGGAAATCTTGCATTGACATGTCATGCACCTTACACTTTAAACTCGGATTTCATAAATTTCCACACTTCAAATGGATTTTTGCCCAACATAACAATTGTTCCTTACATCAAGACCTTTCCAACCATTACTCACATGATCATGTTTGGATTTTTTAATTGGGACTTTCGAAGAGATGAATGTTTAGGTACAAATGAGGAATTCATTTGAAATCTTGGTACAGAAGCAATTGCCTTGCAAGTTACACGTCCAATTTCATTTGGCTGATGCTCAGAATTCATTTGGCATTGTTTTGGGGCCTTGTGCATGATCATTCAAGCCCATGCAATGAAGCTTCACATGCCATGCACACGGATTGATCACATTCTCCTTGCCACTTCCTCTATAAATAGAGACCTCATTCCATTCATTTCACACACCTGATTCAACCTGAAATGCTGCAGAATTCTCTCCATAGCCATCACTAAAGAAGCAATCTCATTTTTCTCAAATTTTTTCAGATCTAAAATTCAACTTCATCTGGTTGAATCCTTAGATCTAATGCTTCTAAACCTTCATCATTCATCTCATTGAACTTCTGTTTTGGTAAAGCAAGCAAAGAATCAAGTCCAATTCTCCAGAAATCAAGCTTACACTTCAACTGGTATTTTCTTCGAATCTCTCATTTCTGTGACCTATTTGCTTGGCCAAAACGTTTTCTGAAGTCCTCACTTGAGAGGCAAGCTAGTGGTAGCTTCAATTTTGCTTTTCCTTGATCTACATTTTGCATACCTGAATCTTCCACCTCAGATTTCTCCATTTATAGGAATCTTGAGTGTGATTCAAGGTTACAGGGGTGATGTACATCACCCCAGCTTCATTTTGATATAAGGATCGTGCATTTTCATTAAGGTTTGAAAACCTGCAAGATTGGCCGGAATCTGGAGGCTCACCGGAGAAGAAGGTGGCTCCGATGGCCGCCTCTCTCCAGTTTGAATTCTGGCCGTTGGATGTGTTTCCCAGATCGAACCCTAACCATTGCTTGTTATGACTTTTTATTCTTTTCCATGTGATTGCATTGATCGTGGATCACCGTGAGCGTGCGCCTCTGGATCCTTGGATCTGCCAGCTCAATTAATGAGCTCAGATCCAAGGGCTCTCATTTTTTGCATTTTCTATTTTCTGTTTTTATTTTCTTAAAATCCATTTTATTTCAAAAATCAATATCTCTTTCATTTTTAATCCAAAAATTATGGGACCAATTGCATTATTTCCCAAATAAATTCTAGTTTCTATTTCTAATTTTTAATATTTTTTATTTTGTCATTTGATATTTTTTGTGAATTTTCTCTTTTCTGGTTATTTTTAGTTCATTTTAAATAGTTTCTGATATTCAAAAAATACAAAAATATTTTCCTAACCTATTTGAATGATGATGGATCTATGAAAAATATTCTCATCAAATTTTGAAATTGATTTGAGATTTATTTGAGATTTTAGTTTAATTAGGTTATTTTTATTCATTTTTAATTGATTAAAAATAGTTTCTGACTTTTAAAAATGTTGAATTTTTTTGTCAAACTTTGTTTGACCTTGTTGAACCTAGGATAAATTACTTGAACCTTTCAAGGTTGATTTGAAGTGATTTTGAAGTTTGACCTTTCCTTTATTTTCAATTCAAGTTTAATTTTAAATATTAAAAAATGCCAAAAATAGTTTATTCATTTCTTGACTCTCAATCTTCATCTCACTTCTGTTTTTGATTGTTTGACCTTGACTTTCAATGTTATTGGTCAACATATGAGGATTGGTACATTGTATTTCATTTAATGCACTTTAATTTTGCCATTTTCATTTCTCTTATCCATCTTCTCCTTCTTCTACTTCTTTTCTTCTTGATCAATGAGTTGAAGGTTGATAAGTTAGCATTGATTAGGGAGATTTAATCTTCCTTGATTCAAATCTAATTCATCTTGATCAATTGATCAAGTGAATGGCTTTGCATTAAGGATATGTTGTCTTCTAAATCATGCAAAAGGCTTAAACCAATACAAGATCAATTCTCATTTTCTTTTTGGCATGGCAAGTTATTGGAACTTGGTTCTCTAATCAAGACTTCTAACTTGTGTTGTTGCCTACATTATTATTGATCGGCCTCAGATAGTTGTGACTTCTACATAAGTCCAATTACGATTGCTTAACATATCGCTAAATTTGCCTTATGGCACACTAACTACTAACACTAATTATTGACAATTAACATTTACTTTATGCAATTTACTATTCTTGCACATATTATCCATTTGCTTTTCTCTTTGCTCACTTGAGCACATGTTTATGTTAATTCCATTTGCCTTTTGCTAACTTGAGCACATAATTGTGTATATACTATTGTGCTTGTGTTTTGTTGGATTGCTGAGAACCAAATGCCAAGAAATGGACTTAGTTTCTAGGACTTCCTCTATGCAAAGAAATGGAGAATTGGACTTAGATTCTAGGACCTTCCTTATGCAAAATTGGAGTAAAAGGATCTTAATGATGAAGATGGATTAGAAGGACCAAATCTCTAAACTCACTCTTGTCCATTCTTGTTTTACTTCATGGAACTTTTGATGTGTGTGCTTTTGTGCTAGGAGTTTCCATTTGAGCTTAATTGGAGGACCATTGCCATGTTCATCCAAGTGGAAGATACAAGATACATTGAGGATCTCTTAAGAGACTTATTTGATTGCTTATGCTTTGTGGTTGCTTATTCCAAAGAATGGGAGCTACTTGGATCATCAATATGATCTCAAGAGAGGAACTCCTTGTGTGGTTTTGATTCTTCATCCCTTCTCTTTTTGTCTTACTTAGGACTTAGCCCTTCTTCTTCTTCTCTCCACTCTAACCCAAGCCAAAACCTTTTGTGCAAACATTTAACTATTGCTTTCAAACATTAGAAACCTAAGCCTTATGCTTTTGATTTTCAAACTTTCTTTTCACAACACTTATTTTGAATTGAATCTTTAAGTCAACTTTGACCATTTTTGTATATACTTCTAATTGGTAAATATAACCCATTCAAATGCCTTTTGTGGTTCCAATGACCACCTTCTTAATCAAATTTTCCATAACCTTTAGCTATTAGGTTTGAGTTATCTTTGTGGTAGATGTAATACTCACCTATATCCTTAGTGATGGACAATGAGTCTTCCATGCTTATTATAGGGTTAACCCCTCACTAGCATGTTGAAGCTATCCTCACATGGTGGATTTGTGGTTAGGTTGAGTTTTCTCCCTTTGATAACAAAAGACCTTAAGGATTTTGGACCAATCAATTCACCAACTCATTTTGAGATTTTTACCCCGAACTACGAGGTTTTGATCCTAATCTTTTTATAAGATGGTACGTAGGCAATGGGTTTATCCATCCAAACACAAAATGTAAATAAACTTGTATATTCTTTTCTCATCTCTTCAATCATGTTTGCACAAAAATTTTTTTCACAAAAACAACAACCTTTACAACAAGTGTGAAAAGGGCTCCCTAGGAGTACCTAGGATGTTTTGGGTGCCTAACACCTTCCCATTGCATAACCAACCCCCTTACCCAGATCTTTGTTCTCTTTTACTAGTTTTTGTTAAAACTATTAGGTTTTTGTTCGCTTTCTAACCATTCCTTTGGATAAATAGAAGTGCGGTGGTGACTCGACTTGTATGATTTACCTTGGATTTAGTCAATATCTCTAATGGTAACGAATACCCCGCTACACTCACCATGTTTTTTCTAGCTTTCAGGCTTCCAAGATGTCTCTTAGTGTGATGTAGCTTCGTCTTCTCTTCAGTTGCGGAGTATCACTACAAAATCCAGTGACAAAGAGTTGCGTCCGATTTTTCGAGTCGGTAGCATCAACCTTCGGGGGTTTCCAGAAGAGCAAGTAGAGAGGTGTGTCTTCCATCCAATCGTTCCAAGCTTCATCGTTCATCCGGCACGAATGTCCTTTATCTGTAACACATAGAGTAACACACAATTAATTAAAACAAAAATATTAAGAACAAAACAATCAACAAAAGCAATAAATAAATAAAAAACCCCACACTTGAACTAAACATTGTCCACAATGTTTTCATCCAAGATAGAGAGGGGCTCAAAACGGCTCACTGTGGCGGGGGAAATTGCAACATCAGACGTTGCATCATCACGTACATCTCATCCATCAGAGTCCCTTGACGGGCTTGCTCTACACCTTGGCGTGCTTGCTCCGCTCAGAGATCGCCAATTTCTGTTTGCATCCATGACCATTGGTCCGACGTCACATATGACGAACCGGCACCAGGGTGCATGGAGTCCTCTGGTGGGGTAGCAAATTGCTCCTGATCCTGCATCTCTTCCTGTACTTATTCCTCCTGTGGGTCACCTACAGCAAATGTATCAGCATTGTACTCGTCCATATCATCTTGGACGACACTTTCATATAGCCAATTGGCCATGTTTGAGATGCTAATTCGTGCCGGGTCAGGAAGAGCCATTATAAACTGACCCGAACTCATCAAGGAATAATAATCAGAAACTTGTGAAATCATACCTTGCTGGACCAATGCGTTCATGTCCAGTTTGCTCTTACCTGCTACCGGTGTCTCATTAAGTGCAGCTGGGTCAAATCCGAAATGATGGGCAATTTGAGTGATGATGCCTCCTATGGAGATTCCTCCTTGGGCTGCTCTCCCCACACGACCCAGATAATCTGCAGCAAATGCTGCAACACTCACAGCTACCCGGTTTTCCATGGCAAACAAAAAGAACAGCTCTCTCTGGGTGGCTACACATGTACTATCACCCCTGCCAAATAGTGTGAACGCTAACACCTTATGGGCATACCTGAAACAGGGGTTTTGAATGCCCGACGCCTTTTCCCCTTTAGCCACATAGTCGGATCGTCCCGTAATGGCCAACCAGAACGTCTTAGCATCAAAGCTATCTGGTACAGCTCCGGGGCCATAAAGGGGTAGGCGAGAGAATTTCGCCCAACTGCTCCACCATCAACTCATGGTCGACACTGTACAACCTGAAAGACATTATTCCTCCAAAGTACATAGTTGTACCCACCCAACCCTTTTTGAGCTTGAACTTAATTGTGCTCAAGAATTCTAATATGATGCGCTCATAGGTTGGCGCTTCACAATGGACAAACTCCAGCATTCCAAGCACATGAAACATCCTATCCAGTTCTTCAGACATGCCTAATTGAAAAAGAGTATCGGAGCAAAGGTACCTGGTCGGAGTGATTTTCCGTTTGACATGAGATGCGTACCTCCGTTCATGCTCCGGGTTATCAAAAATTATGTCATGTGAATTTGGATGACGGATTGTCCGTTTCCTTGGACGGGATGATTCCGCGTTTGCTTGCTTCCCTTTGGAGATTCTTTTCGGCGGCATTTTTGTTTCCTGAAATACAAATTATCACCCAATTTTTTTAAGGAAAACGTAAAAAGATTACTGTAGTTTTGTAGAGGATGGCGAGTAGAACAACTTTCGTGAAGGGTGACAACAATTTGGACGGGAAATGGCGGTAAAGTTGGGAGCTTTTTGTGAGTTTGGTAATGGAGGAATGTGGAGAAAGTGTGAGGAAGGAGAAAGATAATGAGGTAATGAAAGAGAGAGAGTAAGAAAAATTAGATTTTATTGGTAGATTGTGGGTAAAATGTGTTTAAGTGGTGAAAATTTTGGGTGGGGTCCACAAAAACACAAAAAGACAAAATTTGAAAAATATGGTCGTTGGGCCTAACACGGGCCGTGTCAGCTGACACGGGAGATCGTGTCAGGCTACTGTAATTGGAGGCATGGCCCAGTAGGGCTGACACGAGTCCTGTCAGCTGACACGGGCGACCGTGTCAGCCTACTATAAATGATGGTTTTGCTTTCTTTCCTGACACAGGCCGTGTCAGGTGACACGGGTGCCCGTGTCAGGGCCCTGTTTTTTTCAAAATTTTCCGACTTTTTACTGTTTTCAGATTTTTCCATGTTCTTCTGGTGTCCGACCATCTTAATCAACCTTTCTCTTCTGAACTGTGCGATGCAACCGCGAACCTACGAGCGAACCTGTAAACACACCAAACATGAAAATAGTTAGATAAAAACCGCGTGGGTTGCCTCCCATGAAGCAATGCATTTAATGTCGCATGGATCAACGGTAATCTCCCTCATCCTTGGAGACGAACATTCTCAATCAGACCACTTTCCTGTCCTTGATAGTAGTGCTTCAACCGTTGTCCATTTACTTTGAAGGTGTCCCCATTATTTGGATTTTTCAGTTCGATTGCTCCAAGGGGGAACACTTTGTGCACCAAAAACGGACCAGACCACCTAGATTTCAACTTCCCTGGAAAAAGCTTTAATCTGGAGTTGAACAAGAGCACTAGTTGTCCCTCGACAAACTCTTTTCTCTGCAGCTTCTGATCGTGCCATTTCTTTGTCCGTTCTTTGTACATCTTAGCGCTTTCATATGCTTGATTTCGAAATTCCTCTAACTCATGGAGCTGAAGGATGCGGGACTCACCTGCTTTAGTCAGGTCATAATTCAAGAATTTGGATGCCCAAAATGCTTTGTGCTCCAACTCTAGTGACAAGCTTTGCCATAAACCAACTGATACAGGGACATCCTTATGGGTGTTTTAAAGGCTGTTATGTGTGCCCATAGTGCATCTTCTAACTTTAGTGCCCAATCCTTCCTAGATGCGCACATAGTCTTTTCCAATATTTGCTTAATCTTCCTGTTGGACACTTCGACCTGGCCACTCGTTTGAGGGTGATATGGAGTGGCGATCTTATGTTTAACATTATACTTCTTCAGCAGGTTTTCCATCAATTTGTTCAAAAAGTGGGTGCCTTCATCACTGATAAGATACTATTCTTCAAAAATGTCACCACCACTTTAGCATCATTGGAGGGTAATGCTACAACTTCCACCCACTTGGATACATAGTCAACTGCTACCAAGATGTAATTTTTTCCACAGGATGGTGGGAATGGCCCCATGAAGTCTATTCCCCAGACATCAAACAATTCAACCTCCAGCATAGCATTTTGCGGCATTTGATTTCTCTTCGAAATATTCCCTGTTCTTTGACATATGTTGCATTCTTTGACTATGTCCTGGGCATCTTTGAATAGAGTAGGCCAATATAGACTTGATTGAAGAACTTTGGCTGTTGTTCGGTCTCCACTGAAATGTCATCCGTACTCTGAATCATGACAAGCTCTAAGTACATCCCTTTGCTCCTCCTCCGGGACACATCTTCTGATCAGCCCATCCACTCCTTTTTTGTAAAGGAATGGGTCATCCCACGAGTAAAACCTGCAATCATGAACAAACTTTTTCTTTTTTTTAGAATCAAAATCATTGGGGATTACACCCCCACCAAATAATTCGCGTAGTCCGTGAACCACGGGATACCGATAACAGCTAGTATGTGTTCATCAGCGAACTCATCCTTTATCGGTCTCTTTTCTTCTGTTTCTTCAATAGGTGACATGCGGGATAAATGGTCTGCCATTGTGTTTTCAAACCCTCTTTTTTCTTGGATCTCAACATCAAATTCTTATAGGAGTAAGATCCACCTGAGGAGTCTCGGCTTAGAGTCTTGCTTAGCAAACAGATATTTCAAAGCGGCATGATTCGTATACACTATAACCTTTGATCCCAACAGATACTGCCTGAACTTGTCAAAATCGTAAACCACGGCGAACAACTCTTTTTTTGTGGTTGTGTAGTTCGTTTGTGCTAGGTTCAACACATGACTCGCACAGTAGATGACATGTAACAACTTCTCTCTTCGCTGTCCTAAGACTGCCCCTACAACAATATCACTAGAATCACACATGATCTCAAATGGTAGAGACCAATCTGGGGCAATAACAATAGGTGTAGAAATTAACTTGCTTTTCAATGTCTCAAATGCCATGATGCATTCTTTGTTGAACAGAAACGCCTTATCTTTAACCAACATAGTGGTTAGCGATTTAGCAATTTTTTGAGAAATCTCTTATGAACCTACGATAAAAACCTGCGTGTCCTAAGAAACTCCTAATGCCCTTCTCATTCACAGGGGGTGTGAGTTTAAAGATCACTTCCATTTTCGCTTGGTCCACTTCAATTCCCTTATACAAAATTGTGTGCCCCAAAACTATCCCCTCGCGCACCATGAAATGACATTTCTCTCAATTCAGAATTAGGTTCATTTTCTGGCACCTGTCTAAAACGAGAGAGATTAGTCAAATAGTTATCAAATGAGGATCCAAAAACTAAGAAGTCATCCATGAAGACTTCCATATGCTTTTCGAGCATGTCTGCGAAAATGGATGTCATGCATTGTTGAAAGGTGGTCGGGGCATTACACAACCCGAATGGCATTCTTCGGTAAGCAAAAACGCCATATGGGCATGTGAATGCAGTCTTATCTTGGTCTTTTGGTGCTATAGCAATCTGATTATACCCGGAGTATCCATCTAGAAAACAATAGTAGTCATGCCCGACCAACCTCTCCAACATCTGGTCAATAAATGGCAAAGGGAAATGGTCCTTCCTAGTTGTTGTGTTCAATCTTCTGTAATCAATGCAAACGGGCCACCCGGTTATGGTCCCTGTGGGAATTAGCTCATTTTTTTCATTCCTTATCACGGTGGTTCCCCCTTTTTTGGGGACAACATGCACCAGACTCACCCACGGACTATCAGAAATGGGATATATAAGACCTGCATCCAACAGCTTTACCACCTCTCTCCGAACCACTTCCTTCATTGCCGGGTTGAGTCTCCTCTGCGGTTGGACTACTGGCTTGTGGTCGTCTTCCATTAAAATTTTATGCATGCAAACAGTAGGGCTAATACCCTTCAAATCCTCAATTGCCCATCGAATAGCATTTTTGTACTTTTTCAAGACTTGGATGAGCTTTTCTTCTTGGATGTCCTGAAGGCTTGAGTTTATGATGGCAAGACATTTTCCTTCAGGTTTGAGAAAGACATATTTGAGATTGTCAGGAAGTTGTTTCAACTCTGTTTCCTTCTTAGGTTCTTCATACTCCTCACTAGATTGAGGTAGGCGTAAATCTTCCCACCGGCGTGGTCTAGATCCTTTCCACGGGGTTTGTGCGTCCAACAAGGCAAGCACTTCAGATTCCCCGTTATCCACCTCTTTATCCGACTAAAAAATGGACAAACTCAACACTCTCTCCAAAGGTGACTGGGGTGTAGGCAAAATGTTATCATATGTCATCACCTGATCCAAAACCTCTATAGTATGATTGGTACAAATATCATCCTTGAACCTCATGGTGTTTCGAACATCGATTTTTAATTCTTCATCATAAACTTTCAGTGTCATTGTTCCTTCTTCTATGTTTATCAGGCACTGTCCCGTCTCCAGAAAGAGTCTCCCCAGAATGAGAGGGATCTCTTCATCTTCTGGCATTTCAAGAATTACAAAATCCACCGGAAAAACAAACTTATCAATTTTTACCAGAACGTCTTCAACAATGCCATACGGTTTCTTGACCAAATGATCGGCAAATTAGAGTGTCATTCTGGTATCTTGCACAGCCCCTATACCAAGCTTCTTGTAAATAGATAACGGCATGAGACTCACACTAGCCCCCAGATCAATCAGAGCTTTATTGAACGACCTATCTCCAATAGTACATGGGATAGTGACAGCTTTGTAATCCTTCTTCTTTATCGAAATCTTCATACCCTGCAAAATAGCACTACAAGTTTCAGTGATAATAACTGGGTTAGTATCGGCGGTACGCCTCTTTGAAATGATATCCTTCATGAACTTTGCATATGTAGGCATTTGTTCCGGTGCCTCCAACAACGGAATGTTAATCTCCATCTTCTTGAACAACTCTAAGAATTTTTCAATTTTTTTTCATGTTGCCCTTTTTTCTTGTTCCGAGTGGGGAAAGGGAGCTTAACAACCGGCTTGGGCTCAATGCCTATTTCTTTCACCACTGGTTTCGGTGTTGCTACTTCTTCTCTAACAACTTCATTTTCTTTGATCTCAAGGTCCACTTCGATCAATTTGTCTTCCTCTTCATCTACTTCCTCAACAACTTCCTCAGGTTTACCTCTTTGGGTTGTCACCACACTCACATTATTATTCTCTCTAGGATTTGTCACGGTTGCACTAGGTAGAGCACCTTGTGCTTGAGAACTCGAAGCTAATTGCTGAGCGATTTGTCCCATTTGGACTTCAAGATTCTTTATAGATACCGTGGTATTTTTCTGATTGTTACGGGTTTCTTCTTGAAATTGAACATTGTGGGCAGCCATTCTCTCAATAGCAATTTCCCAATCAGCTTTCTTAGGGGCCTGTTGTTGCTGTTGTTGTTGATATTGAGTTTGATACTGACCATGTTGAGAAGTGGTTCCTTTTTTATCTTTCCATGAGAAGTTGGGATGATTTTTCCATCCCGGATTGTACGTGTTGGAATAAGGATTATTCTGCTTCAAAAATTTGATTTCCTCCACCTGTTGAGGAGTTGCAAAATAATAACACGTTTGGTGTGGACCACTGCAAATTTCACAGCATACAATAGGGACTGGTTGGATTTGTGCAACCGGTTGGGTGCCTATATTCATTGCCTTCAGCTTCTTATCAACTTCAACAGCTATAGTATCTTTAATACATATTTTATTAGTTTCCAGCTTTAAATCTATCACCCCTTCCGGTTTGCTTTGACACCTATCATACATCTCCATGTGCTCATTAGCAGCAATAGCTTCAATGATCTTCTTGATACCGGTGGCTGTTGAAAAATTTGTGGAACCACCGGCCGCGGTATCAATCAACTGTTTGGTCTTTATTTTAAGACCGTTCACAAACATCTGCATTTGTTCAGTTGCATCCATATTATGGGTAGGGAAGGCTCCCAGGACTCTGTTGAATCTCTTATAGGCGTCTCCCAAAGTTTCTCCGTCCTTCTGCTTAAAATTCAGAATTTCATACCTCTTCCTCAGAAATACCGACGCTGGAAAGTACTCATTTATGAATGCTTTTTCCATTTCTTCCCAGGTTGTGAGACTACCCGTGGGTAAAGAATAAAACCATTCTTCAGCTTCTTCCGCTAAGGTAAACAGGAACATTCTCAATTTCTTGGCTTCTTCAGTGTGACCATCAATTTTCAGAGTGTTGCTCATGGTCAGAAACCTCTACAAATGCTTGTTTGCATCTTCATTCACTTTTCCAGTAAAAAACTTCCTTTCAAGCTGATTAATGGTACTCGGATGCAGCTAGAAATCAGTCACATTCACTGGTTGGTTAACAATAGTTAATCTGCCGGTTTATGCATTGGCACCTCCGTAGTCTCCCAACAGTCGTTCGGCTGGCAGTGGAACATCAACCATAGTTTCGATCTCTCTATCGGAACCTGAATCTGAGCTTGAATGGATGGGAAGTTGTTCTTCATCTGATTCTAATCTGGCTAATCGAGCTTGTCTGAGTCTTGCCCTCAAGGTTCTCTCGATTTCTGTGTCAAAAGGAAAATCAGTTGAGGCCTTACCTCGTATACAAATATCAGACACAAATTAGTTGATATAATCGAAATGAAATATTCAAAATACGGTAAATAATTTTAGTTGCAGAGCAACAAAATTTCAATTGAGGTAATTTTCAACTTATATTTGGCAATCCCCGGCAATGGTGTCTAAAACTTGATCGGAAAAATAGCAAGTGTACTATTTTCACCGATGTAGTAATAAGAGGGAAGTTTCCCAAAGATCGATCTCGAGGATTGCGCAGAAATATAGGAGAAATAGTGACTCAATTGAACAAAAGTATGAGTTTTGGTTTGATAAAATTCAGTGTAAGGAAAAATAGAGCAAATAAATATTTTCACAGATTAATATGATATGCCAAAGGAGGTGTATAAAAATCTCCTGTAATGACCCTTGAGTGTATATCTCTTTAATACTGAACATTGTTTCAATTACCGGATCTTAAGATTATTTCCCCCTAAGACCTCATAGGGAAACCTTTGGTATTCACTCTAACCTCTGAGTCCTTAGTTGATTATCATGAAACCAAGCATTTTAAATTAACAAGAATCATCCGGTAACCATAGGGTATCCCTAGTCCTAGGTGATCTCTACTATGGTTTCACTGTATGAAAACCTTAACCATTGCAGTCCTGCTAACTGTTATCCATACATCAATCTTAATTTTTGCCAAAAATAAAGCATTACGCACATCATACAGTGAAATTGAAATCAAACAACACGTATTAAATGAAATCAAACATTAGAGTCATTACATGATCAATTCAGGGACACCCCCTGGCATTGGGGGGGGGGGGGGTTAGCCTATCATATTATTCAAAGCAGATACAAAGTAAAATCGAAACATTACAAAAAGGTCGAAATTTCGTTGATCTTCAATCGCGTCCGCTCTTGAAGGATCCCCGTTCTTCGCTTCTTATCACTTCTTCAATCTTGGTCGTTTCCAATTCTCTATCGTGTAAAAAGTCACTCTCTCCGAATTCAAATCCACTATAAATAGTTCCTGATGACAAATTTCCTTGCGTAAAAGTCCAAAATACCCTCCGGGATAAGCTGTGCCAAAAACAGCAAAATATTGGAAAATCAAGTGCCCAAGCCAACACTAGCCGTGTTAGGAAACACGTCTGGCCGGGTTGGCTTCTGGGAACACTTAAGCCTTGACACACCCTTCAGAGAAGCCTCTTCTCCTGACACGACCCGTGTTGGCCAACACTGGTGGCAGTGTCAGGGCTACTGTAAGTCCATTTTTCTTCTCTTGTCGGGCCCGTAATGCCTGTTTTGCTTGTCTATCCCTCAGGTGCACTTGTTTATACCTGGAACCAAAAGAACTACCACAAAAGAACATAAAATGGAGTATGATGATGCATATAACCTGTACTCGACAAATAGAGACAACAATACCAAACATATAAATAACTAAATAAAACAATAAAATAAGTGAACTAATGTGTTACCGATTTCTTACAAAGGTGTCGAATGAGTGTCAAAAAACAAGGAGAATTGGAGATTGATCAGTCACACACAAAAGGACGGATTAATGAGAGATAGAGTAACTAATGAACACCGTAAGGTACGGTGTACTTAAGTGAATTGTAGAACATCGTAAGGTACGGTGTACTTAAGTAGAATACGAAATATGGTAAGGTACCACGCGCTTAAGTGATTTTGGCATATTATAAGATATGGGCCACATATACTTAAGTGGGCCTTTTAGCTTACAGCCCACACAAGTGGTTATATAAATAGAACCCTTGTGCAGAAGCATTTGTGTAGTTGCAATTTCGTTTCTCTCTCTCACTCACTCAAAGCCTTCATTTGTAGACGCTAGCACTGAGATTGAAGGAATCCGTTTGTGTGGACTCAGTAGAGGCGTTGTCATCGTTCAACTTTTGTGATCGCTCCGTAGATCTGCATCAATGGTTTTAATCGTCACAAGAGGTAACGATTCTATCATTGATCATGCCCATTCGTAAGAATCACTAAAGGAGAATTTTTTTTAAATTCCGCTGCGTTTTGGATCACTCTTCTCCTTCAGTGGTATCAGAGCCACTTATGAAACCATGCATCTGATAGCTGTTTATTTTCTGTATTTTTTGTATTAATACGATTAAAAGACAAAATGAATCAAACAATAAACGAGTAATTAAATTTGGCATCATGTGTGTATGATTTGGATGATTGATGTTGACTATGCTTCGGAATCCGATGTTAGTATGGTGAAGCAGCGATACATCGATCGTCCATAGGTTACGCAATTGATATCGATCAAGTTATATATATGATATAAGTAATCCTGATGAAAAATACGGTATATATGATATACTGTTTCTGTTTCGTTCATTCAAACACTTAATGGTTGTTTTCCTTTGAGCGATCAATGGTTGTTTGCTTCTTGATCCGACATTAGTATGGTGAAGCAATGACGTGTTAATCAATCATACTGAATCAACAATCGAGGTGTGTTTGACGGTCTGAAATTGGTGCATTAGGGTTAATCACGGCACAAGGGTTGTGTTGTCAAAGAGTTATGAGATTAGGGTTGTGACTACGCAAGAGTTGTGCTTTAAAGTATCAAGTGTTGATGCGAAAAACGACGTCGATTTCAAATGAATTGTTCATTAAAAATTTGAGTCAAGGCACTGACCGGGCAGCGGACCCCCGGCTAACTCTGCGTAGTGTGATCGGCCGTTGAAATTTAATTTGGTTTTAATTAATTAATAGAATTTAAATTAATAATAATAATGTGTTTATTATTATTGTCTTGTGGTGATCGGTTATGGCCTTAGTTTTTCTTTATTTTGTTTTTGGATTTTAAAATATGACCTGCGTGTCATGCCTCTCTTTTAATCTCTTAATGTAACTTCTTTTCTCATCTCACTCCCTCGTATGTAAAACGAGTTTATTTTATATAATATAATGTTATGAAGAAAGAGAAGAATTCAATATCAAAGGAGGACAACCTTGAAGATCTTGCTTGGAGAAGCTTAGATCGTTATTAGGTTAGCTTAGGTTCTCTCATTGGCTTGGGAGAACAATTGCGCTAGGGGCCATAATTGTTTCATTATGTATGTTGATGTATGTGAATGTATGTTGATGCATGTGAGAGATGATTTATATGATAAATAAGTCGGTGAGATCAGAATAATTGCAAATTCCCTCAAATTAAATATTCAGTTTATGCTTTCCAAGTTTTAGCACTCATCAAGACTAGTATCAGATAATGTAGGTTTCGCCTACGTGAGGTGCATATTCTATATTAGTAAGGTGTGATGGGATAATTGTAATATCCAAATGCTAAAACAATGGGTCAAACTTAACTAAACAAATTATAATAAGATTATATATGTTTAGAAGCAAGTGTAGGAAATGATCCATGTGATGGATTGGAATAAGGAGTTATTCACCCAACTAAAATATTCGAGAGTTGTATTAGATACAATTGGAAGGAGTTCCTACCTAAATAACCTAGTTTTATGTAATCCTCATATGCGGACTTAAAACAAAGTGAAATGTGGATCTCGACCCACTAGAAAATCTTCCAACGGGATTTTCTGAATCACATGGTGAGAGTCATTTGTTTTGAGTAAAATTATGGGAGCATATTTAATTAAAGGCCTAATTAAATATGTTATTGATACTTATATTTTCATTATTTTCATGTAGATTACCATGACAAAAAACACCTCTAACAACATTTTACGATCAATCCTTGACAAGGAAAAATTGTCCGGGACAAATTTTCTGTATTGACACCGAAATCTGAGGATTGTCCTAAAACATGATAGAAAGCTGTATGTCTTGGAGAAACCTGTTCCTGAAGAGGAACCTCCTAGTTCTGCACCTAAGGCAGAAAGAGATGCTTATAAGAAGCATGTCGATGATGCCAATGAAACTGCTTGTCTCATGCTAGCTACCATGAACTCAGAGTTGCAAAAGCAACATGAGAACGTGGCAGCGTTCGATATGATCGAACACCTGAAGATGCTCTATCAAGAGCAAGCAAGGCATGAAAGGTTTGAAGTTTCAAAAGCCCTTTTTCAAGGCAAGTTAGCTGAGGGAGCCCCTGTAGGTCCCCATGTGCTCAAGATGATTGGGTATGTGGAAAACCTTGAGAGGTTGGGTTTTCCCCTCGGAAAGGAACTTGCGACTGATTTGATCTTGCAACCGTTGCCAGATAGATTCAGTCAATTTGTCCTAAATTTCAATATGAATGATATGGACAAATGTCTTCCTTAGCTGCTATCCATGTTAAGAACTGTTGAGCAGAATCTGAAGTCAAAAGGGAAGTCCATTCTGATGATCGGAAATGGAAAGAGACAGAACAAAAGACCCGCCAAGCAGGGTGATAAAGGGAAAGGCAAGGAAGTTGCCAAACCCAAACCCATTGTTGCTGCTTTGAAGCCTAGTGGAGGCATAGAAAAAGAAGGCACTTGCTTCCATTGCGGTAAGACCGTACACTGAAAGAGAAACTGCCCAAAGTACCTGGAAGATAAGAAGAATGGAGTAGAGACTTCAACTTCAGGTAATTGAAATTAATTTATCTACTTCTGCATCATGGGTATTAAATACTGGATGCGGTTCTCACATTTGTACCAATGTGCAGGGGCTAAAAAGGAGTAGAGATTTGGCAAAAGGTGAAGTTGACCTACGAGTTGGCAATGGAGCAAAGGTTGCTACTTTAGTCGTAGGAACTTATGTATTGACTTTACCTAGTGGTTTAATAATTTAGTTATAGAACTGTTATTATGTTCCTGCAATTAGCAGGAATATTATTTCCGTTTCTTGTTTGGACAAGTTTGGTTTTTCATTTATAATAAAGAATAATTGTTGCTCAATTTATTTGAATGATATATTCTATGCTACTACACAAATGAACAATGGACTATATGTCCTTGATCTTGAAATGCCTATTTATAACATTAATACTAAAAGGATGAAACCTAATGAGTTAAATCCAACTTACCTTTGGCATTGTCGATTAGGCCACATAAATGAGAAACACATTTCTAAACTCCATAAAGATGGACTATTGGACTATTTTGATTGTGAATCATATGAGACATGCAGATCTTGTTTGATTGGAAAGATGACAAAGTCTCCATTCATAGGAAAAGGTGAAAGAGCTAATGATCCTTTGGCCCTCATACATACTGATGTATGTGGACCACTGAACATACCAGCCAAAGGAGGTTTTCAGTACTTCATCACATTTACTGATGATTTCAGTAGATATGGTTATGTGTATTTAATGAAACACAAATCAGAGTCCTTTGAAAAGTTCAAGGAATTCAAGAATTAAGTACAAAACCAACTAGGTAAGAATATTAAAACTCTTCAATCAGATCGAGGTGGTGAGTATTTAAGCCTAGAGTTTGATGATCATCTGAAAGAGTGTGGGATCCTATCGCAACTTACTCCTCCTAGAACACCCCAATGGAATGGTGTATCTGAGAGAAGAAATCGAACCCTGTTAGACATGGTCTGATCCATGATGAGTCACGCCGATCTTCCAAACTCCTTTTGGGGACATGCATTATTGACAGCAGCTTACATACTTAACCATGTTCTATCCAAAAAGGTTGAGAAGACACCATATGAAATATGGAGTGGTAAGAAACCACATATGTCTTACATGAAGATTTGGGGTTGCAAAGTTTATGTGAAACGACAAATTTCAACTAAGCTTGAGCCCAAATCTGACAAATGCTTATTTGTGGGGTATCCTAAAGAAACAAGAGGGTATTACTTCTACAATCCTTCTGAGGGCAAAGTGTTTGTCGCTTAAACTGGAGTTTTCCTAGAAAAGGATTTCATTTCCAAAGGAATAAGTGGGAGGAAAGTAGAGCTTGAAGAAATTCAAGAATCACAAAGCATTGATACACATATGGAGGAATTAGAGCAGGAAACACAAGTAGTTATGGAAAAGCAACCTGCTCAAGTAGAACAAGACCAGCGTAGGTCAAGCAGGATACGTCACCTACCTGAGAGATATGGATATCTCATAAGTGATCAAGGTGATGTATTACTCATGGATCAAGATGAGCTTGTGACCTACCAAGAGGCCATAACTGGTCCCGAGTATAAGAAGTGGCTAGAAGCCATGAAATCTGAAATGGATTCCATGTACACAAACCAAGTTTGGACCTTGGTAGAGCCTCCTGTAGGAGTTAACCCTATAGGATGCAGGTGGGTCTTCAAAAAGAAGACTGAAATTGATGGTAAGGTACATACCTATAAGGCAAAACTGGTTGCAATAGGATATAAACAAATTCATGGGGTTGACTATGATGAAACCTTTTCACCAGTTGCAATGCTTAAATCTGTTCGGATTTTACTTGCTATCGCTGCATATCATGATTATGAAATAAGGCAGAAATTGAAATTTGTCAAGAATGGCAAGCTGGTAATTGTTGGAGGAGAGAAAGCACTGTTGGTTAGCCATCTGTCATCTTTCTCGTAAGTAGAAGATGAGGATGAGGTTGGAAATCCGTTCCAAGCCTTATCTATTGCTGCTGAGAAGAGAGTTGGGGCATCAATGTCCTCTCTGAAAGATACACAGAAGATTGTTGAAGAAGGTGTTGTTGATCAGTGGGGGCGCGTGGTAGAGGTCTCCGAGAACAGAGGAAGAACTGGTTTGGGGTTCCAGAAGGGCTCGTCAACCGTTAGATCTGAAGATATGCAACTCAACTTCCGTAGTGGAAGGTTCATTCATGTCAATGAACAACACTTAGCTGCTGTGCTAGAGGATAATGAAGAGGAAGACTGCACCAACTTTGTGACGCATGGAAAGACATGCAACAATTGGACTGCTGTTGATATTCCTGTTATTTTGCATCGATCTAAGTAATTGCTTTTATATTTTAAAATCCTTATCCTATGCCTAAGGGAGAAGTGAACTTTGTTTGGGCATTTTAAATTGATCATCAATAAAATTAATTCTATTCATCCACATCTTTGATATTTATTTTTACTTTTTGCTTATTTCTGAAAATGGTAATCACAAAAAACATAAATAAACAATATAGTTGTCCATCTGCATAATATTTGGTCACAAATTCACTTCTCTAAAATCAAAATATCAAATCATTATGCAGGTTGGTTCCTAACCCCATTGAATACAATGATCCTTCTCCTTCTCCAAATTTTGAGTTCCTGTGTTTGAAACCGAGGAGGAAAGTGATGTAGAAATGAGTAAGGAATTGTCTCGTCTTCTTGAGCAAGATGAAAAGATTATTCAGCCGTTTGAAGAGCAGATTGAGCTAGTCAACTTGGGTTCCAAAGATGATGTGAAGGAAGTCAAGATTGGGTCTCGACTGTGTCCAGATGCTAAAAAGGGGTTGATCGATCTTCTTCGAGAGTATTCAGATGTGTTTTCTTGGTCCTATCAAGACATGCCTGGGTTGGATTCTGATATTGTGGAGCATAGATTGCCATTGAAGCCAGAATGCCCGCCAGTCAAGCAGAAGTTGAGAAGAACGCATCCTGATATGGCTGTGAAGATCAAAGAGGAAGTTCAGAAGCAGATTGATGTCGGTTTCCTTGTGACTGCTGAGTATCCGCAGTGGGTGGCCAATATTGTGCCAGTGCCGAAGAAAGATGGAAAAGTACGCATGTGTGTTGACTATAGAGATTTGAATAAAGCCAGTCTGAAAGATGATTTCCCTCTGCCATACATTTATATGTTGGTAGACAATACTGCTAAATTCAAAGCCTTTTCGTTTATGGATGGATTTTCCGGATATAATCAAATCAAGATGGCACCCGAAGATATGGAGAAGACCACATTCATTACACCCTGGGGAACATTCTGTTATAGAGTGATGCCTTTCGATTTAAAGAATGCTGGTACGACTTACCAGAGAGCAATGACTCCTCTTTTCCATGATATGATGCATAAAGAGATTAAAGTATATGTCGATGACATGATTGCTAAATTAATTGATGAAGAGGAACATGTTGAGCATTTGTTGAAGCTATTCCAGCGTTTGAGGAAGTCTAAACTCCACTTGAATCCCAATAAGTGTACTTTTAGTGTTCGTTCTAGTAAGCTGTTGGGCTTTATTGTCAGCGAGAAGGGTATTGAAGTTGATCCTGCCAAGGTCAAAGCAATACAAGAGATGCCTGCGCCCAAAACTGAGAAGCAAGTCAGAGGTTTTCTCGGCCGCTTGAATTATATTTCTAGATTCATTTCCCACATGACTGCCACATGTGCACCTATATTCAAGCTTCTTCGGAAAGATCAGTCTTGTGATTGGACAGAAGACTACCAGAAAGCATTTGATAGTATCAAGGAATATCTGCTTGAACCTCCGATTTTGTCTCCACCTGTTGAAGGAAGACCATTGATCATGTATTTGACTGTGCTCAAAGATAGTATGGGTTGTGTTCTTGGTCAGCAAGATGAGACTGGAAAGAAAGAATTTGCAATTTATTACCTCAGTAAGAAGTTCACCGACTGTGAAACTCGGTATCCTATGCTTGAGAAAACTTGTTGCGCATTGGCTTGGGTTGCTAAGCGTCTGCGTCAGTATATGTTGAATCATACCACTTGGTTGATATCTAAAATGGATCCAATCAAGTATATATTCGAGAAGCCTGCTTTAACTGGGAGGATTGCCCGTTGGCAGATGTTGTTATCAGAGTATGATATCGAATACCGATCTCAGAAAGCGATCAAAGGTAGTATCTTGGCTGACCATTTGACTCACCAACCAATTGAAGATTACCAGTCAGTACAATATGAATTTCCTGATGAAGAGATTTTGTACTTGAAAATGAAGGATTGTGATAAACCATTGCTTGAAGAAGGGCCAGAACCTGGTTTCCGTTGGGGCATGGTATTTGATGGAGCTGTTAATAAATATGGAAATGGCACTGGGGCAGTGATTATTAATCCTCAAGGCACGCATCTACCATTTACAGCTAGATTGACTTTCAAGTGTACAAACAACATGGCAGAATATGAAGCTTGCATTATGGGGCTTGAAGAGGCCATGAATCTCAGAATCAAATATTTGGATGTCTTCGGTGATTCGACTTTGGTTGTGAATCAGATCAAAGGAGAACGGGAGACGAATCAACCCGGTTTGATACCATATAGAGATTATGCGAGGAGGATTTCAACTTTCTTTACAAAGGTTGAGTTTAACCATATTCCTCGAGATGAGAACCAGATGGCAGATGCTCTTGCAACGTTGGCGTCAATGATTGTGGTGAAGTATTAGAATGAAGTTCCTAATTTATCTGTAATGCATCTTGATAGGCCAACTCATGTGTTTGCTGTTGAAGAGATCAAAGATGAGAAGTCATGGTATTACGACATCAAATGTTTCCTCCAAAGTCAGATTTACCCGCCTGGGGCATCTTTGAAAGATAAGAAGACTTTGAGAAGATTAGCCGGTAATTTCTACTTGAATGGTGATATATTGTACAAGAGAAACTTCGACATGGTTTTGCTCAGATGCGTGGATAGACACGAAGCAGGCTTGTTGATGACCGAAGTGCATGAAGGTTCCTTTGGTACTCATTCTAATGGACATGCAATGGCGAAGAAGATGTTGCGATCAGGTTACTATTGGCTGACAATGGAATCTGACTATTGCAAGTTTGTGAAGAAGTGCCACAAGTGTCAAATATATGCTGATAAGATTCATGTTCCTCCGACACTATTGAATGTTATCTCTTCCCCATGGTCCTTCTCCATGTGGGGAATTGATATGATTGAGATGATTGAGCCCAAACCTTCGAATGGACATCGTTTCATTTTAGTGGCAATTGACTACTTCACAAAATAGGTTGAAGTGGCATCATACGCGAATGCAACCAAGCAAGTTGTTGTAAGGTTTATCAAGAATCATATTATATGCCGTTATGGTGTGCCAAGTAAGATCATTACTGACAATGGATCAAACTTGAATAACAATATGGTGGAAGCTCTTTGCAAAGACTTCAAGATTGCACATCATAATTCTTCTCCCTACAGACCCAAGATGAATGGGGTTGTTGAAGTTCCGAATAAGAATATCAAGAAAATTATTCAGAAGATGGTTGTCACGTATAAGGATTGGCATGAGATGCTCCCTTTTGCTTTGCATGGGTATCGTACATCCGTCCGCACTTCAACAGGGGCAACCCCTTTCTCTCTTGTGTATGGTATGGAAGCAGTGCTCTCCGTAGAGGTTGAGATTCCTTCATTGCGTGTGCTCATGGAAGCCAAGTTGATTGAAGCTGAATGGTGTCAGACCAGGTTTGACCAGCTAAATTTAATTGAAGAGAAGAGATTAACTGCCATGTGTCATGGTCAATTATATCAGCAGAGGATGAAGAAAGCTTTTGATAAGAAGGTCAAACCTCGAGTGTTCAGAGAATGTGAACTTGTGCTCAAGAAGATTTTACCGTTCAAGCCAGATTCCAGAGGAAAATGGACTCCAAATTATGAAGGCTCATACGTTGTCAAGAGAGCCTTTTCAGGCGGTGCGTTGATTCTTACAACTATGGATGGTGAAGAGTTCACGCGTCCTGTGAACGCAGATGCAGTCAAGAAATACTTCGCCTAAAAATAAAAGAACAGCTCGCTAAGTTGAAAATCTGAAAGGGCGGCTTAGGCAAAAATGAGCGTCTCGGTGGATTGAAAACCCAAAAGGGCGATCCAGGCAAAAATTAGAGACATTAAAAATAGAAAAATTTCCCGATAAGTTGAGTACCCCACCTTGGGGCAACTTATGCAAAAATTAGGGATTATGGCAAGTAACTGCATTCTGCTGATCTTCAGTGGTTCTGAAGACTTGTTTGAGCATGAGGGTTGACATTAGTTCATCTCCAACAATGGTCAAGAGCACAGTGGATATCAAGATTTGATAGAAGGATTAAGGATCATTTGTATTCAATGTAACCCTTTTCCATATAAATTACCATTTTTCAACTTTGTAAAATCTATGGAGTCTTGTCATTTACAGACTACTATTCCAATGAATAAAGTTGAGCTTTTATCCAATTGTTTCTATTCTTATTTACTTTAGCCAATAGTTTTAAATTTTATTATGATCATTTTAAAATTAATTTTTAAAATCAAAAATCAAGTTTTCTTTAATATATAAAAGCAAGAATTTTGTCTCCAAAGGAAGTAAAAAGAAAATCAACAACATTTCAGTAAAAAACAAGTCCTTAAGTGCAAAGCATCTGAGGTTCCCCAAGCAGTTAACCCTTCGGATATCCCTAGACGTTTGCGTTGATTCGGTTCCTCAGTGGAGTATTTGATCCTCGACAGAGTTTATTTCCTTATCCCCAACTGAGTTGTTTGATTCCAATACCCTGCGGCGTGTCCTTGTCCCAAACAGAGTTTCGACCTTCTCCAGTGGAGTTCGTATTTCCTCAGCAAGTGGATCGTCATCAGAAGATGTTTGATCTTCCCCAGTAGATCACTTTGGTGTCCCCACCAATCGTTGTATCTTTGCTCCCAGTCAGAGTTTCCTCTTGGTTTTTGAGCAGCATTTTGTTGTTTGTTTCTCTGTAGGGTTGTCTCCCATTTTATGGTGTTGACATAAAATTCCCCATAAATTGGAGGTTTTGTCCTCAGCAGATCTCCTCCGTCTTTCCCCAGCTAGGGTTGAGCCTTTGGGATGTTGATCTCTTTGTACTCCAGGAATGTGTCCCCATATTTTGTGGATTGACCAGGGATTGTACCGGTGGTTCAATTTCTTTGTGACACCTATGTATCCTCTGTGATCGTTTTGTCAGCATAATCACCATATATACATATACATATATACATATACATATATTCATATACTTTCATGATTTTTGCATATCTCGCATCTTCATATTTGATTTGTTTGAGATTCTCATTCTCTATTATGGCGGTACTTTATCCCCATACCAAATCTGGTGTCTGTCCTCCTTCAATTGTAGAATGTCAGCCCCTTAAGTAGAAAGACTTTAACCTTTTTCCATTTCCCCACTGAGTTTATTTCCTCGTGGATGGTTGTTATTTCAGTTTCCTCTCCAGTAGAATATTCTGGATGGAATTACTCCTCTTGAGTTATGTCCTCATTGGGTTGAGTCTTGATTGACTGTTTCTTTCTAGCTCTTACCTAGATAGATATCTTGGTCCCCTGAGAGTCTATTACACAGTAATCGGTAATATTCTTCTTAGTTTGAAGTTTGTCACTTCTTGCCCAATACCCGGCAAAAGTACCCTTTTTCTCTTCAGTAGAGTCCTAGTGGATCTATTCCCAAAAAAGTATATCCTTGATATGTTCATCTTAACCGGTGACGGATATCTTTTCTTTTCCCCCCGCATGAGTTTATCCTTGATATGTTCACTTTAACTAGTGATGGATATTCTCACTTTTGGTATTCTACCTAGTAAAAAGGTAGTTGCAATCCCTATTTTATTCCTCAGAGAGTTAATCCTTGATATGTTCATCTTAATTAATGACGGGTTTTCTTCTCACCTTTGGTTTCCTACCTAGTAATCGGTAGTCGTAAATCCTACTTTTTTCTGTGCAGAGTCTATCCTTGATATGTTCACTTTAACCAATGACGGATTTTCTCTCCTTTGGTATTTTATCTAGTAACCGATAGTTGTAAATCCTACTTTGTCCCCTCGCAGAGTTAATCCTTGATATGTTCATCCTAACCGGTGACGGGTTTTCTCTCCGATGGTCTTCTATCCAGCAGTCGATAGATGTAATCCATTTATGTTCAGTTGGTATATCCTTGATATGTTCATCCTAACCGATGACGGATTTTCTTCCCTGTAGATTATATCCTTGATATGTTCATCCTAACCGATGATGGATACGCTCACCCTTGGTTGTCTGACCAGTAACTGGTAGTTGTAAATCCTATTCTTTTTGCAGTTTTCCCCAGCAAGGTTATTCTTACCTAGTAACCGGTAATGAATACTCCTTCCTGGCTTTTCCTCAGCGAGTCATCCTTGATATGTTCATCTTAATCGGTGACGGATGTTCTCTCTGTCAGATCTTTATTATCTCCTTACCCAATAACAGGTAGTAGATAATAGATTTATGCTCCTCCTGTGTTGAATTTTATTTCTCCCCAGTTGAGTTGAGTGCGCATTTCCTTAGTGAAATCGTTTTTTCCCCTGCATGAGTCGAGTATTTCAGTGTTATCCTGACTTATTCGTATCCTCTGCAGATATTTGTTTCACCGGCTGAGTCTTTCCATATTCGTATGGATTTCCTCGAGTCCCCCAGTAGTTTTAAGTCGTAGCCTGGTCCACACATAACTCCTCTTTATCCCCCATAGTCTTTGTCTCCCCAGTGAGTTTTCCTTATGGAATGCATTGTGCTCCTGCGGACTTTCGGTCTCTCTGAGTTCTTTTCCTTTGTGGCAATATCTCCCCACAGAGCATTTACTTTTGCATTCCTATCATATGCATCATGAGGTCTCTTAGGGACCAAAATTTGTTTCTATATGTTGTTATTTAAGCCCATTCTACTGAGTCGAGCCGAAGATTTTAACTTTCACCTCCTCAAATAGAATGTCCTTAAATAGGGGCAGCTTTAAGACCCCAATTTTGACCCTAAGATCCCTCATGCATTCCCATCATAAGCATAAGCATTGGGATCACACCTTGGCATCCTCCTTACCCCTTTTCATTGGGTTTGTTTTGGGAGAGATCACCAAGCATCTTTATGATTATATCATACTTGTATTTTATCATTTCACTAACCAAACTACCAAAAATATGTCTTTGCATTTGTCTAACTCTTTTGTAGGAAGGACATGATCTCATCGATTCATCAAGATCGCATCTAGGGTTTGGGACCCTTGTGAACAAAGAGCACAACCAAGAATTGGTTTAAGAATGGTTATGAACATCATATATGAGTCACAATGTTCTCTACATGTTATATTGATCAAGTTTGCTTCAAGAGTTTGAGGGTGATTTGCCTTGGAAACCCTAGTTTGACTGGGTATCTTAAGTAACTTCTCCAACAAGCTATCTTACCAATTGATCAAATTCCTCAAGGGACACTTCAAATTTCATCATCTTATGCATATATGATCTACCATGAGCCAAGAAAGTCAAGAGAATTGGAAATTAGCAAGTTGGTTGATGGTGGTTGGCCAGATGAATTCATCTGATCAAAACTGGGTCTCCCTAGATCCTATCTCATACAATTTTCACCATATGAAAATGATTCCAAGAGCAAACGTATTCTAAACGACATTCCAAACAAATTTCATGTTGAGACCTAGAGCTAGTTTTGCTTGGAAAATCATTTTCTATATTGAAACATTATAGGTCATTTTGTCTAAACCCTAATTTGAAAGTCAACTTCCCAAGAACATAACTTGCTCCATTTTTATGATATGGAAGATTTCCAAGTTGCACAGTCTACTTCAACTTTGATGTTTGGAGTGAGAGCTAATTCAACTTTTTTGAGCATGTTATATGAGGCTACATTATAGGTCATTTTTGACCTATACCATTGATCAAGTGATTTTTTCAAACTTCAAAAATGCATAACTCTATCATTTCAAATCCAAATGACATGAAATTGGTGACCATTTTTAAGGTCTTTGAGATAGCTACAACTTTGATGAAATTGGTGACCATTTCCAAACTTCAAAAAAGCATAACTCTATCATTCATTTTGGACCTTCATCTATCATTTCATGGGCCTATGCCCGCCCATGCACCATTCCATCATCATTTGCCAATTTTGGAAAGTGGAGAGAGTATGCAAATATCACATGGATTCATCTATAAATTGAGGCCCTTATGCTCATAATTATAGACACCGTTGCGCCAACTTTGATCCCCCTCTTCAAATCCTTCACTCTCATAGGATAAACCTGATAAATTCATTTGAATTTGAGCTTGAATCTCCACTATTTTGGAATTCAATTCTCCAGGAATCCATTGCTTCTAAACCTTTCCATTCTCTTCCTGCAAGTGATTGAAGTGAGTCCAAGTGCAAGCAAGCTCAAGATCTATCAAGTTCAGACCTCCATTGAAGGTAATTTGCAGAAATTTTAAACTCTTCGATTCTCCTAAATTCTTGCGCAATTCCATTGATTCTTTGGTTGTCTGAAGTCCTACAAATGTAGGCAAGAAGATTGAGTTGCTTTGAGGTCAAATCGAAGAAATTCAGATCATGTACCTCAATTTTCAAATCCACATATCTCTCAATATATTTGGAATTGGAATAATTGGAGGTCAGATTCTAGCTCAGTGCCATTTTTTCTTCAAGATCATGTCCCTGCTTTTTACTTTGGTGATGGTTCATCTTGACCAGTCCGGTGGAGCTCACCAGGGAAGATGACCGGAGCTCTGGCTCCGGCGATGAGGTGTCTCACTTCTGAACCATAGGATCCATATCTCACGTTTTAATCTAAAGCGTTTGTTTTAATTACCATCTATACCACGCGGTTGACTCAGGAACACATGGAACGCGCGTTTGGATCATCAGATCTGCCACCTCAATTAATGAGGGAGATCTGATGGTCCACGTATTTTTGAATTTCTGATATTTTGTTTTAATTGCATTTTCTTCAATAATTCATATTAAATTCAATATTGATCCAAAAAATATGGGACTTTCACCAAAAATTTCAAAATATTTTTCTCTTTCATATTCTGAATTAAAATTATTTTTTGGATCATTATTAATATTTTTCATGAATTAATTGATTTTGCATTTGTTTTAATTGTTTAAAAATATTTTTTTAAATGTCCAAAAATAATGAATTTTTTTTCCAAGGTCCTTTGACCTTGTTTGACCTATGATAAATCTCATGGCCATTTCTTTGGTGTTTTGATGAGATTTTAGGAATTGGACAAAACATATTTGAATTTAATGCACTATTTTATTATTTTTAATTGAATAAATGCCATTTAAATTGTGTTGACCATTTGTATTGTCTTGTTTGAGATTGATTGTTTGTTATTGGGCCTTGGTCAAGGTTGATTTGACTATGTTAAGTTAATATCATTAGATTTAGGGGATTGATGGAATGTACATTCCATCTCCCAAAATTAATGAATGATATTAATTTGGTAAAAGTCCTCCTTTGACCAATTTGTGATCTCATCCATCCCCTTCCCCTTCATCTAATTCCCGTTCATCATTCATTCATTTCCATTTGGCCAATGACATCTCAAAGTCCTAATGCTAGTTGATTGAAAGATTAACATGAGTATGGATGAGATTAGGCCACACCTTTTGCATATTTTTGTGTGTGGTATGTTCAATGAGCATAGTTCATAATACTATGTCTCCAACATGCATTAACACCAAAAGTCCATTGCCCGACCTCAAATAGTTGTGACTTCTACATAAGTCCAATTACGATTGCTTAACATAGCGCTAAATTTGTGACATAAAAGGCATAAGCATTCTAGTTAGTGAGATTGTAAGTCTCCCCTCTTCCATGGTATTGTATGGAAACTTAGCCTTCTTTCCTTCCTTTGGAAGATGTTTTGGTTCAAGGATCCATGCTTGTGGCAAGTGGGTTGAGTGTTCTCCAAAGAATGTCTTGAAATCAAAAGCAAAATAAAACTAACTTCTAACTTACTAACTATTAACTTTTAATTTCAAGCTCTTACTTTTAATGCAATTTACTTTTAGCATTCTATTATCATTTACCATTATACATATCATTCTAATTGTTTATGTTAATGTAATTTTCAATTTGTCCATTTGGACCATATTGTGTGATATATTTTGTTTTGTGTTCCTTTGCTTGTCTGTGTGGTCTTTGACCATTAATGTACATAATAACAACAAAAACCCTAAAAAAAACTTTTGTGTGGACTGTTGGCTTGATCTGTGGACCAATTGGACTTAGAACTTAGACAAAATTCCTTTCCTAATGGACTTGGACAATGCCAATTTATGGAAGAACCAAGTGCTTGCAATTTGAAATTCATCTGATACATCTTTGAAGATCTCTTTTAGTTCATCTGCAACATGATCATTGTGAAGCTATTATTTTGAATCTGTGACTTGTGGAATTCATCTGTTACATGGGCTATTTCTGAAGAAAATCATGAAGTGGATAAGCTTGTATGAGGCCATCTTTATTTGATGCCTTGCTCTTCAAAATAATATAATTGTGCATTTGTGTGTTGCTTGAATCTAAAAGTCCAAGGGAATTCTGGGTTTCTGTTGACATACTTGTCTATTGGATTGCCACCCATTTGGTCAGATCTTTTCAACTCTAAACTTTTAAATTTTGTGCATAGGGTAGTCTCTTCATCTTCTCCCCCATTTCCTTAATTTCAAAATATCTCCCTCCATTTTTCAAAACTTCTTGGTGTGAACTACTTTTGTTCTAAACTTTGACCACTTTTGCGAAAAGATAGAAACTTTGGCCTTATGCCATTGCATTTTCAAACTTCTTTCCTTAAATCAAACTTGTAAATGAATTTAACTATACTTGACTTAAACTTTCAAAAAGCCAAAAAAGAACTAACCCATTCAAATCATTTTAGGCCTTTGTGCCTTTCAAACTTAAATTTTTTTTAAATCAACACACTCATTTTGAAATTTGTAGCACGAACGGCGAGGTTTTAATCCCTCATTTTTATGTTGGTACGTAGGCACAAGACCGAAGGTCTTGTCAAAGAAAAAAATATAATTAATGAATTCTTTTCTCATCTCCCCATTCTATTTGCTTGTAAACATCACTTTGTACAAAATACATATGCACACAAAAAGGGCTCCCTAGGAGTACCTAGGACACTTTGGGTGCTAACACCTTCCCTCTGTGTAACCAACCCCCTTACTTGTGATCTCTGATGTTTATTAGTTTTTATATGAAAACTTCTTATTATTTGGGTTTTGTTCATACTTTTTCCCTTTCCCCTTGGAAACAATAAAAGCGCGGTGGCGACTCTTGTTAATTGATTTCCAGCTTGTCAATAGCTTAATGATCATGAATTTCCCGCTACACCTCCCACTATAGCACTGAATATACCTTAGAGTGATTAACCTCTATACCATCAATGGATACCACATGACCAAGAAAACTCACTTCTCGCAACCAGAACCCATATTTGGATAACTTGGCATAAAACTTCTTCTCTCTCAAAACCTGAAGTATAATACGAAGATGTTTAACATGGTCTTCATCTGATTTAGAATATACCAGAATATCATCAATAAACACAACTATCAACTAATCCACATAGGTATATAAGAAATTATTCATATATTCCATAAATGCACCAGGGGCATTAGACAAACTGGACATCATCAGTGGATCACCGAGTACTCATAGTAATTGTATCTTGTCCTGAACACAGTGTTTAACATATATTTATCCTTCACTTGAATTAGATGATAGCCCCACCTCAGGTCGATCTTGCTGAGTACACAAGCCCTCACTAACTGATCCATAAGGTCGTTGACTCTAGGAAGAGGATACTTATTCTTGATAATGATCTTGTCCAGTTGACAATAGTCAACACACAATCTCATAATTTCATCTTTATTGTTCACTAATAACACCAGAGCTCCCCAAGGCGATACACTTGGTCTGACAAATTTATTCTCAAGTAGATATTTTAACGGAATCTCCAATCCAACCAACTATGAAGCATACCTCTTGTATGGTGCCATCGGCACCTGTCTAGTACCAGGTACTAAATCTATGGTGAACTCAACTTCTCGCTCCAGTGGTAGTCACAAATATCTTTAGGAAAAACATCAATAATTCACACACCATCGACATATCTCTAGATGTCACACCGTTCTTCACTCTCAGAGAAGCGAACATCACAAGATCCTGATCATCCTCCCTCAAAGACCTCTCGACTTGACCAACGGACAGGAATATCGAATTTGTGCCATCTTCGGGTTTAGGAAACAACACAACCTCATTAGAAAAGCTACACTCTTGCAATCAACGACATACTGAACCAACCATCCACACCTGAAACATCTCATAGAAGTAGAGGCTTCTCCTCCACTTGTTTCAATCTCGCTCCTTTTGGCAAGCGGTTAGAGAAACAATTGAGTACCGACAGTGTTTCACACACATGTCGCATACTAGGAAAAAAATAAAAATCACAAAACTTGACTGGAAGGACCGACCTGCTCTAATACCACTATGTAAAACCCTAAACCCCGACTCTTAATATAAAATATATTTTTTCACTAATTAGGATGCTACTCAAAACAAAACATGCACTTCATGAAAAAATTTCAAACTCACAGCAGAAACTCGAATAATCCTTATAACATCAAATAATAAATTAAAGCAACCACTTAACAAAAATAAACTCCAAATGAAAACTCAAAACAAATAATGCGCTTGTTCCTGATGTTCCAGACTACAGCAGATAAAACTGACTAAAATAGCCATAAATGTAAAAAAATGAAGAAAACTCCAAGGTCGTCTTTCACTCACAAGTGACTACTCTTGCAGAGTATCTGTACAACAATTGCACAAAGCCAACAAAACAAACAAGAAAATGGTGAGAATACACCTTACAAATGATAAAAATGAAATTTAGCAACATAATGGTAAGTATCGATAATCACAAATACATCATTCACATAAAACACAATCAAAGCTCAAATAGTGATGCAAATGCTAATGCCACCAACTCCTTCATAAAAAATGCATGTAATACCTGGTTTTTAGGGTCATAGGTATGTTACTGATTTCCCATGTCTCCGCTTTCTCTAGAACTATGTTCCTTTCTAGACGTGAGACCGCCATAGTCCCTCTCTGAACTAGGCCATCACTGGACAGAAGTCCTATCTAACTCTGAAATATATACATGCATGATCATGTATAAAAGCAAGCATGCAACTCATCAATCATCAAAACATCATCATCATAAAAAAAACATCATCATCATCATAAAAAAACATCATCATCATAGATTAAACATCATCATCATAATATGGTTCCACTCTTGAACCAAAATATTGTCAATCACAGGTCGTCATTGTAATCCATTTGGAATACTAATCTCCAAAATCTCCAATCATGGGTCTTCACTATAATCCTTTTAGATTACTTATCTCCAAAAATAAGGTTTTTAAAATATATTTATTTTTCATCAAAAAGAGTAATCTTATTACTCAAAACTCTAACTCATAAAAAACTCTCAAAGTATCATTATATTAGTCACAACTTATCAAAATCCTCATAAAAACTCATAAACAACTCAATACCTCAGTTCTCAAAATGACTATACTAACTCTACTAACTCCACAAAGTTCATAAGGGAACCTTAAACAATTCACCAACAAAACTTGACAATTCTAGAGTGACCATTGAGTAACCAAAGTACTCGAAAATGCCCCACTAACAATTTTCACGAGTGATAACTCTACTGAACTCCTTAAAGGATAGCAATTTGAATCAAATAATAATAAAGTTAACTTTAAAATAATAATTTCATCTCAACTTATCAAAAAGGTTACTAACAAGAAATTGCTCGAATTTTGCCAAATTGAACCTCAAACTCAAAAACCGCCAAAATCGTCTACAACCCGTACAACCCCGTCGTACAACCCTCACCCTCGTTGTACAACCCCCAACATCGTTGTACAGCTCGTAGCCTCATCGTAAACCCTCTACTCAATTTTTCAGATTTTTCTTTATAAAAAAAATCTAATTTTAAGAAAATTCTATTTAAAAAAAATCCCCTTTGGTTTTCAGAGCAACTCAAACAAAACCACAAAATTCATTAATCGTGCCAATAAAGTTTTGTCCAAACCTTATTTGGCCAAAAAATTCATAAATCGTAAGAAATAGGGAAAACAATGCATTACCCATGGCGCTGATGAGAGGGTAAGGAACCCTCACCATCCTGACTGTCCAATTTTCCCATCAATAAGGAAATTCTCTCTTACCTTAGAATTGCAAAGCTTCATACTTTTGCTACAGTTTCTCCTTTCTAGAGTTCTCTTCTTAGGGTTCCTAGCCTCATTCTCTGTTTTCCAAATTTTTTTACGTATCAGAATCCATCCCAATTCCCACTTTTCTATTTAACTAACTTAAAAAGATTTTGTTAATTCTCAACTTTCCCTCAACTCTTGGCTATTAATCATTAACACTTCAACTTGATTAAATAACTAAATTTATTCAACTACTCCTAATAGTTCCAATGAATTCTATTTTTATTTTCTACTCTCCAATCCTATAACCCCGATAATAATGAAATTACCAAAATACCCCTATGCACCAAATAACACAAAAATTCAAATATAACGAATAAAACAGACCAATAATTAAATAAAATATTTAATTAAAATCTGGGTGTTATAGTGTTTCCCCAACTGAAGATAAAAGGACCAGCACTTGAAATAGTAGTTGTGTTATCCCTTTGCTGGAATGCATATTTGGCATCTTAGGGCATTGTCTCCCTTTCAACGAATTTGAGGTTTGCATCTTAAACCACCTGCTGATTTCCCATTCATAGTTGCATCATGTGAGTTGGAAATTTATCAAAGTATTTCAACACTGGTGTGAGTATAAAGGAGGAAAGGTGTATGTGGTTATATTCTTCCATCGTTTCAAGATTCAAAATAGTCTTAACTATACAAATGATTTTGGTCTATTTTCATTGTGGAAACATGTATGGTATTTTAGAACTTATTCTGAAAACATGAGGAATTTTTATGGTATTTTTTACTTGGTTACTTCGTTGATCAAAGAAGCGTACACGAAGATTTTTCGCTTGAGTCTTGATTCTCCTTCTGCTTGCTCGAATACCTTACATAACTATTAAACTTAAATAAGATACCTAACAGGAGATGACTCATATACTTACAAGGAGGAATACTTGTGTATAGAGGAATACTTGGCTAATAAACTTACGAGGAGGAAGTTTACCTAAAGTAAGCTAGTGGCTTTTTGCAAGGAGTTAAATTATGCCGATGATGCCTATAGACACCTGCCGAAGAAGTGCTTACTGACATGTTGGCTGGTAGTTTCCAAATCAAAGATGAGGTGGGGAAAAAATCTTCGATAAGTTGAACTGAGGTTTTATTTTCTTAGTTCGTCTTTCCTTGAGCTTCTTTTGATGTTTATTCCCATTACTGTGTAGATGTGATGAAGAATGATAATTCCATGCAACAACTGAGGGGAGAGATCTGAATGGTTGTTTCTTTATCGAAATTCCGAACACTCAATCTATCAGGGGAGTTTTTGCCTCAAGCACGACATAATGAATGGCTTCTAGTCTGGTCTCTGAGTGGTTCGTTCAGATCGTCATTCCTTCCCCTTGAATGAATGTTTGAGATTCCTTCTCCCGAACTATGGTTGGATAGTTATCCTCCACCCTAGAGGTGGAAGAGATTTAGGCAAAGAGACCTCCTCATAAATGTCCCAATTTTAGAATTTAAGAAGGGAAAGATTCCACTAAGGGGGAACGATATATAGTGTTGTTAGTTGTCATGGGCCCGAGGATGGATAAAGAGTTTAGGTCTTCGGTTGTTAATGAACATAATTCTTAGTTATTAGATCTTTCTAAAGAAGATCGACAAAGGAAATTGGTTAAGCTAGAATTCTGCACTGGCTGGGTGTCGATCATTTTGGCGTTTATGACTACTTACCAGGAGAAGTTTCCATCCCTATCTGCCTTTGACAGGAGAGGGTGAGGCTCACAGAGTGAGTCGATAATCTCATAGCTTAATTTGATTGTTATTTAAAGGAGGTCTGAAATGATTATAACAAATTCTTGGCCATATAGGTCGATGTGGATCCTTTCAAATATCCCGAGACTCTGGTAAAAAAGCTACATCGGCTTGCTAGGGAAGTATCTGAGAGGAATAAGGCTTTGGCATCCGATCTGCCATCCTCTTCCAATGCAGAGGTTTTTGCGGGAGAAGCTAATAAGTTCTTTTATCTTGCTTGGAAAAGAAGTGAGGAATTAGATAAGTCTTCGGAAGAATCCTGAGAAAGTGAGAAGGAGATCGAGGATGATCTTCATGCAATGCACTAAAAGAATCTTGATATTTCTAAGGAGTTAGATAAATCATTAGAAGAGGGCTTAATCATCGCTAAAGATGCTTTTAAGAGTGCTTTTAAGAAAATGTAGTTTTACTATGACGTCCATATCTCTCAGGATCGAGTTTATCTTAATCAAGCCATTTAGGAAGGAAAAATGGTATCACTGGTGGACTAGCTTCCCCACATCTTCTCCTTTCATCTTTTATTTATTTATTTAAAAAATGAAGTGTTTCTGCTTGAAGTTCTAGCTTTGACATTTTTTCCTGCAATGTACAAGTGTAATAATTTCTTATTTATTCGTATTTTACCTGATTTATGGTGTTACTTATGGTCCCAGGTTCATCTTTTGGGGACTCAGGTTTTCCTTTGGGTTTTCCCCAAAGTTTTATGGAAGTTTCTAGGGACCATACTCGTCCAAGGCTCGGTACCCCTTCCCATTCCCCCAGGTGAAAATATGGTTTGAGATTGATGCATTGGCGGACCCACCGCAACCTCTAAAGTTGTTAGCTACCAATAGGGGGTGATCCGTTTATTTTCCATTTTTGAGAGTTATGTATGCGCGTTGGCATCATGCAATTTGATTTCTTTAGTCATACACCTAGAGCGTTTGTGACAACACCCTCGAGTCATTGTGATGGGGATCCGATCTCTTTGGTCTTTCCTTAGACTCATATTATCTATCATAATTGCAAAAGAAAAAGATGATTTGGTGAGGGAAAATTCCTTTAATTGAGCAATTATAATACATGTACATTTTTACAAAACAAAGAAAAAACATAATTTAACATAACTAGGTGGCATCATCGCAGCTTGTTGACCATGTGGCAGTTGTTATCTAGATCATCCAGGTTCATCCACTTCTTTTTGTCTGGTTTAGATGACTTTCTTTACTCGGGGGAGGCTTGATGGCCATGTGTTCCAATTTTTCAATCAAAGATGCCACATTGGTTTCTAAGGCCTTGGCTTCGCCTTATTTTTTATCTTGCTATAGGGCCTTGTAGATCCTTTTTGCTCCTGAAAGATTAGCATTCATCATTATCGGTTCGTTGTGGTACATTAACTTGAGGTGAACCAGGGTGGCCATTATGTCATGGGTTTCCGCAAAGGGTCAACCCAAGAATGCAGTTGTAAACGTTCCTACAAGGAACAACCATAAATTAGGAGTCAACCATCCTAATATCACTTCTCTCCCATAAGGTAATCCTCAACTCTATGTAACCCTAGGGGAAAGTTATAATGTTATTGAAGGCTTGTAGATCAGATCTCTCATTTGGTCAGAGATTTTCCTTATTTAATCCCATCTTCTCAAAGAGATCTGAATACGTGATATCATATGAACTTCCTCCATCAATCAGTATCTTGGATACGTCGAAGTTGGAGATCGCGATTGTTATGACTAGAGGAAAGATTTAGTTAGAAACTCCTTTAACCTTCTCGCTATCTCAAAATATGAGGATATGTCTCTCTGAGATCTTGCTAGAGGTACTCCCTTCCTTCTTACTGAAGGTTGTCAACTCGACGATCTTTGTCTTTACTGTACCCTTGGACGAATTATTTACTTTTAGGGCGCCCCCATAATGGATGCAATGTATTGCCATTCCCTTATGTGTTCGTCATCTTCGCCATTACTTGCCTCCTCCCCTTTGTTTCCGGTTGCAAATTTGACAACTTTCTTAGGGGATTGCTTCCTGTTTGGGAATCCTCTCCACCTCTTTTTTCGCCCCTAGTGTACTCGGATAACCTCCACTTCTTGATCAATCATTTAATTTCATCCTTCAGTAGGGTACAATCGTTGGTGTGTGGTCGTGACTCTTATGGAAACAAAAACTTGGACTTGTCAGTTAGGGAAGATTCCTTGATCAGATACAAATTCCTTATTCCAACCTCTTTGAATGTTGTGTTAGTGTACTTCTTCAAGATCCTTTCCCGCAAAGTGATCAGGGAAGTATATGAGTCAAACCTTTGACAAGGTTTACACTCACTTTCTTTTCTCGACTGCCCAAAATCCTTTTCCAATGCATTACTACCCATATTGGTCAACAACTTTTCTTCATAATTGATGTAGGGTTACACCCTACTAATCACGCCTTTTAGGTTGTGGATCTCATTGCGTCCTAACTTCTCCCGAAATGCATAATTCAAGTCTAAGGCCCTTCTTAAGGATTCAACTCTTTAGGTTCTCATCGGAGCCTGCAACATCCATTTCTATCTTGGTGAAGCGGGCGATATAAGCGTGTAAGGTCTCCTTCATACCCTATGTGACCCCCCGAACACGACCATTGCATTTGTTTGTATTTTCTTGGTGGTGAAATGTGCAGTGAAAGCCTCAAATTTGAACCACGCTTGTACGGACTTGGTTAAGGTTAGTGCAAAGAGCTCGCACTCTACGTCTGTGTCGACATGGCAATAGTATATTCGATCGCCCTCATGCTCAACGTACTCGTTCGAGTCTCCATTTATGATGTAACTCTGAAGCTTTAGAGACTTCTCCAACAAACAATTAGAGAGTTCTTCTTTCGCAATTGAGCCAAAAAACTCTTCTTCGTTCCTTTTTATCCTTCTTAGTCGACAGACTTCGGGTGGGGTGTATGGCCGCCCCTTCCTCCTTCGGGATTAGGGGAAGGGGTATAACGCATGTATCATTGGCAGCTTGGAGACATTTGGATCCTTGCTTGGTTCGAAGATTTTATGCAAAGTTGCCTCCCGCATAATGTTGTTCTTCGGAATATCATTATGTAAGCTTTGTTCAATATGAGTGGAAAAGGCTATGACACATGTAACGTTGGAAACTTGGAGACTTCCTTGGTTCGACAATTTTATGCGAAGTCGACTCCCACATAATGTTGTTCTTCAAAATATCGTTCTGGAGACATTTTTTAAGATGATTTATTATGTCCGCAAAAACTTGGAAGTTTTGTTGCTGAACCGTCTGATACATGTTGTTCATCAATTCATGAGCTCCTTACAGGTCATAATTAGCCTGCAAGAGCTAGAATTTTGTTTCTGGACCATCTGATACATTGTTGTTCATCAATTCATGAGCTCCTTACGGATCATAATTAGCATGTAAGAGATGGAAATCAGAAAGTCTTTCACAGCGGATTATTGCAGATGATCTGAAGGAATGTTTGCCTAGGTGGAATTATAGAGTGGATTCGATGAATTAATTAGGGCTTGCAATTAACCAAAAAATAATAGATATATTCATTTTATTTTGATTTGCACCTATATTCATATATTTAAGATTTAACATGTTCAAAAGAAATATTTTTCAAAATTTGAAGAAAGATGAAGAAGAGGTGGAGGTTGTTGATTCTTGTGACCTAATGATAATGAATGAAAAGAAATATAGTTATAATTTCTTCAAATTTCACTCAAATTTCATTGGTTTAATAATCGACCTGATTTTTAAATTATTATTTTTGTGGTAAAATATATGTACATAGTAAATAAGTATTTGAAGATAAATTTTCACACTTTAAAAACGTACTAGCAGATATTCATCTGACTTATATAAAAATATGATAATTAATAAGACATAATAAATAAAATTCAAACAATGAAACAAAAAATAGTTTGAGACATAATCACAAACTACTAAAAAAAAACACAAAACTCAACCCTAACAAACCACAAACAAAAGAAACAACATAGGATACCCACGTTCTTAGAAAACAAAGCTTCCTAAGACTAAAGCAAACCCAACACTAACACCAATTGAACCACTTAACATAGGTGAACCCGAAGGAGCGGGTGAATTCGCCGGAGTATTATCAACGGTGGAATTAGGTGAATGAGTATTCTCCTCCGGTAAATCAGCCGGAGAAGGTGATGATGATGGACCATGATGATGTTTACGATGGTGGTTTGGAGACAAAACCACCACGATAATCTTCTCACCTTTTTGGCAATTTTCAACATTTCCACTAATGAAGAAAAAAGGACCTGACCTCTCAAATTTGAAAATTGAGTTTCCACCGTCCATTTTGAGAATTGGATTGCTGGTATTGCATGAGTTGTAGTCTTGGTTATTTACCACCAACACTGAATCAGATCCTTTGTTATACTTGAAATCTACATTAAAAAAAAATCACCAAAAATATAATAAGTTAATACTTCTATTTTCATTTTAAAAATAAAATAATTATAAAATTATTTAATTTTTATCTAAATAAATTTTTATTTTTATTATATATTGTTTAAAATAAATTTTTATTGTCATACTTGAAAGCTACATTAATAATCTTATTTTCATATATATTAATTTTAATATTTTTTTTTTCATTCTAGACAAAAGTCCAACCAATATACAAAACGTATTAGCTAAGAAAGACTAGAACTTTGGGAAAGTAAACATTATTCATAAAAATACTCCATTGACCATTTAATTTAAAACACTTTCCAAGAGTTTACTAGCACCTTTTGGATGAAGTTAAAACAAACTTATCATAATTATAAGAAATAAATATTTATACAAAGACTAAAACTTAGGGGAAAATAAAAGTAACTTACGTATATAATTTTTTTTTTTTTGGAAATCCTAACTCACACAAAATATTCTCTCTATAATTTCTAACTCAATTGGCATAAACAAATATTTATATGTTTCTAGAAAATAAACTCTAATTTTCTCTGTAAATTATAAATTATAACTCAACTGATAAAAATTGATAGTGACATGTTTGGTGCATAATACTCAAAATTCGTTTATACTGTTTCATAAAAAAAAACTATATTGTCACTATAAAGTTGAGATTTAGAGATAAAAACAAGAGGAAAAACTAGATTTGACTTACAAAGTGTATCATTGATCTGAAACCTGTTTTTCTGAGCCCAAGGACTGTACCATTGTGAGGGTTTCACAGCCCAGCCATCTTTGCCACCAACGTTGAACTTGTAACCATATGACAATGAAGAGGTGAGAAAGAGAATTGACATGAACAAGAAGAAACCAGACTTCATCATTGCCATTGATTAATATGATATATATTACTTAGATTTTACTAATAGAGAAAAACTCTAATAATATGATTTTCTGGTTGGAATATGAAAAATGGAGGAGTAGAAGTGTTTATATATAGTGAGGTCAAGGTGAAGTGACCGTTCAAAACTTTAGGCGTTTTATAATATATGATGATATTAAACGCCGGCCTCGTTTTCCTCTAATTATTGTTATTAAAATTTTGGTGACAGTTGTTATCAGATATTTTTTAATATTAGTATTAAGATATGAATGATACAATTTTTTTATTTTAATTTTAATTTATTTACTTATTTTTTATTTAAATTATTAGAGTTTTACAATTAAAGGAAACTTTGCGTTTTCTAGAAGCAAAAATAAGAAAGGAAAGTTTGAGTTTAAAAGTGATATGAAATTAAATAAAATTATATGATAATATTATATTAAAAAACTTAAAAGGATAGAGATGGAATGTAGAAAGAAAGAATGAGAGAAAAATATAACATTACATTATTATATGCTATTAAAGTATTACGCTTTATGATGCAATAGACATAACTTTTGTAACTTATAGGAATGTGAGTGATCACATTACCATTAAAATTTTCATTAAAAATATAGTTATACACTAAAGAAAGGTGTAGATGTTAAAAAATGTGGAAGACTAAAAGGAAAGAGAGGATGTTTAAAAGACTTGTCCTTAGATGGGTATTAAATATATTCCTCATTAATATTGAGATTAAATAAAATGCAAAGACGAAAAAGTTCTAATAAAAAAATGATACAATAATCTTTGTGTGGTATCTTTAAATTTCTTGCCAAATATTCAATGGAATAAAAAAATCGTGTCCCCACATATTATATTAAAAGATGACTCATCGAGATTTCTTTTGCTATATAAATTTTATGTCTTCTATTATAAAATTTATGTTAAAACAATTTTTTGAAATCTATTTTTAAATTTATTTTTTTGTTCGATGACTAATTTATATGTTCAGTCTGATCACTTATAAATAAAATTTATTTTTTATTTATTTATTCAACATTTGATGTATAGTATGTTATATAAAAAAATTGCTTATAGTATAGTATAAAAAATGAAGAGGTGTCATGTTCTTTCATTTTCTATACTATTTTAATATAAAATATGACTTACATATGTTTAAACATAAGTACATGCAATCAAAATTTTCTAGAGGCTATATTATATTAATCACTTCTTATTTAATTTGAATATAATTTGAATATGAAACATAAACTTTATTCAACACAATATTAAGATTAAAAATCAAATTAAAATATGAATAACACCTCATATATGGTATATATAATTTCATTTTGATAAAAAAATTATGTTTCTTTGGTTAATGTTAAGATTAAATTTTACTAAAAAAATGTATAATAAAATTATTTAATAACTATGAATGACACATTAAAAATGCTCATGGTGTACGGTGGTGAATGTATGGCTATTTGTAGGGTTAAAACTTTAAAGTTCAAGTCAATAAAATGAAAGAGACGAAACTTTCAAGTGTGATTGTGAATGAATACTTGGGTGTGACTCATAGTCACGTTTATATAAAGGTGACACTTAAAATCGTGATCGGTGGGTCTGATGTTAGATGCGGAAGATCGTTAGATAAGCATCAACATTTAGGATGAAGATGGCCATGCTTTAGTGTGGTGATTCAAAGTGGATATCTACATGTTCCCCAACTCAATGAACGCTTGTGGTTGGATTATGACTTTGGATTTGGCAAGTCTTATTAGGCATTGGCTAGTCTAAACATGCCCCATAAAGCCTTGCTTTTAACCATGAAGTGAGGATTAGTTATAAGAAAGTTATGACATCAGTCTAAGTGTGAGATCTGTCGAGGGAGTACCATTTGTTTGAGGAATGCCTTGGGAAGAGGAGAAGTTTTATTGAAAATGGGATTTGGTGACATTAGTAACAGGCACATTAAATTTCTAAGACATCACTAAAATGTTGCTTCTAGCAGACTACCATATACTCTCCTGAAGTTATGGAGGCGACATGCCTTTGTTACTTAAATGCACTCAAGTATTATTACGAGATTGAGGTCTCATTTTGACAGTTGATCGTGAATTTTGATTCTTATTGGACTCTGAATCATTGATCAAAGCTCTTTGAATGCTTATAAATAGGGAAAATGAGGTTGGTTTATTTTGTATTCTCTTGCTTCTGAGTGTTATCAACTTTCCTTTTCTTAGGAAACTCATATATCTGATTCATAGATTTATATCAATGACGAGGAGATCAATGATATGTTGTCTTAGGCTGAGGTGGAAGTGATCAACCTAGTGAATTTAGAGGTGTCATATTTAGAAGTAAAAACTCAATAATTATAATTTGTTGAGGTTAGAGAATCTGCTGAGGCGAGAAACCCATAAATGAATATTGATGAAGTGAAGGATATTGCTTCTACTAGGATTGACATTAGGGATGTTTCTTGTGGTTTTACATTCTAGAAAAGGATATGTCGAACCCTGAATTTGTATAGAACCATAAAGATGAACCGAAGGCTCAATCATACATTATATGATATAAAATCTCCTTCAGACGTAACCCTACTCATTAGAAGATCATTCGTGTGCTTGACTCATGGTCGTAACACTTTATCTATTAACATAGACACGTAAATGGTGCAACAAGGACATCACGACTTTGAGCTCCCTAATGATGGTGATCAATATCTTTGGGTGGGACGAGAAATTTTGGGGATAACACCCATCATTACCACTGAAGATAGGATGGATAATGCCCATCCGAATGTTGGGTTGACCTTAGATTGGTTAGTATTTAATCTCGTCCCAACAAGATATTCTGCAGACAACACGATTGGTGTGTAATGCCCTTAGATGAATGTATATTTTCTAGGATGAGGTTCATACATTCCTTCAATAACTTTGAAGTTGGAGTTATGAATCACCAGGGAATTTGTTAGTGTGAATACTTGAAATGTACTCCCACACCGACACTGTTATTCCATATCTTCCATATAGAAAGAACTTTTTTTAAGTCGGACAACACTCAAGGGTTGTTTTAATTTAGGAAGGGCAAGAAAATATTTTAAGCATACATAGATATCTTCAGGAAATTTAAGAATAGGTACTACCTAGTTAATCCTCTCAACCGAACTTCTCATGAGAGCCTCTGCAAAATTCTGACAAAATATTCCACTGACTAGCATATCGACATTCTTAGGATGAAATTATTATATGTCAACCAAAGACCTAGGACCCGCTGCTCAGTACCGGCCAAAGACCCAAGACCCACTTCTCTACGTCGGCTAAGACATTGGACTCTCTACTCCGCACCAGCCAAAGAACTGAGACTCTCTGCTCCGCGCCAACCAAAGACCCGTGATTATCAACTCTGCGCTAGCCAAAGACTCAATAACATGAGGTCCAGTATCTAGCTTACACCATCAGGCCCATTTTATAAATATTTTTGTAAAGGGTTCTAAGGTACACAATCTATAATCTCCACTTTTACTTCCAGTATCTTGAACCATAAACTGACTTGGGCATTGGAGTGTTGACTTTGCAAGTACTCCCCCCCCCCCCCCCCACTGAGTCCATTGTATCAGAAATAACAACATCGATTAATGACACATCAACAAGATCGGTCTCTCTAGTTCAAGAAGCACCGTGATCTCAACCTTTGATCCATGTTTTGTGTCAATGTAGTGCATCAGAAGCTCTATTTCATCGTAATTTCTACAATCATCACCAATTCTGGTTCTACAACAAAATAGAAACTGAACTGGTCTTCTCACCTCTTATTGGGATGATCCATTGGTTGGACTTATCCCCCATAGAGAGCGGGTTTTCTAGGTCGTTGTTATTATTTCTACCTAGCTTAGTCGAATTGTTGATGAGGTTGGGGTTTGGGAGAGTGGGACTAGGCATGGTAACGAGTTTGGGCAGGGTAGGTTTTTACCTCCCATATACCCAAACCTAAATCCCCAAATAATCCTCATTCCCTACTCTGATTCTTGACAGGGTTGAAGAATTAAAATCCAAGTTGACCCAAACGAGTCTGGGTATCCCCTCTCTGCCACCATCCTTGTAGTAGAATCAATTTTTTAAAATAAAAATATTCTAATTTCCTAATAACAAATGAAATTACAAATAATAAAATAAAACAATATCGAAAATTTTATACATACATTTCAAATATTTCAGATGATAAAGTACAAACAAAAATATCAAAGCATTGGCTATACATTTAATATTCTAATTTATCATAACTAAATAATAAAATACATAACCAAATAAATAGCGCAGATTCGATGGTGGGCATTAGTTTCTCACTACCGACTCGTCTCCATATTTTGTAATATGGGAAAACCCATACCCAATCAAGGCAAACGTTCCCTGTCAAACTTAGGACGAGTTCAAGTGGATCTCCTCAGGTACAATTTATGTTGTCATGCCTAGGTGGAACCTTTGATATGAATATTTTTGTTTATGAGTAGGACTTGGTTAGTAATCTTCTCATTGTCATCCATAAAATACCCTCATTCAGGATTCAAACAATTGATGGCGGAGATATGCTAAAAATTGTTTTTTTTTCCTGCTAGCGTGTACTTAATACGCTTTTCTAGATCTATGCATGTTGGTTGGTTGTTTCCCATCCTAATAGTGGGGACCTGATTCTTCCTTTAGTATGGGGTAATTGCATTTCATATAAAGTTGTTGTTTTCCATTGGAAACTCATACAAAATAAGATCCCCACTAGAGAAAATGTATTTATCCATAATGCCTTTGTTGATCTAGGGACGTCTTGTATGCTTTGTGTAGAGAGTTTGTTGAACTGATTTCTCATCTTTTTGTGACATCTGAGATAGCGAAATTCTTAATTTTTAAATGGTTAGGGTGATTTTTAGTGCTTCCTAGATATCTATCTCTTTTTGAGCTCTTTATCTACTTACTTTTTTATTTAAATGATTAGAGTTTACAATTAAAGGAAATTTTGCGTTTTCTAGAAGAAAAAGAAGGGAAGTTTGAGTTTAAAAGTGTTATGAAATTAAACAAAATTGTATAACAATATTATATTAAAAACTTAAAAGGATAGAGATGGAATATAGAAAGAAAGAATGGGAGAAAATATAACATTACATTATTTTGCGCTTAAAGTATTACGCTTTATAGAGACATAACTTTTGTAACTTATAAGAATGTGAGTGATCACATTACCATTAAAATTTTCATTAGCAATAATTATGACAGTTATTCACTAAAGAAAGGTGTAGATGTTAAAAAATGTGGAAGACTAAAGGGAAAGAGAGGATGTTTAAAAGACTCGTCCTTAGATGGGGATATTAAATATATTCCTCATTAATATTGGATTACATAAAATGCAATGACAAAAAAAAATTCTAATAAATAAATGATACAATAATCTTTGTGTGGTATCTTCAAAAAATTTGCAAATATTCAATGGAATTAAAAAAAATCATGTCCCCACATATTATATTAAAAAATGACTTATCGAGATTTTTTTTTATAAATCTATGTTTTTAATTATTATTATTTTTTTAAATTATAATATTTACGTTAATTTTTTTTTTAAATCTATTTTTAAAGTTATTTTCTTGTTCGATGATTAATCTATATGCTCATTGTGATCACTATATAAATAAAATTGATTTTTTATTTATTTATTCACTCATAGTCACACTTACATAAAGGTGACAGTTAAATTCGTGACCGATGAGTCTGATGTTAGATGCGGAAGGTCGTTGGATAAATATAAGCATTTAGGATGAAGATGGGCATGCTTCAGTGTGGTGATTCGGAGTGGATATCTACATGTTCCCCAACTAAATGGGCGTTTGTGGTTGGATTGAGACTTTGGATTTGGCAAGTCTTATTAGGCATCGGCTAGTCTAAACATGTCCCATAAAGCCTTGCTCTCAACCATGAAGTGTGGATTAGTTATAAAAAAGTTATGATATCGGTTCAAGTGCGAACTCTGTCAAGGGAGTATGATTTGTTTGAAGAATGTCTTGGGAAAAGGAGAAGTTTTGTTGAAAATGGGATTTGGTGACATTAGTAATAAGCGCATTAAATTTCCAAGAGATTACTAAAATGTTGCTTCTAGCAGGCGACCACATACTCTCATGTACCTAAGTTATGGAGGTGACACACCTTGGGTACTTGAATGCACTCAAGGATTATTACGAGATTGAGGTCTCATTTTGATCGTTGGTCGTGAATTTTGGTTCTTATTGGACTCTGAATCATTGATCAAAGCTCTTTGAATGCTTATAATAGGGAAAATGAGGTTGGTTTATTTTGTCTTCTCTTGCTTCTGAGTGTTATCAACTTCCCTTATGTTGTGATTTTAGTGCTAACCACTACAATACGTCTGAGTTTTAACTTTTTCATTCTTTATTGCTTCGCTCAAAATTCTTTAGATTGTACTACTTTATAGATTCCTAACAATTTGCTTCTCATTTCTCCATTTTTAATTCTTCAATACTTGCAAAATATTCATGGTATCTATCTATCACCATTTCCTTTCGTTATTTTCTTTTGGGTTTTTAGTTATGGCCAATATATGAAACTCATATATCTAACTCATAGATTTATATAAGTGATGAGGAGATCAATGATATGTTGTCTCAGGCTGAGATGGAAGTGATAAACCTAGTGAATTTAGAGGTGTCATATTTAGGAGTAAAAAAACCCAATAATTATAATTTGTTGAGGTTAGGGAATCTGCTGAGGCGAGAAACCCATAAATGAATATTGATGAAGTGAAGGAAATTGCTTCTACTAGGATTGACATTGGGGAGTTTTCTTGTGGTTTTCCATTCTAGAAAATGATATGTCAAACCCTGAACTTGTATAGAACCATAGAGATGAACGAAAGGCTAAATCATACATTAAATGCTATTGAAGCTCCTTCAGGCGTAACCCTACTCACAGTGAAATTCGGCGGTGGATATAGAAGATCATTCATGTGCTTGACTCATGGTCGTAACACTTTATCTATTAACATAGATACATAAATGGTGCAATAAGAACATCACAACCTTGAGCTCTCTAATGATGGTGATTAATATCTTTAGGTGGGACGAGAAATTTTGGGGACAACGTCCATCTTTACCGATGAATATAGGATGGATAATGCCCATCCAAATGTTGGGTTATCCTTGGATTGGTTAGTACTTCATCTCCTCCCAACAAGATATTATGCAGTCAATACGATTGGTGTGAGATACCCTTAGATGAATGTATATTTTCTAGGATGAGGTTCACACATTCCTTCAATAACTTTGAAGTTGGGGTTATGAATTAATAGAAAATTTGTTAGTGTGAATACTTGAAATTTGTTCCCACACCGACACTTTTATTCCATATCTTCCATATAGAAAGAACTTATGCCAAGTCGGATAAGGCTCAAGGATTGTTTTAATTTAGGAAGGGCAAGAAAATATTTTAAGTGTACATAGATATCTTCAAGAAATTTAAGGATATGTACTACCTAGTTAATCCTCTCAATCGAACTTCTCATGAGAGCCTTTGCAAGATTCCGACAAAATATTCCACTGACTAGCCTATTGACAGTCTTAGGATGAAACTATTATGTGTCGCCCAAAGATCCGAAATCTGATGCTCACTACCGGCCAAAGACCTGGGACACACTGCTCTATGTCGGCAAAAGACACGAGACTCTCTACTCTATGCCAGCCAAAGAACTGAGACTCTCTGCTCCGTGCCAACCAAAGACTTGGGATTGTCTGCTCCATGCCACCCAAAGACCCAATATCAGGAGGCCCATTATCTAGCCTACTCCACCAGGCCCAAGGTATAAATACTTTCGTAAAAGAGTTCTAAGGTACACAATCTCTAATCTCCACTTTCACTTCCAGTATCTTGAACCCTAAATTGACTTGGGTATTGAAGTGATGACCTTATAAGTACCCTCCTCGAGTCCACCGTATCAGAAATAGTAACATCGATTAATGACACATTATCAAGACCGATCTCTTTGGTTCAAGAGGCGTCGTGATCTCAACCTTTGATCCATGGTGTCGTGTCATCGTAGTGCATCATAAGCTCTATTTTACTGTAGTTTCTGCAATCATCACCTTTTTTGGTTCCGCAACGGAATAGAAACTGAACTGGTCTTCTCACCTCTTATTAGGATGATCCATTGGTTGGCCTTATCCCCCATAGAGAGCATGTTTCCTATATTTTTTTAGTATTTCTACCTAGCTTGGACAGACTGTTGGTGAGGTTGGGGTATAAGAGGGTGGGACTAGGCATGGTATCGAGGTTGGGTGGGGCAGGTTTTTACCTCCCCTATACCTAAATCTAAATCTCTAAATAATCCTTATTCCCCACCCCTATTCTTGACAATGTTAAAGAATTAAAATCCAAGTCGATCCAAACAAGTTCGAGTATCCCCTCCTTGCCACCTTCCTTGTAGTGGAATCATTTTTTTTTAAAATAAAAATATTCCATTTTCCTAACATCAAATGAAATTACAAATAATAAAATAAAGCAATCTCGAAAATTTTATACATACATTTCAGATATTTCAGATGATAAAGTACAAACAAAAGTATCAAAACATTGATTATACATTCAATATTCCAAATTATCAAAACAAAATAATAAAGTATATAATAAAATAAATGGGGCGGATTCGAGGGTGGGCATTAGTGTTCCTATTACCGACTCGTCCCCATATATTTTAATAGGGGAAAACCCATACCCAGTCAAGGAAAACTTCCCCGTCAAACTTAGGGAGAGTTCAAGTGGATCTCCTCGGGTACAATTTATGTTGCCATGCCTAGGTGGAACCTTTGATATGGATCTCCTCGGGTACAATTTATGTTAGTAATATTCTCATTATCATCCATAAAATACCTCACATTCAGGATTCAAACAATTGGTGGTGGAGATATGCTAAAAATGTCTTCTTTTTTTCTACTAGCTTGTACTTAATATGCTCTTCTAGATCTATATCTACTGGTTGGTTCCCATCCTAATAGTGGGCAACTAATTCTTCCTCTAGTCCGGGGTAACTAGTATCCATCTAAAGTTGTTGTTTTCCATTAGGAACTTCTACAAAATAAGATACCCACTAGAAAAAATTTATTTATCCAGAAGGTCTTTGATGATCTAGGGGCATCTTGTATGCTTTGTGTATAGAGTCTGTTGAGCCGGTTTCTCATCTTTTTGCACTACGCCAAACAAGACCTTAGACAGCGCTTTTTTTAGCCTTAGACAGCGCTTTAAAGCGCTGTCTAAGCCTCCGCTGCTAAAGGTTTAGACAGCGCTTGTTTAAATCTTAAAAGCGCTGTCTAAGCCCCCTCCCCTTAGACAGCGCTTTGGCCAAAAGCGCTTTCTAAGACCCTCCTATTTTAATTTTTTTAGGTATACCTTAGACAGCGCTTTTGGCAAAAACGCTGTCTAAAGGGGGGGGGGGGGCTTAGACAGCGCTTTACAAAAAGCGCTGTCTAAGCCCCCCCTATTTTAATTTTTTTAGGTATACCTTAGACAGCGCTTTAGGCAAAAGCGCTGTCTAAAGGGGGGGGCTTAGACAGCGCTTTTCAGAAAGCGCTGTCTAAGCCCCCCCCTTAGACAGCGCTTTTGCCTGAAGCGCTTTCTAATCCCCCCCTTAGACAGCGCTTTTTACAAAAGCGCTGTCTAATGTATACGAAAATTTTTGAAGCTTTTGTTTTAAACCACATTTTTTCCAGGTTTATAAACCAGAATTTCTACCTGTTTTCAACCAGATTTTGACAGACAGTTATCACATTTTATACATGCCATTTTGGCCTTTTTTCTACCAATTTTTGGCTAACAAATATAAAAGCGTGTGGTGGAAGTCAGAAAGATCAATAAGTCACGTAAATGTGTCAATTAAAATGAAATTGTGGGAGTAGATTTTAATGCAAAACTCATTAAACTCTATGACAATTGTTACACAAATTTCTATTAAAAAAATTATTTTACAATAATCTAAATAAGTTAATCAAAACCAAATCACTAAAATACAGCCTAATAGCCTAATTATAGAATGTATCATAAACAATAGAGATTCAAAGCAATTCTTAATAGGATTATAAGGTATGTCAGATGCTTCAGAGGCTTGATGCTGACAAATTATCTCCACCATTGCTGCCATCACATGTTTGGATGCCAGTTCCTGCAAAGGAGCAGCTGTCCTGACTGTTTAACGAACTTGAGAATGCAACAAGTACCATATGTGCCTTTGTTTCAACCTATGTCCAAGAATGACATACAAAAAGGTAAGTGCAATGAATGAAACATGCCAACAATGCAGTTTACTAGTATTTACCTTATGTACGGCATGGAAACCAAGTGCCCCAGCCACTAATAGATGGAGTCCAGCTGCCATCTCAGCTGACTCAAAATGTTACAGTAAGGCACTTCATCAAAGTTAACCATCATTTCAAGTTACAACACTCAAGTAAACATTTACTATAAAAATAATTTTCTTGTATCATCAAAAGCATAGTTATGTTCAAATATCAAAGTCCATCATGCTTCCAACATGTACTCGTACACTTCAAAGGTAATCCTCACAACTGGATAGGAAATACAGATTGGAAACATCATTTCTAATTAGTATTCTTGGTGAGAAGCAAGAAGCAAATGCATGTGATTAAACTTAGCAAACACAGGTCGTGCTTAACCTTGTATTTGACAACTACTTTTTGCTTAATATAAGTAAATGTAAGAGGGAGAAGATATGACAATTTATGTAATTCAAGCCCAAAAACCATGGAAAGAAAAACACAACTTTTTCCCTAACCAACTCTCCTTTCTTTCCTCAGGGAATTATTTTAGTTGGTTTCGATTCCGGTCTCTCACTTAATTATGTAACAGATTAGTAAATCCTAAAAAAGGATTCACCTACAACATGGCTACGTAAAGCAGTTGGAACAGACAAAGGAACCAGAAAAAGTAACCTCACAATTTTTTTACTGTACAAATATTGTCATTTGTATGTTGCTAATATCCAGGCAAAACTAACAAAGTCATTACAAGAGGTAATGAGACAAGATACAGTATTCTAAAATATGAACTCAGTTTTTACAAACTCAGTTTTCAAACTAAACATAGTTAAATATATTAATAAAAGAAGTGTTAAAGACTGTTATAAAGGCCATAGAATATGAATACGGTAGAGTATACAATGTTGTAATATAAATTTTGAAGAATGTTTAGTTAAATATATTAATAAAACGGTCGGTGACAAAGAAAAACGAATCTGTACTATATTTTGTGTTTGCTTACCCCTGTCTCTTCCTTCACTTCTCTAATTACAGCATCACAAATATCTTCACCCTGTAAATAGAATTAAAACATGTCAAAACTCAAAAGATTGAATTTCCATTTTCATAATTTGATCAATAATCATTTCGACGTATACTTCATTCACAGCTCCTGTAGGCATCTTCCATACACCTGTGCCTCCAAATCTACCACTGGTTTCCTGAACCACAAGCACCTATCAAATGAAACAAAACCATTCAAACAGTATTACAAACAAGAAACAGTATAATAACCACAAAATGATGTGTGAAAGATCACCTCTCTCTTGTTATTGACAACAAAAGCACCAACGCCGACACGGTGTGACGCGTTTGCAGGAATGCTATCAGGGGTATCAGGGATCCAATATACAAGCATCAAGTAATCCGACTCGGCATGATGGTACCTAAATCCAGCCTGCAATACAGTAAAAACAGTCGTTCGGATTCGCAATCAATCCGTTCCTAAGCTAGTTGCTGCTGTAAAACATGTAAAACATAAATGTATATTATATACCTGGACAGCAGAATGAACAAGGTTTGAATGTTGCAAGGGTAAATTGATCCATATACCCTTTTTTCCCTGTTTTGAATAAATTAAATTAAATGAAACTGTATTAATAATAATAGTAATAATTAATTAGTGAATGTAGCTAATTAACCTGTTGAGTCCATTTGGTAGCCGTTCATTTCCAAGCACAGACTGAGGCTTTTTGGATGGACCCTCCTTTGGAACATGTAAATGAGATTGGCTGAACTGTCCAAAAGCATCAGATCTAGCGCCGGACTGGTTTGGTGAATATTGATATTCAGGTAAAGTCCTTGCCAAAGCCTAGAGTAAAGTTCATTTCAAGTCAAGCTTAAATAGAGAAATCAAGCAGTAAAAAACTAAAAATAATAGATTCTTATTGAAGGGTGAGATTCATTTAAATGCGATCGAAAATGCATTTTCAATTTTCATTTACTATCACTTGGGGGAGAAGCAATCCCCTAGTGAATTTAACGTAGAAATAGTAGATTCTTATTGAAACATGTGCTAAATTAGTTTTACATAAGTGATAACTATGCACATTTCATAACATTGAGTTGGGAATGGTGTATGAAAGTTGCAAGTGCACCACACATAAAACAGTAAAATGACCACCATGGTAATTTAAACTCAGCTTAAAAAAATAGCTTAATGCTTCTCTTCAATGAATTGAATCAACAACTACAATGTTGAAGACTGTGTTCAGAATACTTACTAGTAGATGTTCCTCTAGGATCAAAATCATCAAAGTCATCCTCAGTATTGTTTGCAGTTACACTTGAACTTTGAGAAGGAACTGAACTTGCATTAACAGATGACTTCGATGCTCTAGATGATGTCTTTTCCTTGCTTTTGCTGCAAGGAAGACATTCCGAAATAAGAATACAGGTAACAAAATAGAACGATTGCAGTATGGCAAGGTAGAAACATGTGTCTATCCGCGCATAAGACAAAAAGCAAGTGAAAGTAAAAGGATGGGTCGAGATAAGCATCTCAATTCTCAACCATTAGTCAAATTCCTATACATAATGTTTTCAAAAGTAAAAAAAGCTTGTTGAATTAGGCAACAACGATCAAGGATTAAAGCTGAGTCTGGACATCTATCCTGTGTGAGCATGTAGTAAGTATCATGCTGCCTGTCTTTGACTAGGTACATATTTATTTCAGCATAAAACATTCCAAACTTTCCAAGGATTATCTATGGCAATACATTCCAACTACATTATGGAACTACTGAACAAGCATAAAATACATCTATGAAGATCAAGCACTAGTGTCAAAGTTCAAGATATTTTCCCCTAACAGTAAAGATAAAAATAGTTACTAGGTACTCCAGATTCAAACTTTCCAAGGATTATCTATGGCAATACATTCCAACTACAGTATGGAACTATTGAACAAGCATAATATACATTTACCATTGCTTGCAGACTATATTACTAGTTAGACACACCCCACCTGACAGACCGTGCAGAAGCCTTCTTGAAGGAGTTTTCTTGATCGTTACTTGAGTCACCATAGCGTGATTTTCCTGAGTAATCTTTGTCTACTTTTTCTTCATCGTAGCGCCCCTTGTCTCCGTAGCTATCACTATACCTATCACTGTCTCTTGAACCAAAACCTCCATATTTACTACTGCTCTGGGAACTCCCACTACTAAACGAGGTTGTCCCGGACTTGTATGTGATTCCACTAGATGAAACTCCAACATACCTAAATTAAGCACCCCAAATAAAAACAAAAATATAGTTTGCTGAGAACATAATAGTAGCTTAATCATTATGGGATTGAAGCTATATCTCACAAATTCTATCAAAAAGACATGAGCATTTGAGCTTGACAACATGGACCCAGATACTAAACCTTTGTCAATACAAGGAGCAAACCAGAGAAAAATAATCCTGTTCACTCATCACTGCAGTTGATCGGAATACTTTTCTACACAGCCTAGGACAAAATAAACTACCACGTACAAGGATTACTCAGATGAAAACTGTCCAATATTAAGAAGACATTACCTTTGTCTCTAACAATTCTTCGTGAAATTTCATTTAGAATCTCAGCAACTTGTGAGTCCTTTAATGCAGAAGCTCTCCTTAATTGAATTAAATCAGCTACAACATCAGGGTTGAATGGTTTCTCGTTCAGAGCATATCGGATGTATTTGCGCAAAATTTCTTCCAAGACAAAACCTGTCTGGATATGAATTTTTTGTTACTTAAAATCAATGACACATGCAGAGGAAGTCAAAAGTATGGTAAGCCAGCAAACAGAAAAATGAATTTCCATGAGATTTTTCCAGCCAGCAAAATGAAAGCTAAGAACTACTTTCATGATCTAGACAAACAAACAAACAAACAAACAAACATTATAATTTCCTATAAGCGCAATGAACAAAAAAAAATCCAAAGAAACAAAAAACCAACCAATTTCCTGCGTTGTGCTTTGGGAGAACTGAATTTCCTAACGGTTTTAACAAACGCGATAACGAAAGTGAGACCAGCATAACCAAGAGGAACGGCGAGAATCCACGGCAACGAAGTGGGACCCACTCTCGGACCGGGAATCGCTTGGGTAACAGAACCGGTGAACTCAACGAGGTCGAGAGCTTTTTCTTGAATCCACGGAAGTTCCTCTTCTACTTCAACCTCAACAACTTCATCTTGTCTAGATTGTTTAGGGTTATTGTTACTGGAAGGGTTTTTCGATGATGACGCTGAAGCAACGGTTGAGATTGAAGTAGGTGATGATAAGAGTGGTTTTGGGTGGAGTGTAGGGAAAAAGAAGGGTTGAGATTGAAAAGGGGTTAGGGATGGGTTTTTGTTTGGGAGAGAGAGAAAATGGGAAGTGAGAGAAGAAGTGAAAGCCATTGGAATGGTTTTTTTTTAATTGAAAGACTTTAAACAGCGCTTTCTCAAAAGCGCTGACTAAGGTCTATATTTAAAAGCGCTTTTTAAAAGCGCTGTCTAAGGGGGGGTCTTACACAGCGCTTTTTAAAAGCGCTGTCTAAGACCCCCCCTTAGACAGCGCTTTTAGTATTTTCTTGGAACATTTTCAGCGCTTTATTTTAATTTAAACCTTAGACAGCGCTTTCTGTTAAAAGCGCTGTCTAAGATGCGCTGTTAAAAGCGCTTTTTGGCGTAGTGTTGTGACATGTGAGGTAGATAAATTCTTGTGGTATAAATTTTTTAAATGGTTAGGGTGGATTTTAGTGCTTCCTAGATATACCATCTCTTTTTGAATGGTTAGGGTCTATAATTTTTTTGAATGATGGGTCTATGATTAGAGGTGATATTTTCATGATTTGAATTTCTATTGTCTGATCCATTTGAAATTCTCTGAATGATAATTGTTTTTACATGTTTGACTACTAATGCGAAAGAGGTTGAAGAGAAAAATAACTTCCTTATCTCAAAGTGGTATTTTAGTAGGTATGCGGCTAACTCATGTGTTTTCTTTGATTGACGTGAAAATCATATTCTCTATCTTAGTCAGTGGCGATTTAAAAGTATTTGACTTGGTTCTTTTGGAATAGTCTACTTGACACCTTCCTAAAGTTTTTATCTTTCTCAATAATGATGATATTTTTGACTAAGATCTAGACTATTTTTTTTTCAACTTAGTGTGATGTTTTTGTCTCTTATTTTTATTTATAGGTTGGATATCACTTTATATATATATATATATATATATATATATATATATATATATATATATATATATATATATATATATATATATATATATTAAAAAAAAATCCATATCAATTTTTAAACAAAATTCACTACAATGGATGCTAAAAATAAAATAAACTAATTGAGTATTAAATTTAAAAAATTGAATATTTTTAAAATTAAAATTAATTTAGATAGATAAAATGTGAATTGTTACACTTTTCCCTTCTTAATTAACTTTATCCTAAAGAATAACGAATTACTTAGAAACACAATATTTGCCTATTCTCTTTGAATTCCCCGAAACTTTATTTAGTATTGTGGTTGATGTTGGCAAAAGAGACATCAAACATATGATGTGAACTCTCTCGTCATTAAATTATTCTTGGTTTCCAGATTTAGTCCCTACTTAATTTTTTTATCTACCATCGATCAGTCGAAACATAGTTCACACAAGGTTAATTAATATCGTGTCAAATCCTTTAATTTTGCTACATAATCAGTTACAAACTTATCTCTTTGTCATAAATGGATAAACTCAAACTCTTTATATTAATTTTATTTTACAGTCAAAAGGGATAAATTAAAAGGCACAAGGGTGCTCAACCCACAAGTACAAAGAAAAATAGCTCATAAAAATCAAAAGCACAACCAACAACCCACAAAGCTACCATAAACAAATAGTTAAAGAGACACATTAATCTGTCCATAACAAATTCCTATCTGACTTACTAACCGAAGGATCCATTTCCATGCGATTAGTTTGATCATACCGAACCCGTCAAACTTGCTCAACATCTCTCCTTTAAAAAGAATATTGTTTCTACATGCCCAAATCGTCCAACATAAGGCTAATTAGAAGATCCAACTCGTTTCCAAATTGAATCTATACTTAGTAGAGTCCTCAAAAGCTTACAAATGTGCAATAATAAAGCTCAATGAAATAGGCATATCAACTTGAAGCCAACCACAAATGGTTTTCCACAAACACATCGAAATAGAACACTCACTAAAAAGGTGATCCAAATTCTCATCTTCCACAAAACACAACGAACATACCAAATTATAGGGACCGACCAAGACTACTCGCCTCTCCAAATTCGTTCTAGTCGGAAGTCTATTCAATAATAACCTCTAACTAAAAATTATAACTTTACTATGAGCTTTTGTCTTCTACAACCAAATCAAAGCATTTGAAACATCATCTAATAAGACGACACAATTACTACACTCTGAAAGCCTCTCATAACTAGCTTTAATGGAAAAATTGCTTATATTTTTCCACCAAACATAACGATTAGGATGAAATCTAGTGGGCTGCACTAGCTACAAAACCAACAACAACTCGCCCAACATGACAACACTGATTGGGACAGATTATTATCGGGGAAAGTCAACTATCGGTTCCATCCTCCGTCTGCCTAGAACACCATTTTTAGAGATATTTATGTTGTCTGCCACTGTTTGATGAAATAACGGCTCAAATATCCTGCAAAATGGAGCAAATCCTAGCCACCGGTCATGTCAAAAATCAATGAATTCTCCATTTCCAAGCTTGCACACAAATAAAGATGTAAACCAATTTTCATGATTATCTTCTAACGCCGATCCAACTGTGCAAATGTATTTCCAACATAAGCAGACTTTATTCCCCCAAAAGGAAAATAATAATTAAGCATCATCCTTATGATATTGTCGTACCTGAAAGAAAAAAGGTTAGTCCAAATAGAATTTTCCTCATTCAAGATAATTTTAATGAGAGATAGAATTTGTTTTTTGTTTTTTTTTTCTTTTCGTTTGTCTTCTTCTTGTTTCCTTTTTATTTTTTAGTTTTTTTAATTTATATTTTTTATCCATTTAATTGTTGTGCCATATTTCAAAGGGGATTGACCATGTTGCAAAATTTATAAAAAAATTGTGTGTGAGAATATTAAGATAGGGGCGATTGGGCTCTCTCTCTATTTTTCTATTTTTGTTTTTATTTATTTATTTTCATTTTTATTAAAAATAATTATTAGGGTTATTTGTTTGGTCAAAGAGGGCTTAGGTCTAATGGGCCTTATGAAGCTAACACTTAGCTTTCGCTCTTTGCACCCCTTGGTGGTTTCATTTGTTTTTTCCGGTTATGATAAGTTGCATTTTTTTCATTACAATTGTGATGATTTTGATATAATAATCCTATAATACTACCGTAATAATAATATATGTTTGTGTTTGATGTTGCTGCTTGGTTTATCATTGTGTTGTGATCTCGAAGATAAAATTTAATGTATTTTTCAAAAATTGTTCGAACACATAGATTCGGTTTCCCAGCTTTTTATAGAGTGATTCCTATATGAATTCACTTTAAGTTAGCTTAATACAACACTAAATTTTTTTCCGATATTTCCGGTCGCGTGACTTACTTTTGGGCCTTCTTACAATGAGATTTTTTTGTTTACATTTACTTATTTGGTGGGTTTGCATTTTACTTGCTTTCTTACTCCCCATTGACAAAATGCACCTCCATCCCTTGTTTATAATTTGTATTTATTTTCTCGCTTTTTATTTCCATTGCTCTTAGTTAGTTAAGATGAACTAAGTAAATAATAAACAAAAATATAAAATAAATCTTTCAAACAAGAACAAACATTTGATCAACATAAAGTTAGTTTTCAAAATCACACCATTTCCAAATCATGTCTCATCCATACGAATCAAACTTCGATCAATATCGAGTGACTTTTCATAAATCAAACATAATATCAAATTCTTTTTCTTAAACAAACACGAAAGAAGAGGACCGTTGGAGTCTAGCATTCCGATGGAACTCTCGATCGATTGGTCCCAAGGCACACATCTTAGGTTAGCCATTCATTCTTTCTTTCATTCCTAAAACACTTAATATACTTGGACAAAAAAAGTACCGTTGGAGACTAGCACTTCGATGGAACCCTTGAACAATCAATTCCAAGACATAATTCTTATTGAGTGTTTGTTGTCCATCAAACCATTTTCTTAAATACTTTAAATGAAAAATGACCGTTGGAGTCTAGAATTCAAGTGGAATCCCGAATGATTGATTCTGAGGCTTATGTCTCGTTCTCATCGAGCATTCGTCATTCACTTATAAAATACATTCAACCAATCAAACTCTTTTTTTCTCGCCGCCATGCGATTAATCTTTAAAAAAAATTATAAACGAAAGACATCTTATCATCGCGTTTACGTTGCCATCACGTTTTCAAAGTATATTGACGTACTAGTGTGCAGGCTTGACATCATTGTAATTGGCATGCCATATGGTAGTTCCTTCTGAGGTAACTAGAAACCTAGATAAAGAGGCCTTTGGTCTCCTATATTTCGCAATTCCCTAGAAAAGGTTGGTATAGTTGATGCTTATTGTGATGAAACTCCTACATTTGAAGGTACAAAATACACCACTACTTAACTTATGATAGTGGGCATTTCCTCGACGGAGGTTGGAGCCACAAAACTGCGCCACTAGTAACCGTTGTTTGTCCTTCTGGGTTTAGAGTATTACTTTGGGGAGGGGTTTGGTTTTTTCGAGATATTTCAGAAAGTCGCATACTATTCCTCAAGTGCATACAACACCAAAAACCACACAAATGGAAGACACTACAAAGAAAATAACGTAAGACACCTCTTTTCTGCAAAAAAATACTCGCACAAAAGGGTCCAACTAAGCGTGTCAATTTGTTTACCGGTGTTTTGGATAAACAATCACGAGTTTGAAAGTCTATGATATTAACTCGAAAAATCTCCAAAGCAATTTGTGTAAATACACATGCGTGTGAATTGAATGCAATCGCCGTATGAACGATAACGACGTAGAAAAATAATTTAAATGAAGTCAGATTGTGATAAATGATAAGGTAAAATGTAATAAATAACATTAAGCAAAGTAAAATTAAAAGTACGTGTTTCGTTTAAGGAAACAAAAGACTAATGAAAAAGACTGGACGCAACCACATACATATTTCTCGCTCGACTGTTTCACTCTTTGACTCGGGTACTTCAGTGATATGGAGAGTATGTATGAAATTTTGTGACCTCTGATCCCGTGTATAAGTTTGCTATTTATTCTATTTACAAAGTAACCATCGACGACGGTTATGACCACTAAGGGATTACTACATTTACTCCACGTTCAATCTTTAAGTTCCCACTAGTGTGTTTACGTGTCATCCATGACACTCTCTGTTTAAAACTCATGTTTGAGTTGTAAACTCTTCCCACTTTTTCACGAACCCTCGATGGTAACTGCTATAATGTGCTAGGGTGGGGGTTTAACTTGTGTTACTACGATTTCTATTCTATTTGTGTAGTTTATCACAATACTTATTGTTTGTTTCATTGTACTGGGTGGCATTTCTTATGCCTAACTTTGTTAATGCATCTATTTTCTTTTGTTATTTAAAAAAAATGAATTCACCACTTGTCCATAGCTATAAGTACATACTTGATAAACTGGATTTTTGTGCTTGACAAACATAATTTTTCTTTAACAACGTGGGATGAAATAAAAAGGTAATTCCGGAAATGCACGTCTGGACATAACATACATTTTTTTAGCTCAAGAACAAGATTAATGCAAGCAGTGGGGGACGAAATGAATGGACTTTACCTTAAATTGCAATTTCTTTTGCTCATTTTGTTGTGATAAAGCACAAGAATGATGATTTGGAGTCGAAAGTTGATTGAGAATGAATTATTTTAAGGGTTTTGAGTTATGGAGGTGGTATGGTGTGTGAGAGAGATGATCATGCAAGATAATTTTCGAAGATACATCTCCGAAAATGTTATTGAATAGTAAAATATGATGAGTCATCATGAGGGAAAAGTATTCACATTGGGTCAAACACTCACATAAATGTTAAAAGACTCACTAAAACAAGTGAGAGAGACACCACATATTCATCTAAAATCTTAAGGTGATAGGTGTATGAGTCCTCTTATTTATGAAGTGTTCAATCTTCACTTTTCTAAACAAAGTGAGACTTAGAACTCATACTTGTTTCTCAACGCAACTCACGTTTGTTTTTCAACAATATAAACTAGCTCAATGAAAAACGCATAATAAATGAGTTTATGATTGTTTTCGGAGATGAATCTCCAAATTCACCCCAAAAAATTACAAAGATACATCTTTGGATCAATTTTTCGCAAAAATAAAATGACAGTTTTATTTACGAAAGATGTAGTGATTTAAAGTGCATTCGAAGATATATTTCCGATCACATTTAAAAATAATTTCAATTTTTTTATAGTGTGAACCAGAACCTAAAGGTAAAAAAAGAAATTGCCTAAAAAAAACACGACTCTAATATAAAAACTGAGTTGAATTAATAAAAATTTCTTTTTGTTTTTTCGTATTCTTTTATAAATGAGAAAATTCAATTCAATTCAATTCTGATTATCAGTGAACATGTAAAATATAAATATTAGGGAGTGAGAAATATTATCCGAGTGGACTTTTAAAATGAGAGACCTTCTTTCTGAAACAACAACCTCAATACCTACACTACTATATCTAATGTCTGTTTTAAAATAAAAATGATGTTTAATGACTCTTGGCTACATGTGTTGATCTCAGTTCCAAAAAAAAAACACGAATATAGATCGTCTAATTTGACAAAAATAGTGTACTGTATTTTATTTAAAGTAATTTGATGTTAAGACACATGGAGAATTTGCAACATAGCTTCCTTCGTTTGTGTGTTTTTAGGCATATCCCACCATCTAGACATCATGACTCGTTTATACATTTCTTATTATTAATATTTAATATGTACTTAATATTTTCAACTCAACAGGTCGAAAATGTTGTTTAATAAGTTTTATCAACAATTTTATATTATACAAGTCAACAATAATATAATATGGATTTAATTGAAATATATTGACAGTGTAAAAGAATTTTATATTATCAGATAATCATAGCCGTTAGATGTTGAAATAAATTTGACTTTTATTTTAAAAATCTATAAAGTAATGCAAACGGGTGATAGTGATGAATCGATTGTGTAAAACATTTTACACTGACAGTGCATACTAATTAATCTCATATAATATTTTCGTAATAAACAAATTTTAGTCTAAAAAGATGTGAGTCTTGCATTGAAAGTATTTTATTAAAGTAACTCTTTGTTTTTTTCTTAAAGAAATAATTACATTATCATCTTGATCCTCAATGAACATACTCTTGCTATCTTTATTTATATGATTTTTTTTCTTTTTATCTACACACTAGAATATATTAGCAATCAGGGTGGCCTTGAGCATGGACTCCTGTCGAGGCCAAGACACTGTATTTTAGGAATATCAATTTTTTTATCTATATATATTAAAAGAGAATTTTATATTATGAAAATACTTTATATATATATATATATATATATATATATATATATATATATATATATATATATATATATATATATATATATATATATATATATATATAATAAAAATATTTGATGAACAGTCTAACGAGGAATCAGACATTTATGATTCAAGAATAAGGAATAATCATAACAATGATTTAAGAGATGAATTACTAATAAATGATCCTAAAAGAGATGTGTCAATTGTGAATGATCCTAAAGATATTTCGGATAGGCATTTCTCATCATCATGTTATATCATTATTGTTCTAATGGAGAAGAGTAAGATAGGAATTGACTTGTTTATTCAAAAGAATTGGATAAAGTTTTTTGTTTTTGCTGTAAGTTATTTGATACAAGTTGTAGAATGAATCGCTTAGCAAATGAAGGTTTTAATGATTAGAAACATATTTATGAAAGACTTAAAGAACATGATTCAAGCGGTGCACACATGTCTTTTATGAGTAAATAGATTGACTTACAAATTAGATTTAAGAAAAATATAACAATTGATAAACATCTTCAAGAACTTATAAGAAATGAAAAAAGACATTGGAAGGAGGTCTTACTTAGGATAGTTTATGTAACTAGATATCTAGCTGAGCAAAATTTAGCATTTCGTGAAAAAAATAAGAGGGTTAATATGGAAAACAATGGAAACTTTCTTTCTCTTGTTGAAACGATTGCTGAATGAGATCATGTCATGCAAAAACATTTTGAATGTATTAAAAATAATGAAATCCATTATCATTATCTTAGTCATAAGATTCAAAATTAATTAATTAACATGTTAGGTAATGAAGTCAAAAGTGCAATAGTCGAAAAAGTCAAAGAAGCAAAATATTTTTCTGCGATTCTTGATTGTACTCCTGATGCAAGTCATCAAGAATAAATGACTCTCATTATACGATGTGTGGATGTTTCTACAAGTCAAATAAAAATTGAAGAGTTTTTTGTAGAATTTTTGAAAGTCTATGACACAGCAGGTTAATGATTGTTTGAGGAATTACAAAATGTATAAGAAACTCTTGGTCTAGATATTAATAATGTGAGAGGACAAGGATATGATAATGGATCAAACATGAAAGGTAAACATCAAGATGTACAAATAAAATTATTAGATGTTAACCCTAGAGCATTATACACACCATGTGGTTGTCATAGTCTTAACTTGACACTTTATGATATTGCAAATTCTTGTACTAAAGCTAAAGATTCTTTTGGAGTGTTACAACGTATTTATACTGTATTTTCTCATTTGACAAAACATTGGAAAATTATTAGAGACAATGTGAAAGGTTTAACTATTAAACCATTGTCACAAACACATTGGGAAAGTCATATGAATAGTGTATATGCAATTAAATCTCAAACTTTAGATGTAAGAGAAGCACCACTTCAACTTGCTGAACAAGATAATGATCCCCAAATTAAGAGTGAAACTGAATCTTTAGCAACTCATGGAATTGGAAGCTTTGAATATTTAGTAGTGTAGCGGTAAATTCATGACCATTAAGCTATGGATAAACTTAACGTCAATTAAACCAGAGTCGCCACCGCGCTTTTATTATTTTCAAGGGAAAATGGAAAAGTATGAACAAAACCCAAAGATAAGAAGTTTTCAAATCAAAACTAATAAAATGCCAGAGATTACAGGTAAGGGGGTTGGTTACACAGAGGGAAGGTGTTAGCACCCAAAGTGTCCTAGGTACTCCTAGGGAGCCCTTTTTTGTGTGTACATGTATTTTGGTATAAAATGATGTTTGCAATAAATAGAGTGTGGGGATGAGAAAATAATTCATTAATTACATTTTTGTGTTTGACAAGACCTTCGGACTTGTGCCTACGTACCAACATAAAATGAGGGATCTAAACCTCGTAGTTCGTGGTATCAATTTCAAAGTGAATGAATTGCTTTTAACAAAAGTTTAAATTTGAAAGAGGCACAAGGCCTAAAAGAGTTTGAATGGGTGTTAGTTATTTTTGTCTTTTTGAAATTTTAAGCCAATATGATTAAATTCATTTACAGATTTGATTAAGAAAAAGAGTTTGAAAATGCAATGGCATAAGGCCAAAGTTTCTAATTTGCAATAAAGAGTCTAAGCTTAGAAATCACAAGCAAAGAAGTTTTTAAAAGGAGGGAGAGATTTGAAATTAAAGAAGTGGGAGGAGATGAAGAGACTAATCCTAAGCAAAAATTTAAGAGTTAAGAGTTGAAAAGATCTGACAAATGGGATGCAATCCAATAGGCAAGAATGTCATATAGAAACCCAATTTTCCCTTGGACTTTTAGAATCAAGCAACATCACTACACAAATAGTAAGAAGATCAAGGCATCACATAAAGATAGCCACATCCAAGCTTAGCAACTTTATAGTCTTCTTCATAATCTCCCATGTATCAGATGTCATACTCCTTGAATGGCTCAGAAATAAGCATTAGACACGGGTTCAAAGTGACATTTGCACCAAGACCATGTAGCAGATGGACTTAGGGGAATCTTAATACTTGCTTCAGATGAAAGTTCAAAATGACTGGCTTCAAAAAAGTTGGCATTGGCCAAGTCCTTTTTGCATAGGGAATGTTGCCTAATTCTAAGTCCAATGTCTCAAATCAAATCCAACAGTCCACACCAATCTTTTTTAGGGTTTTTGTTGTTATTATGTACATTAAAGTCAAAAGACCACAAACACAAACAAGTATAATAACAAGATATGGCTCAAGTGAGCAAAGTGAAAATGACATTAAAATAAACAAGTTAAATGGTATGAATAATGGCAAATGATAAAGACTTGAATTTAAAGTGCATAAAAGTAAATGGCTTGAAATTAAAAGTTAGTTAAATGTTAGTTGATTAGAAGTTAGTATTGTTTTTGCTTTTCAATTGTTTAAGTCATTCTTTGGAGAACACTCAACCCTCTATTCACAAGCATGGATCCTTGAACCAAGACATCTTCCAAAGGAAGGAAAAAAGGCCAAGTTTCCACAGAATACCATGAAAGGGGGGAAACTTACAATCTCACTTACTAGAATGCTATGCTTTGGGGTCAAAATTTAGCGCTATGTTAAGCAATCGTAATTGGACTTATGTAGAAGTCACAACTATCTAAGGTCAGGCAATAGAAATTTTAGTGTTAATGCATGTTAGAGATATGGTATAATGAACCATACTCCTAAAACATACCACACTTAAAAGAAAATGGCAAAAGGGTGGACTTAATCTCATCCATATTTATATTGGTTTATGAACTAATTAGCCTTAGGATATAGAGATATCATAGGTCAATGGAATGGATGAGATAGAAATGGATTGAAGATGAAGAGGGAGGGGAAATGAAATAAACTCAAATTGGTCATGGGAGGAAAATATCTAAAGATTTTTGGTGAAAGTCCCATATTTTTTGGATTAAAAATGGATTTATTATGAATTAAACAAAATAAAGGTAATTAAAAGAAAATCATAAATTAAAATAAAAAGCAAAAAACCAAGGGCCATCACATCTCCCTCATTAATTGAGGTGACAGATCTGATGGCCACGCGCTTATGGTCCAGCATGCACCAAGTCAAATGCGCTGGAAAATGAGTCAAACAAAACAAAGGCTAGGATTAAAACGCCGGAGCAGGATCAGATGGATAGGAATAAGCCACCACATCTCCAGAGCTAGGGCTCCGGTCATCTTCTCCGGTGGACCTCACCGAACTGGTCCACCACCAAAGTTCATAAAAATAAGAGATGCATACACTGATTTGAAGAGAAAAACGCCAAGAGCTCGAATATGCCCTAAGAATTTTCCAATTTTCACTATATAGAGAGATACGTGGAATGAAAATTGAGGAGTATGAACTGAGTTGCTTCGATTTGACCTCAAAACAACTCAATCTTGTTGCCTACATTGGTAGTTCTTTAGACAATCAAAGAACAAGAAAAATGGTGGAGAATTGAGGGAGAATCGAAGAATAGAAATTTTTGAAAAATCACATTCGGTTTGATGCAATTGAGCTCGATCTTGCTTCCAATTTAGCTTGGCTTGCTTCTACCAGCTTGCAGGAAGTGAAATGGTTGATCAAATGGTTTGGACTCTTGGAGTTTCAATCTCAAAACAGAAGTGAAATTAAAAATCGATTTCAACTGAAATCTTCACATTTATCCTATCAATGGAAGGTAGGGAGTTACAGGATCAAAGCTGGGGCATAAGGGTCCTCATTCTGAGCTCAAGGGCAATATATTTATAGCCTACACACTTGCTTTTCACACAATTTCAATCAAATGTCAAAAATAGCAATGTCATCATGCATGCTTGCATGGGCGTGCATAAGGCACATGAAATGATGTAAACAATTCCAAAATCAAGTTCAAATTATGTTGCAACAATAACATGAAACCATGCATTAGTGAAATGAAAAATGATCATGAAACTTTCCAATTAGGGCCATGCATTACACCCATGTGCAAGTCACTCAAAAATACTTCAAATGCCATGATCTTGGACTCTTTGGAAAGATAACATGAAGGGGAGAAAATTGGATGTTTAAACATTTTCCATTTGGAGCTTGGATCATGATGAGTTTTGAGGTGGAAGTTGGAAGAATCAAACATAGTTGAAAAAATTCTAAGTTAAAAGTCAAATGACCATTTTTCCATCTTGAATAACGTTTTCTATGAGCTTCAAATGAAAAAGTTTCCTTCTTCAAAATTGTATCTATTTCATTCCTATTTAATTTGGTCACAAATTTGACACCATTTGAATTTTTCATGAGGGATTTATGGATTTTATAAGTTGAGGAAAATTGATTGTTCAACGATGATGACCCAAAATGACCAATAATGTTTCCTCTTGGTACATGCCCTTTAAAGTAGATTTTAACATTTATCAAATAAGAAAAGTTGGATAAGGCATATTGAAATTAATCATTAAACTTGGATGTCCTTCATATCATAAAAATTGAGAAAGTTATGGTTCTTAGAAGTTGACCTTCTATCTAGGGCACAGACAAAATGACTTATTGTATTTCACCATAAAAAAATGACTTTTAAAGCAAAGTTAGATCTTGATGCCAACATAAATGTTGTTTGTAATATCATAAAGAGTAACTTTTATCTTGGAACCATTTTCATATGACAAAAATTGTAGGAGATAAGGTCTAGGGAACCCCAGATTTGACCAGTTGACTTTCTCTGATCAGCCTCTTTGAACCAACTTGCAAACTTGAAGTTATTTTAATATTTGGGACTAATGGAGCATCATATATTCTTTAGATGATGTGAAATGAAGTATTCTTTGAAATCTTTGACTAATTGTTGAAGAAACGTGTTAAGGAAGTCACACAAGATACCCAAATGGATTAGGGTTTCCAAGGCAAACAAGCTTCAAAATCTTGATGAACTCTTGATCAAATTGAAAAATAAAGAACATGGGGATCCATATATGATGATTATAACCATGTTGACCCCTTCCTAGATTAATCTCTTGCATTTAGGGTCTCAAACCCTAGATGTGAGCTTGATGATACACAGATGGATGCACACACTACCTACAAAAGAAATGAAACTACACTAGATATATTTTTGATATTTTGGTCAGTAAACAAATAAAAACAAGGTATGATACAATCAAAAGTGCTTGGGGATCTCTCATAATACAATCCCAATGAATGAGGGGTGAGGAGGATACCAAGGTGTGATCCCAAAGTCAATGCAAATGATGAGATGACATGGGGGATCTTAGGGTAAAAATTGGGGTCTTACAGTTGCTAATATTGGTCCTCTCATTTGGGTAGTAGTGGAAAACATAGTTATATATAGAAATTAGGATTTAAAAGTGAAAGATAAGTTGAACATCTCTTGAAGGGGATCATAATCAGTAGGTTTGAGTGGATAATAATGATGGAACTCCTTTAGAGCGGACTGAAGTCTCAATATAGAGGAGTAAAATGGTGTTGGAGGTTCTCAAAAATTTATTGGGGAAGAATAGGAAGATGGTTTAGAGGTTGAAGATGAAGTATATGGCCCTTTTTGGTTTTGCTAAAGGCTGGAACATAAGCCTGTTTCAAGACCTAGTTAGTATTATTGGAGCTCAACTTTTTAGTGGTCAGAAGAATGAAGAGATATCGCTATAGAAAATTCCTTTGCAAATTACATTGGTAGAAGATGTGGGTGAAAGGACTAATGCTTTATCTAAGATCAACCAAGTCAACCATCCTTTTGCTTATGGATAATTTTGTATGTTCAAGCATATATAGTTAAAATGGTAACAAATGTTAAAAGTAAGAGTATGGATTACATATAGATTATATTAACTTAAATTAATTTTTAAGTTTAAAGATTGTGAATAGTTATGAGAAAAGAATAATAATAACTGTTTGTTGTAAATGGTAGAGAATGAATAATAGCAACTAAGAAATGTTCCATTCAAGAATTAGTGTGATAAGATCATTCGTTATGCCTACAATGATAGAATAGATGTAGTAAATAGTCATGAAACAAATTGTTGTCTCGCAATAGTATACACACTTATTCAATGAGTTTTTCTTTACCTTATAGTTTTAATTATTTGTCCTTGAAGTAACTAAATGGAAAATTAAACTTCTGAGATGACACTCCATCATTAATCTCAATTATCATTAGTCTTACCACAACGTTTCATATCCCAACATAGTTATCCTTAGATTACCCATCCTTAATTCTGAAGCTAATGTGCTCCATGACTTTCGATAACAAATGACCATATGGTATTCACATAACTCTAGTATCAATATAATTTTATTAGGCCCTAAGAAAGGATAGTCCATACACTACTGCAAAATAGACCTTTCATCATATTAAACTACAACAGTTTGTTTGTTAATCGTGGTAATACCTCAATTGTGGACGCGCTTTTGTTATTTATATTTACAAAAATACATTGCACTATGGTCAAACTAATAAACTGTGATTATACATTTACGGAGTGACACGGTTCAAATCTCAGCTCCAATAATTTCATATTTTTTTCGTTACAATTGATGTTGTCCTTATAATTATAATATATAAATTAAAATTGAAATACCTATCACCACGGTTGATAGTGATAATCATTGTGAAAGTCATTACATTTCATCAGTTTTTTTAAAATAACCGTGGTGAAATTGTTTACTTATTTATAATATAAGTGAATTAGCTCTCGCTTCTTAACAATATCGATGTATCTATCACAACAAAACCCTAGCACACATTTTCTATCTTCTTCGTCATTAGCTCTCGATTCATACATAAAGGTATTCTTTTTCTGCTTTTTGTTGTTGTTGACAAGTTTTTGACTTGTTCAAGAGTTGATGCTTTTTGTTGTTGTATGTTGTTGTAGTTTTATGTCGTTGTATATTGTTCTAATTTTATGTTGTTGTATGTTATTGTTGTTGTTGTTGTATTTTCCGATTTCAGATCCTTCTCTCATCATGAATAATGGAAGAAACAAACTTATCCACGAGATTTAGGTAATAAAAGAGGCTATTGATATGGTGGAGTTATGGTTGAACAAAGTCAAGGAAGCTGAATCTGTTTGGGAACACATTATTGTTGTTGAACCTTCTGATGGAACGAGCTATAAGAAGATTCATTTCAAGAATCGTAATCCTAAAAAGATGAAGAAGGTATAAGCTATTATGAATGACCTTATGAAGCTATTATGTTTTACATGATTTGCTGTTAGTTGTTGTTGTTGACAAGTTTTTGATTTATTGTGGGTAGTTGTTGTTTGTTATTGTTAACATGTTGCTTTTTGTCGTGGCATGATTTATTTCCTTTTTGGGTTAACAATGTACTACTAGTTGTTGTTGCTTGTTATGTTACAATGTTAATGGTATTTATGTTGTGGTAGTTGTTGCTTGTTATGTTACAGTGTTGATAACCACATAATATACCGCATTTTCCGACTCGATTCACTTAGTATTTAATATTAATTTGTCACCTTTTTGTAGTGTTATGCTAGTAGTTCGTGTCTATTTCAAGTACTTTACAGGTAAAAGTCGGTACGCGAGAAAATGAGACAAAAACTGCTGAAAACAAAGAAGAAATGAAGAAAATATACTGGTGGCGACTTCCATGGTGTTCGCCATGACGTGGAAGCCATGTGGCACCACTCAACTTAAAGAAAATGCAGGAAAATAGGCCCTGAAGTTGATGGTGTTCGCCATGACCCGCAGTCAGCCACATTCACCATTTAACACTCATGGTGTTCGCCATGAAGCCATGGCGTTCACCATTGGCTTCAGGAGCTGAAAAATAGCAGTTGCGTGGAATGAGCTTCTCCCACATCCCATACTTTTCTCCCACTTTCTTAGCATGAATTCTAGACGTTTTCTACTAGTTAGAACACTATATAAAATCATATTTCTTAGGTTTTTGATATCCAAGTTTTTAGACTTCACTTAGGCAGAGAAAATACTTATTGAGAAGCACATACTTGCTTATACTGGGTGATAAGTGCATCCTAGAGTTAGGATTTGAAGAATTGGTGATTTTGCTTGGATCGTTCATTTTGTAATCGTGCCGCCATCTTAATTCAAGAATTTTAATTACAAGTTTTTTCGTTTCCAATTCCGCAGTTGGCTTATTTACAATACGCATTCCTTTACTATTTTAATTATACACTTTATTGTTCAGTCCTTAATATTATGATTGTTAATCTTCTTTGTTCTAGTCATTTTATTGCTGTTGTTTTGATCATAAGTATCATATGCTTGATTGTTAAATTGCCTACTAGTATTTTACAAATTGAATTATCAACGTACTGTTTTATGAATATTACATGTGCATGCTAGTTACTACTACTACTCACTATCATCATTATATCATTATGTTTAGAATTAAATTTAATATGAATACTATGTCAAATATGTCCGGCTAAACCATTTAGGATCAGGAATGTGAGGACCATCATTTTGACGGTACTTGCATCTAAGTTGGAAACTTTTAGTTAAATTAGGACTCGTTTTTTGGGACTGATTTTTATAATGTTTTAAACTAAAATTAATTACCACGAAAGCGCTAAACTTAGAGATACCGGTTCCGTTTCGAAAGAGAGGAACCCGTATCTGAGCTAGAAAATAAAAATCAAATTTTAAATTAAATCAAGTGCGACAACAAGGCTTATTTTAAATTGAAAGAATAATCATTTTCAAAAATAGAGTTTAGAAGAATAAAAGTGTTGCAACAACAAACATTTGTAAGTTTAAACTCTGGTGCTACGCGAGCGACAACTGGTATCGCCTTTAAATCTGTTTTTCCACCCGAAACAAATTTTTAGTTAATTAGAAGTTCTTGATTTTCAAAAACATATGTTTTATACTTTAACACGCTGAACCGCGACGGTAGTATAGATTTTAGAATAAAGCTCGGTTTCGATTTACCAAACGCAAACAGTTCATTTAAATTAAGTTTATTCATATTGAAGAAAAATATTATCCTGATTTAATTAATTAATACGACTTAGCCGTGAGTACTATTGACCGATGCAAGCCATGTTTCGGTCTCGCTTTTATTAATTATTTTAAAACCAACTTGCTTTATCTTCTGTTTTAATTCTCCTTCTCATCTAAAATCTGATTAGCCTTAAATTTACACATCAACTATAGATAGCGATAATATTGACTATAATTTCCCGTGGGTTCGACAACCTTTTATATTACCTAGATACATTCAGTGCACTTGCGGAAAGAATCAAAGAGAAGGAAAACATCACATCAGTTTACTGTTTATTTATGTTAACATGTCTTTTTTTTGTTGTGGCATTATTTACCTCCCTAATGTTTTGTCGTTGCTTATTATGTTATAATATTAATGCTAATTTATGTTTTCAAAACAGGTTAACTAATACTATGGGTGTGGTTCATAAATGCTTTGTTTTGCTATGGAGAAATAGTACAAGAAGTATGAATCAATTTTGGAAGCTTCATCCGTCTTGTACTTTTTCTTCACGGTAACACAAAATTAGATCAACTTCAGATCATTCCACGAATCTTTTCAATAAAAGGCATGTTGTTGCCGTTTTGTTGATGTATATTATTGTTGAGTTTATTATAATGTATGTAGATTGTTTGTTTCACTCACCTTTCATTGAACATGCATTCATTTAAAGTGATTTAGAAAATAATAATTCAAAAATTAAGTTATATTTGAAATGTAACTTAGATCAAACATGTTTTTCGAATTGCATTCATCTTGTAATTCATCTATATCGCTCTTTAACACGTAGAACTTGGTTTATTGCCCCAATTTTTTCAAAACAACAATTCATTTTCTATTAATTTATATTGCAAAACATCAAATTTGTTGAGAAATTGGATCATATTCATCGTTGTCATCATAATAATCTTCATTATTGATTAAAATAATGATGCTGATAACTATGATGATGATCCCAAATTAGTCAACAAATTGATACTTTGTAAAATAAACTAGGAATGAACCGTTGTTTTAAAGAATTTAGGGCATTGTATCAAATACTACGTGTTAAGAAGAAATAGATGAATTACAGTATGAATGCAATTTGAAAAACAGTGGTTCGTTTAAGTTATTTTTCAAGAATAATTTAATTTTTCAAATTATTATATTCTACATCAATTTTAATGGTTGTAGATGTTTAGTGGGGTGTAAGGAAAAACAAGAAATCTATCTATTTTATAATAAACTCAAGATACTTTTCACAACGGTTATATTCTGCAGCCGTGGTGAAATGTGAATTACTTATAAATAAATTATTGTCGCTGCTGGGTTTCGAACCCATGACTTTAATACATATCACAACAGTTGTTTAATATAATCATTGTGATAGGTAGCACACTACCTTGCTTATAACAAAAGTCACCCGTCAGCTGTAGAAATCACCATACATACAATCACACGCTACCTAACAACGGATTTGAAACCGTCATTGTATCTGTTTCGCAACCTTCATTATATGTGTTTTCCATAGTAGTGATAAGAAAGTAAGACAAGTCAAACATACTGGTGCTAAATGAACAACCTAAGAATCAAGAGGACACTTGTAATGCGCCAAGAAGCCGTTTGAAATAGGTCAACAGGCTGCTCAAAATAGGCCAAGAGGCCTCCGGAAACACGCAATGCAGGTCAATCAGAAGCGCAAATACATGCCGCCAAGAAGCAGCAATACAAGTTGCACCATTGTGCCTCCCAACTCTAATACTCACATACTAAACAAGTGTAAGAGATGACGTGTCCAAACAATATCTGATTAAAGAGGTCAATCAACATGGAAACCGTTTCCTCCATTAGTTAAGGGATAATGAGTCTTCCACTACTCTCATTATTCCGATCATGAAATGAGAGAGACCATATTTTGACTTTCTAATCCAAATCCAAGGAGTCTTCTAAATATACCTCAATTCCATAATTAAGAAGGATCACTACAACATTTATTATCTCTAACATTTTTGTATACAACAGGCAAAAAAAAAAAAAGTATTTATGACAACATTTAATGCTTGATGCCAATAATGTTTTTACAACAATTTATAAATGTTCTTGAAACTCTTTTTGGGGACGATTTTAAAACATGCCTATATTATTATTTTGGAAATATTTGATAATTGTCTCATTAAATATTTTTGGAAATATTTTTTAATTCTTACAATATTTGTAACAAAACCATTTGTTAAATGTTGCATAAAAAATTAATATAACTCTTTTCTACAAACATATAAATTATTTTTTATTTTATAAAAATATAATATATATATATATATATATATATATATATATATATATATATATATATATATATATATATATATATATATATATATATATATATATATATTATTTTTACAAAATTTAAAACTTAATTTTATAGAAAATTGCTAATATATTAACAAAAAATTCAATAAAATATTTATAAAAAAAAACAGATAATAGAATAATGAAATAGTTTGTCTTTCTTTTCATGTCCTATATAAAAATCACTTCAAATCTTTTTTGTAAAAAAAATTCATTTCAAAAGATTTTAAATGATTTCATCGTGACTCTATCAGCAGTTTTTTCACTAACTCTTGTTCTAAGTTCTAACCTTCCTTCTCCAAAATGACCGTTCCTTCCCTAATCGATTGTTCCTTTAACCGAATACTTTCCCGAAATCAGTTTTCCTTCTCCGAAATGCTGAATTTACAGTATATATATGATTTACAGTTATTTCTTTATAATAACTTTGTTGAGGTATCTGTTCAGCTTTTGTACATTATTTATTCTTTATAAGAAATGCTAAATCTTTGTGTTTTATACTTTTTTGGTTAAATTTGATATATTCTTCGAAGTATTAAGTTTGTATATATAATGCCAATCAACATTGACAACGACAAGAACAAGAAAATCTTGTTTTACCTGTAGTGATCAATTCACTCAACTTTCCTTTAACCTTAATGTGGTTCTTATTAAACCCTCCCGGGAAAGCCTTCATCCACATGCATGAAACAAAATTCAAGTGATCCAAGATATACTTTTGAATTAAAGAATGTGTCAACATTTGATATACTTTTGTTATCCAAACTTATGTTTGTGTATTGACTAGATACATTAAGGCTATGTTTGGATACGTTAAAACGACCATAATGGAATGGAGCGGAGCGGAACAAAATGAAATAAATATGTCATTCTGTTGTTTGAGTATTTCATAACGGAATAGAGCAATTTTCTCATTCCATTTAAATCGGAGGGTATAAAAAATGATGGAATGAGATGAAATGCATTCCATCATGTTCCGCTCCATTTCATCCATTTTTAATTAAACCAAACAATGAATTCTATGTTTATACCATTTCATTCCGCTCCGTCATGTTCCATTAATTTAAACATAGTCTAATTGTCAAATGCATAAAAAAGTCAAATTTACTTATAATAGTGACCGGAGGGTGTAGATCTTAATGTTGAAGCTCTACATCAAGTCAACTTTTTGTTTCTAGTGTGCAGGTCCTAGTTATGGAGCATGCAAGGATCATATTGCAAGGATCATGACCAGTAGTGTCCAAAAGAGGAAGGAGCTTGATGGGTGAGATGACCACACCAAACGGTTGATGTATAGTCATTATTAGAGCAATTGGATTTATGGCACTTCAAGTTACAAACTGAATTCACCATTCTTAGATTAGCCTGTTCAGTTTGGTGTTTTGATCACGGAAGTCATCTCAACAGTGGCAAGCATCCGATAGGATTTTGGATTGATGCAACAATCATGAATCGAAAATATGTCGTTTACTTTGGCAGATTTGTTAATGCATAGGTGGTTTGGATCGCTTGTTGCAACTCAGTCAGCTTCATCTGTTTGTATAGGTGATGCTTGCTTTTGCAGAATTTTTGTGCAAAGGCAGTTCAGAGCGCTAGCAACAGTCATTCTTCATGTGTCTTAGCTTAAGCTCAACATATTAATTTTTTTTCTATTTGAATGACAATATATATATATATATATATATATATATTGTTTTGTTATAGAACCGGAATTGGTGTTGACCGATGAAGTGAGACTCTAGAATCAGTGATGTTGATCTCCGGTGTGATAACGCGGGATGAACCTCCAAGGTTAAGACTACAACACTCAATTCAGTTACAAAGTCCAAGATGATTATATAGTGAAAAGTGGAGATTAAAAAAGTGTACCTTAAATATCACGTGAGCTGACTATATACATTGACATTTTTTGATTGTATTATATGTAGTTGAGCCCTCGTACATGGTATTTTGCCGGCCCATAATATATATTAATATGAAAGAAGTATTACAATCAATAATTCGAAAAAAAACCACACAAACACAAAAATATGGCATAAGAGGTATCTGGAAAAGACCAAACAAAAACTACATCAAAAGAAAAAAAAAATAAGGCTAAAAAAATCTAATAGGACAACAACACCCCTTAAAATCACAATAGTCGGCAAATATATCAACAAATAATTCCACTCTTAAAGAATATCATATCTAGAGCCAAACATTAACGAATATAAGCTATCAGAACACAAATCTCCATAAAAAAAAAGAAGGATACTCCATAAAGGTTATAACCACAAGAAAAATAAGTATACTCCACCCTATTAAAGGTAGGCTTCTCCAACCAATTAGAGAAAGGGAAATAGTAATTCAAAGATTTCCCCATATACAATTTATACGCCAAAGCGATGCTCACGACCTTCAAGTTATCCACGTTAACAACTTTATCTAAAAAAAGCAAATCATTATGAGACTTCTAAATAACTCATACCACAATACAACAAACCATTAGAAAACTCCATTTTATCTTAGTCGACACTCTTAAATTGCCAAAAGACTAAGAAGGATACAATATTGATAACAATTGATAAATAAATGAGAACCCGACTATGGGTCACCCCACAAAGAATACAAGACAACCCTATAATATTTAAGAGATCCACACGTTTTTCCAATTTTTCTCTAAATAATTATTGAATTGTAATTTCTTGTGTCGAAGCATGTTGCTCGACAGAGTAAGGAAGTGTCGAACCACCTATGTCTATTTTAGTAGTGTTAGCTATTTTGGGCTTTTATAGTTTTGGGCTTTGGCTTGAGGTCTGAGTTAACCTAAATCTATAAATAAAGGGAGTAACCCTTATTTTTGTAATAGAGGTGAATAGAGTATTCATAACACTTGTAATTCACATTATTTTGCAGTTGCAAAGTGAATCATAAGTTTTTCACAGTTTGTGGGCAGAGAGAAACTCTGCAGAATTTTATTACTCTTATCCTTCATCGTTCTTTACACACTTTCTTTCTCCATTCTTCTCTTTCATTGTTATTGTGTGAGTAATAACAATCTTATTCATCAAGATTGATTGAAATTCTCCATAGGTTTTGAGGATTTCCAACATCTGGTATCAGAGCCTGGTTGAATCGACTTGTGGGAAGAAAATCACCATGGCAACAAATCATCCAAACAGGCATTTTCCAGCAAATATTCCGATTCTCAAGAACAACAATTATGAGAATTGGTGCAAGTAGATAAATATTGTGTTCTGTTATCAAGATCTTTGAGATCTTTTAAAGGAAGGTGTAGTAACGCTTGCAGAAGCCGCGACAGATCAAGAAAAGGTTGCACATAAAGAATTGCAGAAGAAAGATTATAAAGCTCTCTTTATAATCCATCAATATGTTGATGCATATAACTTTGAAAAGGTTAGTGATGCAGAGTCAGCGAAAGAAGCATGGTAAATTCTGGAGAAATCGTTTGGAGGCGCGGAGAAGGTGAAAGAGGTGAGGTTACAAACTCACAAAAGAACGTATGAATTACTTCAGATGGAAGACAATGAAAGCATAACTAATTTTTTCACCAAGGTTACGAAACTAGTGAATCAAATGAAGGTATATGAAGAAGTGTTGACATCAAGATCTGTTGTTGGAAAGATCTTGAGTTCGTTGGCTCCAAAGTTCGACCATGTGGTAGTAGCCATAGAAGAGTCGAAAGATTTTTCAAAATTGACAAAGGAAGAGCTTCAAGGGACGCTTGAATCTCATGAACAAAGAATTTCTAAAAGAGTTGCAGGAAAGTCGAAGAGTGATATGGCTTTGCAGGCTCAATCAACAAAAGAAAGAAAAGGCAAAGGAAGTTGGAATGGCAACAAAGGTAGAGGAGGTTACAAAAATTAGACTGGTCAAAATCAGCAAGAAGGAAACTGGTCGAATAAGAGAAAACCCTGGAACCAAGGCAACCAAAGAGGCGGTGTTGCAGGTAGAGGAAGATGTGATGGTCAAAAGCCAGACAAGAGTCACATTCAGTGTTACAATTGTTAAAGGTATGGTCATTATTCTAGTGTTTGCCCAGAAAAGAAGAAGAATCAAGAAACTTATGCAAAGTTGGCGAAACATGAAGAAGAAGAGACGTCACTGATGGTTAAAACAAGAGAGGAAGATAGATTCAAGGACCAATGGTACTTGGACTCAGGATGCTCATCACACATGTGGAAGGAAAGATTGGTTTGTCAACATAAATCCCTCAATGAAGAACATGGTGAAATTTTCAAATGACAACACTCTAGCAGCTGAAGGTGTTGGCGATGTTCTGATTATGAGGAAAGATGGCAAGAGGTCAGTAATTTCAAATGTGTTGTACATATCAGGCATGAAGAGTAATTTGCTCAGCATATGGCAGTTAGTCGAAAAGAACTACAAGGTGTCGATCGAAGACAAGATGATGAGATTCTCGATTCAAATAGAAGGTTGATCTTGAAGGATCCAATGTCTTAGAATAGAACCTTCAAGATTGAACTAAATGTGATGGAGCATAAGTGCTTTGCAACAACAGTCAATATAGATGAATGGATATGGAATTATATACTTGGTCATCTCAATTTTAAAGACATCAGAGATTTGAAGAGAAGAAATATGGTTTCAGGATTACCAGAAATCAACATTCCAAATGAAGTGTGTGAAGAATGCGTGCAGGCGAAGCAACATAAGAACAACTTCAGTAAGGATGCAGGAAGCAGGTTGAAGGCAATTCTTGAAGTCATATACTCTGATGTATGTGGCCCTCTCCAGGTGGATTTGATTGGAGGTAACAAATACTTTGTTAAATTCATAGATGATTTCATCCGAAAATTATGGTCTTACCTGATCCACAAAGAAAAGTGAAGTGATCGAGGTATTTGCCAAGTTTAAATTTATGGTCGAAAGACAGAGCGGTCGAAAGATCAAGGTTTTGAGAACTGATGGTGGTGGAGAATATGTGTCGAAAGGCTTCGATGCATTATGTGTGAAAGAAGGGATTGTGCATGAGGTGGTGCCACCCTACACTCCACAGCAGAATGGAGTTGCAGAGAGGAAGAATAGAACCATTATGAATATGGTTAGAAGTATGTTGAAAGGCAAGCATCTACCCAAAGAATTATGGGGAGAAGCTGTGTCAACTGCGACATTTATCCTGAACAGATGTCCGACAAAAAAGCTAGAAGGAATCACGCCATAAGAATGTTGGCCTGGTGTCAAGCCTAGCTTGAGTCATTTGAGGGTGTTTGGATCTATAACACATAGACATGTGCCAGATCAGTTGAGAAGAAAACTTGATGACAAGTCGAATTAGATGATCTTGATAGGATATCATTCGAATGAAGGATACAAGTTGTTTGACCCAATGAATAAGCAAGTGGTGATCAGTAGGGACGTGATCATAGATGAGCTTAAGGAGTGGGATTGGACTGAGAATGTCAAGAGAGATTCAGTGAGAATCTTTTGCGCCGAACCAACTAGTGAAGTCGAAAGAGAAGTTCGACAAGAAGAAGTCAGAGAATAAGACACATGCCTGCAAGGTTGCAAGAATGTGTGATTACATTAGATGATGTGGTCGATGAAGAAGGTGATCTGGTACATTATTCTTTCTACGCAGATATCGAACCTGTCAATTCAACTGAGGCATTGAAAGATTCAAATTGGATGAAAGCAATGGACGAAGAGCTGAAGTCAATCGAAGTCAACAACACTTGGTCACTTGTCAAATTGCCCCAAGATAAGAAGGAAATCAATGTGAAGTGGGTATACAAGGTGAAGTTGAATCCCAAAGGAGAAGTGACTCGACACAAGGCGAGACTTGTGGCGAAAGGATTTCTTCAGAAAGAAGGAATCGACTTCGATGAAGTTTTTGCACCTGTTACTAGGATCGAAACAATCAGGTTGGTTGTTGGTCTAGCAAACATGAACAACTGGCATATGTGTCAGATGGATGTGAAATGTACATTCCTTAATGGCCCATTAGAAGAAGAAGTTTATGTTACACAACCAGCTTGGTTTGTGAAACATGGTGAAGAAAGAAAAGTGTACATGTTGCATAAAGCCCTGTACGGACTTAAACAAGCTCCAAGAGCTTGAAACAAGAAGATAGATGATTTTCTAAGGGAGAAGGAATTTGTAAAGTGCAAATCTGAATATGGAGTATATGTAAGAAGAAGTAAGAGTCAATTGCTTATACTATGTCTCTATGTCGATGACATGTTGATAACAGGTAGCTGCAAGAAGGAGATCGAAGAATTCAAAGGTGATCTCAACAAGGAATTCGAAATGTCAGATTTGGGTGACATTTCATATTTCCTTGGCATCGAATTCTACAAGAGTGGTAGAGGTTTGATGATGCACCAAAGAAGGTATGTAGGCAAAATACTCAAGAGATTTGAGATGCAAGATTGTAACCCAACTTTGACTCCAGCTGAGCCTAGATTACAACTGTCGAAAGATTCAAATGAATATGATGTCGACCCAACCCAATATAGAAGACTTATTGGGTCACTTCGATACCTTTGTCACACAAGACCCGACTTAGCATACAATGTAGGTATGGTGAGTAGATTCATGCAGAAGCCAAAGATATCACATCTAGCAGCGGCGAAGAGGATACTAAGGTATCTAAAAGAAACTCTCGACTATGGCATTTTGTTTCCTGCAACTGATGAAGGAAAAGAATGCAAATTAGTGGGATACACCGACTCAAGTTGGTGTAATGATGCTGAGGATCGAAAATCCACAGCTGGCTATGTATTTATGCTAGGTGGTGCACAAGTTGCTTGGAGTTCGAGAAAAGAGCCAGTAGTGGCATTATCACCATGTAAAGCAGAATACATAGTTGCTTCTCTTTGTACATGTCAAGCAACGTGGATGGTGAATCTGGTCGAAGAGATAACATCGAAGAGTCATTGAGCAATTACCATGAAGATCGACAACATGCCAGCTATCAATATGGTGAAGAATCCGATAGCACATGGTCGAAGCAAGCACATCGAAATGAGGTTCCATTATCTTCGTGAGCAGGTAGCAGATGGGAAGATGAATGTGGAACACTGCAAAACTAAGAATCAGATTGCATACATCATGATGAAGGGAGTGCAGATTGAAGTATTCAGAAGACTAAGAGTTGTGATAAATGTAGATAACTTAGACACAATGAATTAGGTGGTGTGTTGAATTGTAATTCCTTGTGTCGAAGCAAGTTGCTCGACAGAGTAAGGAAGTGTCGGACCACCTATGCCTATTTTAGTAGTGTTAGCTATTTTGGGATTTTAGAGTTTTGGGTTTTGGCTTGAGGTCCAAGTTAACCTAAATCTATAAATAGAGGGAGTAACCCTTATTTTTGTAATAGAGGTGAATAGAGTATTCATAACACTTGTAATTCATAGTATTTTACAGTTGCAAAGTGAATCAGAAGTTTTCCACAGTTTGTGGGCAGAGAGAAACTCTGCAGAACTTTATTACTCTTTTCCTTCATCGTTCTTTACACACTTTCTTTCTCCGTTCTTCTCTTTTCGTTATTATTGTGTGAGTAATAACAATCTTGTTCATCAAGATTGATTGAAATTCTTCATAGATTTTGTAGGATTTCCAACAATAATAACTTATCCAGAAGCAGGTGCCAAAAGAAGACAATCGCCTTAGAATGAGCCCAACTAATCTAGATAAAAGATAAGGTTTAATCCCTCTAGGGGAAGATTATGGTGAATTTTATCCTTAATGATGGAGATATATACAATGATGCAACTGAGTAAATTCCATCTTTCACTAATTGCTAGCATCAACAATCTTTGTCAGGCGAAAGAGTGACTCCTCATAGAAAATGGAAAAAGTTATCTACTAAGTCATGCTCCCAAACATGCGTTTTTTAAAAGCCTAAGTCTAACTTTTTTTTAAACAAACCACATCATATGTCCTTGTTAGTAGGTCAGACATATCCCTGTAATTATATATGATAAATATTTGTCACAGTTTTCTTTTATATTTAGCCATGAAAAATTTTGTGTCCAAAATATATTTATCAATAACAAATATTTGAATCAAACTTTTATTATATTATCTGTGATAAATATTTATTTCATATATAATGTAGTCACAAATATTTGTTTCATATATAATATGTTCCAATAGTCTATTGAATAAATATTCCTGAAAATCAAAACGACAACATTGAATTATAATAAAAATGTATTATAATTATTTCCATTTTATTTTGACGATATTACAAAACAATATTAATTTGAACTAATTTTTTACTGGCAAATATTTGTTCACTCCATACTTTTTTACTATCCTACGATTTTTTAATGATTTATTTTCAAAATATACTATTGTTATTATTATTTATTTATTTATTTATGACATATAAAAATATTAATTTAATTAATTGATTAGTGAAAAATATTTGTCTCCGGAATGAATTGTATACTTCAACCATTTCTTGAGTAACTTGTTTCCATAAAAAATATATTAAAAAGGTATAAAAAATTCTAATTAATTTAATTTAATTTTAACTATTTATTTAATAGCCAACATTTTCCATTATACTTTTGTATGCTCCAACAAATTTTTTATTATATAATTTCTTAAAAAATAACGTGTAAAAATTATAATGAATATATTTTAAATATTTCTGTTTTAAAGATAATGATATTAAAAAAAAGATTAATGTTAATGAATAAATATTTGTCATATTAATTTTTTTTTATAAATTATTCATTTTATTTAAAAAATACTACAACAATAAAGTCCGGTCAAATGACATAAAATAAATTAAAATGTTTAAGATTTTTTGTTTTATCAAAAGAAAGTAACATAAAATTAAAGAAAATTAAAATTGTAAAAGCTTTTAATGTCATAGTAAAATGATAGGTATAAATAATATTTCAAGACATTAATTTTTGTGTGTGCATAAGTACATATTTAAACTAAAAAAAGTGAAATGTGTTTCTTAAATAAAAAAGTTAAATAAGAGTGATTTTGTTTTTGGTAGTAGTTAATTCTCTTTATATAGTGATATACTCTTTGTTTTATTATATGTCGAACATTTTATCACTTTTATCTGATATATTAAATTAATTTTATATAAAAAGAAAATTATAAATTATTTTATGATTTATTATGGTATGGTAAAGCTAAGTAATTTTATTTGATAAAAGAATATAGAGTAATAAATATATGACATGTAATATTGTCAAATGAATTAAAATTTAAAACAAATCATTTTCCAAAATAATATTATAAGTAGAAATAGATGTAGTTATGTATTATAAAACAAAAGAAAATACATGTGTTTGTTCATATTTACATGTGATACATGTACTTTCTTCTTTAATTTATAATGAATGTCACTTAAAAAATATTTGAAAAGAATAAATGTTATTCTTTTTTGTCATATAAATTTGTTTTTGTTAATTATATTTTTTAATTAATAATTTTTATTTTTTAAAAAATTAATTCATTTATAACAAAATTGTATCTCTCATTATTTATGTAATTTTCAATGTGTAAAAAAATTAATTTTGTTTATCATTTTAAGACGAAGAGAATAGTATGATACTTCAGAATATTAAACTATTTACGGTGTAATATTTTTTCTTTACATATATACATCAAATAAAATCCTATCATAATATCTGCATTATATAATTTTATTGAATGTGCTTATAAATTGATCAATATAAATTAAATTCTTTGTTTTAATAGGAAAATATTTATTGCGACTTAACATAAAAGACCGTATAATAGAGGAAATATTACAACACTAGCTGGAAATTAATTAATAGCATTATCTGGACCAGCTTATGTTTTGATATTCATGTTTCAATATAAATAAACCCCAGTACCTCTCACTTTTTATTCAGATTTCAATAACATTGTGAAACTTATCGATGGTGAAAATGAGGTCTGGTTTTTTCTTGGTCATGGCAATGATGTTTCTCATTTCTTCATTGTCTTCTGGTTACAAATTTAACGTTGGTGGAAAAGATGGTTGGGCTGTGAAACCCTCTGCAGGCTATGCTAAATGGGGTCATTCACTAAGGTTTCAAATCAACGACACACTTTGTAAGTAATTTTATTTTTTTTATTTTTTATGTTTGAGTTTGATATAAATCTTTGTTTACAGTGATAAGAATGTTGATGTTTTGTTTTTGTTTTGTGGTGTAGATTTTAAGTATGATAAAGCATATGATTCAGTGTTGGTGGTGAATGAAAAAGACTATGATTCGTGCAACACTAAGAATCCGATCAAGAAGTTGGAAGGTGGAGAATCGATTGTTAATTTGGATAGATCCGGTGGTTTTTACTTCATCAGTGGAAACGTTGAGAATTGTGGAAAGGGTGAAAAGTTGACTGTTGTTGTTTTGTCTCCAAGACAAGGCCCCGGGCATCATGGTCCGGCAACATCACCATGGGTTGAACCAGTACACTCGCCTGCACCGTCGTGGAAAGCTCCGGCACCAGAATGGAAGGCTCCCGCACCCGGTTATAAGGCTCCATCACCAAGTGCACCTGGATGGGAGGCTCCATCACCCGGTTGGACAGCACCCCCACCAGCATGGAAAGCTCCGTCGCCCAGTTGGACGGCACCTACACCAGCATGGAAATCTCCCGCACCCGGTTATAAGGCTCCGTCACCCAGTTGGACAGCACCTGCACCAGCATGGAAATCTCCCGCACCCGGTTATATGGCTCCTGCACCAAGTGTGCCTGGATGGAAGGCTCCATCACCCAATTGGAAGTCTCCTTCACCAGGGTGGACTGCTCCAGCACCTGGTTATAAGGCTCCATCACCAAGTGCGCCCGGATGGAAGGCTCCGTCACCAAGTTGGACTGCTCCCTCACCTGGTTGGACTGCTCCTGCACCTGAATGGAAGGCCCCATCACCAACTGCACCCGGGTGGAAGGCTCCAACACCAAGTTGGACTGCTCCCCCACCCGAATGGACCGCTCCTGCACCAAATACACCTGAAAGGAATTCTCCAGCACCAAGCCCGGGTTCGACTGCTCCGACACCAAGTGGCCCCGTAAGTATTCCTCCCTCTCCGGAACCAAGCGAAAATGCTCCAGCACCATCCCCTCGATCGAGTGGTTCCAGAAATGTAGGCGTTTCTCATGGTGTCATTGTTGCTGTGGCTTTAGTCTTAGCCAACCTTGTTTTTTAGAATGTTAGTTTACGGGCACTGTTGCTTTTGTTTATCTTTAAATTTCTTCTTGCGTTAGTTCTGTTTAGTTAGTTGTGTTCCCTTCAAAAACATTTTATTGTATTTTATATTTTGAATTTGATAAAATAATTTTTTATGTTATGATTTGTGCTATTATTTTTATAATTTTAATTAAAATTTTGCTAACAATTGTCCTTAATTTTCTTTAATATTTTGAAATAAAGTTTTTAAAAAAAAAATTGATCCTATCAAGTCTCTATGAGTATTGAATATATCTAAATTTTCATTAAAATATACTATATTTTGACACATTTAAAATATATTATCTAAAGTTATTAAATTATGTTTTTTTTTTAAAATCGTTTACAACCGTTAATTTTGAGACAATAAAAAAATAAATACTGTTGTTAGCTATTGAATTTCTGAATCACAACTTAATTCAACTAATATTTATCATTCTTTAACTTTTTTTCAAACATTAGTTTGGAACAAAAAACTCATTAGGGAGAATAACCCGAACATAATATGACGTTCTATTGAAAGTTAGTTGGTAAAGGTTTTTCCGATTCATCGAGTGATGTTAGTTCTTTAGCTTTTTCTGACTTTATTTTTCTGACGGAGTTGGTTGATCTCCAACTCTTAGATAAAAAGTACATTTGCCTTCAATTAAATGAAGATATCACCGATAGGTTGGATAAGATCCTTATTTCTAATGGTCAGTTGTCCCATCATTCTCAAGTATTCTAATCAAATGTGGATGTCGAAACCTTTTTAGTTTAATAATCATTAGTTATCTCATTGCAGATTCTCTGAAGTTGTTCTTTCTTATTAGTCTCGTTTTTTTAGTTCAAGGTTGAGAGACTTTTGATATTTGTTGAAGAAGTTCAAAGCCCTTAAATTTGTGCTAAATGGTTGGAAGGAATAGCAAGTTGAATGTTGTGATTGATCAGAGATCTAATTCAGGCTCGTTCTAATAACATTGCAAAGCTTTGGTCTTTATTAAGGATTAAAGATTCTTAATTGTCCAAAGATTCAAATCAAAGTGGCTTAAGGAACGTGGTTCTAACTTTGGTATTTTATTTTATTTTATACTTAGTCAAAGAGTGGGAGTAGAAAGAATGATATTTTAACCTTGAAGGTTGGTTGGGAAGGGGTGCTAAGATTAGGCAAGAAGTGTTAAATGATTTTTTAGAGATCTCCAACGAGCAAAATTTTGACGGGACTCACTCTGTGTGTGTGCGTGTTAAGGATAAATTTGCATTGATTACTTCTTTTATGCTTTAGGAGTTAAATGGTGTTATTGTCTTCTGTGAGGTAACAAGAGTACTGGTGATTTTTCTTTCTCCTTTTTAATAAGGTTTTAGAATTTGTTTATAAAATATGTTGGAGTTATGTTTGATCAATTTCATTGATTTTCTTTTTTACCTCGTTCATCTGCCTTTTACTTTGCAACCTTGGTTTCTAAAATTAAATCTCCTACTGAGTTAAGAAATTTTAGGCCTATATCTTTGGTTGGTTCTTTATAAAAGTTAGTAGCTAAAGTGTAAGATACTAGACTAAGGGAGGTCATAAAAAAGCTTGCTTCCCTAAATCAAACTATGTTTATAAAAGGTAGATTGTTGTTGGATGATGTAGTGGTAGTGAATGAAGTGATTGACCTTGCTAAAAATGCATGGAAACATTGTCTCATTTTTAAAGTAGATTTTGAGAAATCTTATGACTCTGTGAGTTGGGGGTTTCGAGAGTATATGTTGGTTAGATTTAGATTTTATGATAAGTAGAGGTCTTATATTAGAGCCTGTGTTTTTTTTGGGGGAATGTTGCAGTGTTAGTCAATGGTTTCCCAACTTAAGAGATTAGAATTCAAAGTGGTATGAAGTAAGTGAATCCTCTAACTCCCTTCCTTTTCATGATTATAATCAAAGGGTTAAGTGGTTTGATTATTAGGCTTGCTGAGTTTGGTCTTCTTAGTGGTTTTAGGACATGAGCCTTAGATTTATTGATCTCTCATCTTTAATATGCACATGGTACTCTTATTTTTGCAGATGCATTTGTTGAAAACCATTGGACTATAAAGACCATTTTTAGGGATTTGAGCTTGCTTATGGTCTCTATGTGATTTTTTTAAGAGTATCATTATAGGGGTTAATATGGAATCTATTTTTGAATTTCGTCGGTGACTTTCTTCATTATAGAATTGAGACAATTCCTTTTAAATACTTGGGGCTATGTCTAACCGGGAAGTTACTTGAGCCCTAATTGTTAATCTGTTATCTAAGAGTTCAACTCTTGGAAGCACAGTGAATGGTTTTTATTAATTCTTTATTTAATATTAACCCTATTTTCTCGTATCTTTTTTGAAAATGCATGTAAATATTTAATGTTAACCCTATTTTCTCGTATCTTTTTCTCGTATCTGTTAAAGGAGGATTTAAAATCTCTTGGGTTATTTGGGTCAATATGTGTAAGCCTATGGGTAAAGGCGACTTAGGGGCAGGGACGGAGGGACGTATATTAATATGGGGGCATGTGCCCCCACTATGTTTTTAAAAACTTTAATACTATTATATATATATATATATATATATATATATATATATATATATATATATATATATATATATATATATAATTTATCAAAATAATATATTTAACTAAAATCATATATTTTAAATTAATTAAAATAATTTTATTATTATGAAGATATTATTGAAAATTAAGTGAAAATAATAAAGTATATAAATATTTGGTTAGGATACTATCCGAAAATTAATGTGAGTTTTTTATTTTTAATAATTAAATCAAAACATGTTTGATTAAATATATTCAAATTGTTTTTCTTATAATTTCAAAATATTTCTTTCCCAACCTTTAAAAAAATTGATTTGTAGGATTTTATATTAATATTATGATCTCATAAAAGATGCATAAAAAATATTTTTCTTGATAATAAAATTTAGAAAATTACAAAAATAAAAAATTTAGAAAATTATTAAATATGTTTTTAGAGATAAATTTCATTAAAAAATAAATATAATATATATTTATGATTTAAAAATAAATATAATATACATTTATGATTTAAAAATAAATAAAAATAAATTTATATATTATTATATTGCCCCCACAGTTCAAAATCTCTGGCTCCGTCCCTGCTTAGGGATAAGAGATTTTTGTCTAATCAAATTAGCTCTTTTGGTTAAGTGCACATGGTCTTTCGAGAGATGTCCTTAGCATATCAGACAACTTTTGGCTATGGAGAGGGAAATACAAGTTTATCATTTGTACCGTGAAGCAAATGTTTGTACGGATACTTTTGCAAACATGAGTTATGATCATAGTCCCATTTTTAGTCATTATGAGCAATGTCTATCTCACGTTAGTTATTTGCTTATGAATGATTTGTTGGTGCTTTCCACAACAAGGTTCTCAACGGGTATGATCTAGGGTTTTTTACAAAGGACCCCAAAGTCACGGATTCACAAGAATGTTTGATGCTTACGCCAAATGCTTGTTGATCGTCCGCTTCATCAATGGAATCTATTCTGGATGAGGTGGTAGTACCGACCCTTACGAGGTATCCATCTCGTAAGTCTGCACTACACAATCACCGCCTTCGGTTCTAGACAGGGTACTTAGAGTCATGGATTCACAATACTGTTTGCCACTTACATCAAATTCTTGCCGGGCGTCAACTCCATCAAGAGAATCTATTATGAACGAGGTTTTTGTATCGATCCTTATGAAGTATTAATCAACCTCCAATTCTACTTATTTTCTGACACTCATTCGGCACCTTTGTAAGAAGTCGGTAACACATTAGTCCACTTATTTTATTGTTTTGTTTAGTAACTTAGATGTTTTATATTGTTGTTTCCATTTGTTGATTACATGTTATATGCATCATCATACTCCATTTTATGTCCCTTTGTGGTACTTCTTTTGGTTTTAGGTGTAAGCAAGTGTATCAGAGGGATAGAAAAGTAAATCGGATGTTCCGGGCCCGTTGGAAGAAGAAAATTGGACCTACAGTAGCCCTGACACGGCCACCCGTGTTGCCTAACACGGGCCGTGTTAGGAGAAGTGCCATGGAAGAGGAAAACAGTGAGCTGACACGGGTGCCCGTGTTAGCCTCCTTGAAGGGGCGTGTCAAGGCATTGTGCACCAGAAGCCCAACACGGCCTAGCGTGTTGCCTGACACGGCCAGTGTTGGCTTGGGCACTTGATTTTCCAGTTTTGTGTTGTTTTTGGCGGACGCGATTGAGCAGTGGAAAGCAGTGGAAAGCGAAGAAGAACGAAGATCCTTTAAGAGCGGACGCGATTGAGGATCGACGGAATTCCGAACTTTTTATAATGTCTCAATTTTATCTTGTATCTGATTTGAATAATATGATAGGTTAAATCCCCCAATGCCAGGGGGTGTCCCTGAATTGATCATGTATTGAATCTGATGTTAGATATTCCTTAATATATGTTATTTATTATCAATTTCACTGTGTGATTCGCGTAATGCTTTCTTTATCAGAAAAATTAAGATTGATGTATGGTTAACGATTAACATGATTGCAATTGTTAAGGTTTTTATACAGTGAAACCATAGTAGATATCAGCTAGGACCAGGGATACCCTATGGTTATCGGTTTATTCTTGTTAAATAAAAATGCTTGGTTTCATAATAATCACCTAAGGACTTAGAGGTTAAATTGAATACCAAAGGTTTCCCTCCGAGGTCTCAGGGGGAAATGATCTTAAGATCCGGTAATTGAAACAATTCTCATTATTAAGGAGATATACACTCAAGGGTCATTACATGAGATTTTTACACACCATCCTTGGCATATCATATTAACTTGTGAAAATATTTATTTGTTCTATTTTTCCTTACAGTGAATTCTCCAAAACCATAACTATTACTTTTGTTCAATTGAGTGACTGTTTACTTTTATATTGTTGCACAATCCTCGAGATCGATCTTTGGGAAACATCCCTCTTATTACTACATCAGCAAAAATAATACACTTTCTATTTTCCCGATCAAGTTTTTGGCGCCGTTGTCGGGGATTGCCAAATATAAGTTCAAAATTATCTCAATTGAAATTTTGTTGCTCTGACACTAAAATTTATTTTCCTTTATTTTGAATATTTTATTTCGATTATATCAACTAATCTGTGTCTGATATTTGTATGCAAGGTAAGGCCTCAACTGATTTTCCTTTTGATGCAGAAATTGAGAGAACCTTGCGGGCAAGACTCAGACAAGCTCGATTAGCCAGATTGGAATCAGACGAAGAACAACTTTCCATCCATTCAAGTTCAGATTCAGGGTCTGATAGAGAGATCGAAACTATGGCTGATGTTCCACCACCACCAGAAAGACTGTTGGGAGACTACGGAGGTGCAAATGCACAAACCGGCAGATTAACCATTGTCAACCAACCAGTGAACGTGGCTAATTTGCAGCTGCACCCGAGTACCATTAATCAGGTTGAAAGGAAGCATTTTACTGGAAAAGTGAATGAAGATGCAAACAAGCATTTGCAGAGGTTTCTGACCACGAGCAACACTCTGAAATTGATGGTCACACTGAAGAAGCCAAGAAGTTGAGAATATTCCTGTTTACCTTAGCGGAAGAAGCTGAAGAATGGTTTTATTCTTTACCTGCCGGTAGCATCACATCTTGGGAAGAAATGGAAAAACCTTCCTGAATGAGTATTTTCCAGCATCAGTATTTCTACGGAAGAGATATGAAATTCTAAATTTTAAGCAGAAGGACGGGGAAACTTTGGGAGATGCTTGCAAGAGATTCAAGAGAGTCCTGGTAGCCTGCCTAACTCATAATATGGATGCAACTGAACAAATGCAGATGTTTATGAATGATCTTAAAATAAAAACCAAACAACTGATTGATACCGCAGCCGGTGGTTCCACAAATTTTTCAACAACCACCGGTATCAAGAAGATCATTGAAGCTATTGCTGCTAATGAGCACATGGAGTTGTACGATAGCTGTCAAAGCAAACCAGAAGGGGTTATAGATTTAAAGCTGGAAACTAATAAAATCTGTATTGAAGATACTATAGCTACTGAAGTTGATAAGAAGCTGAAGGCGATGAATATAGGTACCCAACCGGTGGCGCAGGTCCAACTGGTCCCTACTGTCTGCTGTAAAATTTGTAGTGGTCCAGACCAAACTTGCCATTGTTTTGCAACTCCTCAACAAGTGGAGGAAATCAAATTTTTGAAGCAGAATAATCCTTATTCCAACACGTACAATCCGGGTTGGAAGAATCATCCCAACTTCTCATGGAAAGACCAAAAAGGAACCGCTCCTCAACATGGCCAATACCAAACTCAATATCAACAACAACAGCAACAACAGCCCCCCTAAGAAAGCTGATTGGGAAATTGCGATTGAAAGAATGGCAGCCCATAATGTTCAATTTCAAGAAGAAACCCGGAACAATCAGAAAAACATCACGACATCTATGAAGAATCTTGAAGTCCAAATGGGGAAAATTGCTCAGCAACTAGCTTCGAGTTCTCAAGCACAAGGTGCTCTACCTAGTGCAACCATGACAAATCCTATAGAGCATAATAATGTGAGCGCAGTGACAACACGAAGTGGTAAATCTGATGAAGTTGTTGAGGAAGGGGATGAATAGGAAGACCAATTGATCTAAGTGGACCTTGAGATCAAAGAAAATGAAGTTGTTAGGGAAGAAGTGGTAGCACCGAAACCGATTGTGAAAGAAACAGTCATTGAGCCCAAGCTGGTTGTTAAGCTCCCCTTCCCCACTAGAAACAAGAAAAAAGGACAACATGAGAAAAACTTTGAAAATTCTTAGAGTTGTTCAAGAAGCTGGAGATTAACATTCTGTTGTTGGAGGCACTTGAACAAATGCCTACGTATGCCAAGTTCATGAAGGATATCATTTCAAAGAGGTGTACCACCGACACTAACCCAATTATTCTAACCGAAACTTGTAGTGCTATTTTGCAGGTTATGAAGATTCCGATAAAGAAGAAGGATCGAGGAGCTGTCATTATCCCATGTACTATTGGAGATAGGTCGTTCAACAAAGCTCTTATTGATCCGGGAGCTAGTATGAGTCTCATGTTGTTGTCTATTTACAAGAAGCTTGATATAGGGGTTGTGCAAGATACCAGGATGACACTCCAATTCGTCGATCATTCGGTCAAGAAACCGTATGGCATTGTCGAAGATGTTCTGGTGAAAATTGATAAGTTTGTATTTCCGGTGGATTTTGTAATTCTTGAAATGCTGGAAGATGAAGAGATCCCTCTCATTCTGGGGAGACCCTTTTTGGAGACGGGATGGTGCTTGATAAACATAGAAGAAGGAACAATGACGCTGAAGGTTTATGATGAGGAATTGAAAATCGATGTTCGAAACACTATGAGGTACAAGGATGATATTTGTACTAGTCATACTATAGAGGTTATGGATCAGGTGACGACATATGATAACCCTTTTCATACACCCCAATCACCTTTCGAAAGAGTGTTAGGTTTGTCCATTTTCGATTCGGATAAAGAGGTGGACAACGGGGAATCTGAAGTGCTGGCTTTGTTGGACGCACAAACCCCGTGGAAAGGATCTCGACCACGCCGGTGGGAGGATTTACGCCTACCTCAATCTAGTGAGGAGAATGAAGAACCTAAGAAGGAAGCAGAGTTGAAACAACTTCCTGACAATCTCAAATATGTCTTTCTCGAACCTGAAGGAAAATGTCCTGCTATCATAAACTCGAGCCTTCAGAATATCCAAGAAGAAAACTCATCCAAGTCTTGAAAAAGTACAAAATTCTATTGGATGGGCAATTGAGGATTTGAAGGGTATTAGCCCTATTGTGTGCATGCACAAAATTCTCATGGAAGACGACCACAAGCCGGTAGTCCAACCACAGAGAAGACTCAATCCTGCAATGAAGGAAGTGGTTCGGAAAGAAGTGGTAAAATTGTTGGATGCAGGTCTTATATATACCATTTCTGATAGTCCGTGGGTGATCCCGGTGCATGTTGTCCCTAAGAAAGGGGGGGACCTCCGTAATAAGGAACGAAAAAAATGAGCTAATTCCCACGCGGACAATAACCGGGTGGCGCGTTTGCATTGACTACAGAAGGTTGACACAACAACTAGGAAGGACCATTTCCCTTTGCCATTCATTGACCAGATGTTGGAGAGGTTAGTCGGGCATGACTAGTATTGTTTTCTAGATGGATAATCCAGATATAATCAGATTTTTGTAGCGCCGGAAGACCAAGAAAAGACGACATTCACATGCCCGTATGGTGTTTTTGCTTACCGAAGGATGCCATTCGGGTTGTGTAATGCTCCTGCCACCTTCCAACGATGCATGACTTCCATTTTCGCTGACATGCTCAAAAAGCATATGGAAGTCTTCATGGATGATTTCTCAGTCTTTGGATCCTCATTTGATAATTGTTTGACTAATATCTCTCTTGTTTTAGACAGGTGCCAGAAAATGAACTTAATTCTGAATTGAGAGAAATGTCACTTCATGGTGCGTGAGGGGATAATGTTGGGTCACAAAATTTCTTACAAGGGAATTGAAGTTGACCAAGAAAAAGTGGAAGTGATCTCTAAACTCCCACCCCCGGTGAATGAGAAGGGTGTCAGGAGTTTCTTTAGACACGCAGGTTTTTACCGCAGGTTCATAAGAGATTTCTCAAAAATTGTTAAACAGAAGAAAAAATACCAATAAAGGATGAGTTCGCTGATGAACACATCCTCGTTGTTATCTGTATCCCGTGGTTCACAGACTACGTGAATTATTTGGTGTGGGTGTAATCCCCAACGATTTTGATTCTAACAAAAAGAAAAATTTTGTTCATGATTGCAGGTTTTACTTGTGGGATGACCCATTCCTATACAAGAGAGAAATGAATTAGCTGGTCAGAAGATGTGTCCCAGAGGAGGAGCAAAGGGATGTACTTAGAGCTTGTCATTATTTGGACTATGGAGGACATTTCAGTGGAGACCGAACAACATCCAAAGTTCTTCAATCAGGTCTATATTGGCCCACTTTATTCAAAGATGCCTAAGACATCGTCAAAGAATGCGACAAATGTCAAAGAATAGGGAATATTTCTAAGAGAAATCAAATGCCGCAAAATGCTATGCTGGAGGTTGAATTGTTTGATGTTTGGGGAATAGACTTCATGGGGCAATTTCCACCATCTTGTGGGAAAAATTACATCTTGGTAGCAGTTGACTATGTATCCAAGTGGGTGGAAGTTGTGGCATTACCCACCAATGACGCTAAAGTGGTGGTGACGTTTCTGAAGAACAATATCTTTTCGAGATTTGGGGTGCCAAGAGCACTTATCAGTGATAAAGGCACTCACTTTTTGAACAAACTGATGGAGAATCTACTAAAGAAGTATAATGGTAAACACAAGATCGCCACTCCGTATCACCCTCAAACGAGTGGCCAGGTCGAAGTGTCCAACAGGAAGATGAAGCAAATATTGGAAAAGATTGTGTGCGCATCTAAGAAGGATTGGGCACTTAAGTTAGAAGATGCACTATGGGCATACAGAACAACTTTCAAAACGCCCATAGGTATGTCCCCGTATCAGTTGGTTTATGATAAAGCTTGTCACTTGCCACTAGAGTTGGAGCACAAAGCATTTTGGGCATCCAAATTCTTGAATTATGATTTGAATAAAGCAGGTGAGTCCCGCATCCTTCAGCTCCATGAGTTAGAGGAATTTCGAAATCAAGCGTATGAAAATGCCAAGCTATACAAAGAAAAGACAAAGAAATGGCACAATCAGAAGGTGTAGAGAAAAGAGTTTGTCGAGGGACAGCTGACGCTCTTGTTCAACTCGAAATTAAAGCTTTTTCCAGGAAAGTTGAAATCCAGGTGGTCGGGTCCGTTTGTGGTTCACAAAGTGTTTTCCCATGGAGCTATCAAACTAAAAAATCCAAATAATGGGGATACCTTCAAGGTAAATGGACAAAGTTTGAAGCACTACTATCAGGGACAAGAAAGTGGTATGATTGAGAATGTTCGTCTCCAAGGATAAGGGAGACGACCGTCGAGCCATGCGAAGTTAAACGCAGCGCTTCGTGGGAGGCAACCCACGCGGTTTTTATCTAACTATTTCCATGTTTGGTGTGTTTACAGGTTTATTCATAGGTTCACGGTTACATCGCGTAGTTCAGAAGATAAGGGTTGAGTTAAACTCATATAAGATTGTTGGATACATGAAGAACATGGATAGAACCAAAATTAGTGAAAAAAATCGGAAAATTTTGAAAAAACAAGGCCCTGACATGGGTGCCCATGTCACCTGACACGGCCTGTGTCAGGAAAAGCAAGGAAAAGAATTTTTTTTACAGTAGGCTGACACGGTCGCCCGTGTCAGCTCTACTGGGAGGAGCCTCAAATTACAGTGGCCTGACACGGCCGCCCGTGTCAGCTGACACGGCCTGTGTCAGGCCCAACGGCCATATTTTTCAAATTTCGTCTTTTTGTGTTTTTGTGGACCCCACCTGATATTTTCACCACTTAAACACATTTTACCCTTAATCTACCAATAAAATCTGATTTTTCTTTCACTCTCTCTCTCTCTCTCTCTCTCTCTCTCTCTCATTTTCACATCATCCTTCTCCTTCCTCAGTTTTCTTAACCTTCCCCCATAACCACACCACCTTAAAGCTTCCAACTTTAGCACCGTACTTTGTCCAAATTGTCGGCACCTTTCACGAAAGTTGCTCTACTCGCCATCCTCTATAAAGCTGCGGTAATCTTTTTTTCCGTTTCTTATATTTTTTTTTTGGTGATAAATTGTGTTGCAGGAATAAAAAATGCCGCCGAAAAGAATCTCCAAAGGGAAGCAAACAGGTGCGGAATCATCCCGTCCATGGAAACGGGCTATCCGTTATCCGAATTCACATGATATCATCTTTGACAACCCGGAGCATGAACGGAGATACGCATCTCACGTCAAACGGAAAATCACCCCGACAAGGTACCTTTGCTCTGATACTTTATTTCAATTAGGTTTGTCTGAAGAATTGGATAGGATGTTCTATGTTCTAGGAATGCTTGAGTTTGTGCATTGTGAAGCGCCAACCTATGAGCGCATCACCTTAGAATTCTTGAACACAATTAAGTTCAAGCTGAAAAAAGGTTGGACAACTACAACGATGTACTTTGGAGGAACAATGTCTTTCAGGTTATACAATGTAGACCATGAGTTGACAGTGGAGCAGGTGGGTGATATTTTTCGCCTATGCCTTTATGGCCTCGGAGCCGTACCATACAGTTTTGATGCTAAGACTTTCTGGTTGGCCATTACAGGACGATCTGACTATGCACCATTTGGGATATGACCCTGCTGCACTTAATGAGACACCAGTGGCAGGTAAGAGCAAACTGGACATGAACACATTGGTCCAACAAGGTATGATTTCACAAGTTTCTGATTATTATGCCTTAATGAGTTCAGGTCAGTTTATTATGGCTCTTCTTGACCCTGCACGAATTTGCATTTCAAACACGACCAATTGGCTATATGAAAGTGCCATCTAAGATGATATGGACGAGCATAATGCTAACATATTTGCTGTAGGTGACCCACCGAAGGAAGAAGTACAGGAAGAGATGCAGGATCAAGAGCAATTTGCTGCTCCACCAGAGGACTCCACGCACCCAGGTGCCGGTTCGTCATATGTGATGCCGAACCAATGGTCGTGGATGCAAATAGAAATTGGCGATCTCCAAGTGGAGCAAACACGCCAAGGGGTAGAGCAAGCCTGTCAAGGGACTCTGATGGACGAGATACACACGATGATGCAACGTCTGATTTTGCAATTTCCTCCACCCAAGTGAACCGGTGTGAGTCCCTCTCTATCTTGGACTAAACATTGCAGGCAATGTTTAGTTTAAGTGTATGGGATTTTTATTATTTGTTTTTTTTGTTGTTGTTTGTTTTGTTCTTAATATTTTCGTTTTAATTAATTGTGTGGTACTCTATGTGTTACAGATAAAGGACATTCGTGCCGGATGAATGATGAAGCTTGAAGCGATTGGATGGAAGACACACCCCTCTACTTTCTCTTCTGGAAACCCCCGAAGGTTGATGCTACTGACCCGAAAAATCGGACGCGACTCTCTGTCACTGAATTTCATAGGAATACTCTTTAACCAAAGAAAATACGAAGCTACATCACACTTAGAGATATCTTGGAAGCCTGCAAGCTAGACAAAACATGGTGAGGACTACAAAAGCCAAACACTTGTCATCATGAGAGTTGTTCAGGTATGTCTTTGTCTCTCTGGGTTTGCATTAGAGATACTGGAATTTCATAACACACTGTACACATTGAGACATTGTTTTTGTATTTTAACCCTGAGCCTTTCCAGCCAACCCGCCATTATTACCCTTCGTTCACCAAATTTGAGCCATATTTCCTTTTGTTTGTTATTTGACCACTGTATATAGCCATAAGCCAATACACTACCACACCCAGCTTAGATAAGTGTTGTTTACCCCGAAGCTGCGGAAAAGCCTAAGTTTGGGGTTTCATCAAAAATTGGGGACACCGACGAACCATAGATAAGTGCAAAAAAAGATGAGAAATTTCAAAGAAAAGAAAAAAAAAGAAAAAAAGGATCATGAAGCACTTATCTAGAAGTATTATGGTTGGCAAAAATCATGCTCAAAAGAGCGATAAAAGAAAATATATGAGCCAATGGACCTCAACAAGAACGGTGTCCAAAAGAAATACCCCCGAGTTTTAAATGTAAACAACAGTTACGAGGGTAACAACACGAAATCTGAGCCTGAACCCCTAGTATTTCCCTTTTTTGTTATAACTCCTCGCCTTACACCTTAACCCCACTACAATCGGAAAAGTCCTCGAATAATGTGTGTTGTGTGTTTCTTGTTATGAAGATATTTGTATTTCAAACCTAAGAGTTGACTTTGCATGCTCTGTTTTTCTTGAGTGTAAACACTTTGATTCCGAGAGATTTGGTGAGAGTGTGAAAAGCTACAGGCTAAAAGATGTGTCAAAGTTAAAGTGTGGCTAAAGTCGGAAATCGGGAAAGAGTAAAATTGTGATTGAAAAGTGAACAGGAGATCGCGAAAGATCGCAGTAGCATTGTGGATGCGAAATTTGGGGGTAACTATCCTGATGTCTCGAGCATCACTTGAGGACAAGCAATGAGATAAGTTTGGGGTTGGGATCAGCCTCCAATTCTACTTGTTTTCTGACACTCATTCGGCACCTTTGTAAGAAGTCGGTAACACATTAGTCCACTTATTTTATTGTTTTGTTCAGTAATTTAGATGTTTTGTATTGTTGTTTCCATTTGTTGATTACATGTTATATGCATCATCATACTCCATTTTATGTCCCTTTGTGGTAGTTCTTTTGGTTTCAGGTGTAAGCAAGTGTGCCAGAGGGATAGACAAGAAAATCAGACGTTCCGGGCCCGTCGGAAGAAGAAAATTGGACATACAGTAGCCCTGGCACGACCACCCGTGTTGCCCAACACAGGCCGTGTCAGGAGAAGTGCCATGGAAGAGGAAAACAGGGAGCTAACACGGGTGCCCGTGTCAGCTAACATGGCCCTTGTTAGACTCCCTGAATGGGCGTGTCAAGGCATTGTGCTCCAGAAGCCCAACACAGCTTGGCGTGTTGCCTGACACGACCAGTGTTGGCTTGGGCACTTGATTTTTCCAGTTTTGTGCTGTTTTTGGCACAACTTATCCCGGAGGGAATTTTGGACTTTTGCTAGAGAAAAATTGTCATCAGGAAATATTTATAGGAGATTTGAATATGGAGAGAGGGACTTTTTACACGATAAAAAGTTAGAGACGAAGAAGATTGAAGCAGTGGAAAGCGAAGAAGAACGGAGATCATTTAAGAGCGGACGCGATTGAAGATCAACGGAATTTCGAACTTTTTGTAATGTCTCAACTTTATCTTGTATCTGATTTGAATAATATGATAGGCTAAACCCCCCAATGCCAGGGGGTGTCCCTGAATTGATCATGTATTGACTCTGATGTTAGATTTTCATTAATATATGTTGTTTGTTATCAATTTCACTCTGTCATTCGCGTAATGCTTTCTTTATCAGAAAAATTAAGATTGATGTATGGTTAACGATTAGCAGGATTATAATTGTTAAGGTTTTTATACAGTGAAACCATAATATATATCACCTAGGACTAGGGATACCCTATGGTTACCGGTTTATTTTTGTTAAATAAAAATGCTTGGTTTCATCATAATCACCTAAGGACTTAGAGGTTAGATTGAATACCAAAGGTTTCCCTCCGAGGTCTCAGGGGGAAATGATCTTAAGATCCGGTAATTGAAACAATTCTCATTATTAAGGAGATATACACTCAAGGGTCATTACATGAGATTTTTAGACACCATCCTTGGCATATCATATTAACTTGTGAAAATATTTATTTGTTCTATTTCTCCTTATAGTAAATTCTCCAAAACCATAACTATCACTTTTGTTCAATGAGTGATTGTTTACTTTTATATTGCTGCGCAATCCTCGAGATCGATCTTTGGGAAACATCCCACTTATTACTACATCGGAAAAAATAGTACTCTTGCTATTTTCCTCATCAAGTATTCACCTCGGGAATCCATACTACCCAACCATCATTCCTAGTTGTCCAAAGGTTCAATATTCTAAAAGGTCCTTAGAGTCATGGAACCCTTTGAAACATCGAAGCTTACGAGGTATTCACCTCGGGTGACAACATTTTCAAAAGGATCTACTCTTTGTGAGGTTCTTATACCAACCCTTACGAGCTATTCACCTTGGGAGTCCGTACTAATCAACCATCATCCTATCTTATGATTTCACTCTAGACTCAGGTAAAAAGACTTTCCCACGAGATTTACAATCAGAGTATCCAAGTACCAACAACATAATGCAACCAATACAACAGATAACATCAATATAAAAATATAGATAGAAGAATCAATAAAGAAAAGACACACAAGTAAACAAACAAAAGGAATATAACAACCCAACTAGGCCTGATTCACTTAGGGAACCGAGGCCCCAACAAAGTCGCCATCTGTTACACCTCGAAAAAATAAGAATACGACTTAGCAAAGCGCAATTGCATGCTCGCGGGATGGACTGAATAAAGTCTCCATCGAACTTTATTTATTCCTAAAAAAGAAAAAGGTAATATCGATAAAACCCAAGAAAGAACGACGATGATATTGGTCGTCACAACCAAATCAGGGTTTGGGAGTCGATTATGCAAGGGGAAGGTATTAGCACCACTCACGTCCGTTGTACTCAACGAAAACTGTTAGGTTAGTTGTGCACGTTAGTGTTAGCTTAGAAATGTTAGGCTTCTCAAGTAATTAAGAGGAAAAGAAGAATATGATCGAAATAAAAGAGAAAATGTTTTTGGATTTTTTATTAATGTGTGAAGAAAGGAACTAAACCAAACTTTTTTATTAATGGGTCTGACAAGATTTACAAATCCTGCTCCTACGTATCTCCGGGTAAAAAAAAGAACTCAAGTCTTACGTAGTTCTGGGTAGAAAGTGTTTGTTTGTTGATCGATTTTAGCGAAAGATACTTTGTGTCAATCGACGAAAAGATTGTTGGTTACCCAAAATAAGTGGAGAGGGAATGTTTGCATCACAACCGAATGGATTTACAAATCAACATTCGTGACCGATGTCACAAGCTTACTCACATGTTCAAGTGGACGAAACATTGTTTTGCATTGTCAAGACAAAGTATCTTTCGATTACAAAAAGGGTTTAAGGATCAATCGCATGACGGTGAGAAAAGAGTTTGATTGGTTTGATATGCTTTGAGTAATGGCGAGAACTTGGATGAGCGAGATATCCATCTCGAATCCTAGCTTTATGAGCTTGTTGTATCCACATATTCCATTTTCAAATTATTTTCAAAAGGGTTTGATATTTTTAAGTGTTTTGATGATTGATTGAGAAAAGGTTGAAAGAAACTGTGTGATAGTTTTGAATGATGGCGATAGCTAAGATGGGTGAGATATCCATCTTGAATCTTAGTCTCAAGAGATCGTGGTATCCACCATATTCTATTTTCATCTTTATTGAAAGATGTTTGATTAGCATTAAATGTTTTTATTTTTATTGTGAAAATGACTTGACGTTGGATCAAGCATTTGATGAACGATTGAGAAAGATTTTGAATGAAATGGTTTGAAAGTTGTAAAGTTTGAGAACTTGGGAATGGATAAAAATGGATTGAGATGGAAGGTTGCAAATGATTGAATTGTTATTGAGAAAATACTCGACATTGGATTGAGCTTTATTTTAGTTATTTTTGAAAAGGGGTTAATTTTATTCTTGTGTTAGAAACTAAACTAAACTAAACAAACAAACAAAGAATAAAGCGATAAAATTATTATACGTCATGAGAATGAGGGTACATTTTGTCGAATGAGGATATAATATAATGAAACCAATAAATCAAAACCCAGTCAAACAAAAACAAGTAAATGATTGTACATGCACGAGGAAATGATCTCATTGTAAGAAGGCCCAAGAGTAAGCCATGTGATAGGAGATAGCAACACACAAGTCATATATACAACACACGTTCATAATAATAAAATCAAAGAAAGTAAAATCGAAGCGTGCAAGGATTAAAATCGTGATGCGAGGATGCGAATCAATGTCACATAACACAAAGAAGTGCAAGGAAAATGGAAATGGAGGAGTGCAAGAAAAACCCTAGGTAATGTGCTCAAAGTCGGTTTGTGTGTATCAACAACAAAAGAGACGTCATATGCAAAGGGTCATAACACGGAGAAATACAATAAATGTATCGATAAAAAATCGACGGCATAATGACATGGGAAATGTCGAATCCACATATCAAAGTACTATTTTTAGCAATGAAATGGCTCAAAGAAAATGGGACAAAATCCACAACCAACAAACTTTATTAATCAATAAACATTGTGTAATTATAATGAATCGTAATCGAAACAAAATTTAAAAATAAATACTAAAAAATAAAATTACAAATTAATTCAATAGCAAGAACTAAATGCTACAAAATCATAAAAAAGACAAATTAAATTGATTAAAAAAATGCAAAAAGAAAGAAAACAAAAGAAGAAGAAAATGGAAGAAAAAAAACACAAAAGTGGTGAGAGTGTGGCCAGCAAGGGTTGAATCCAGGTCATGGTGGTTGGGAGGTGCAAGCCTCAACCACCCCACCATGACCTTCAATCTATTAAAGATATGTCCAAGACAATATATATAGAAAAAACACTGAAAAATAAAAAAGAAGTAAAAATCACAAAAATAAATAAGGGAAGTCTTAACCACTCCCCCATGGTCCTCTATGTGTCAACCTATGGCATTGAAAAATATAGATAATAGAAAAACAACGTAAATGGAAAATGAAAAAAGAAAAACCAAAGCACAACAACAAACTTAGTACCAACAAATTTTTAACACTATTCATCTTCTTCACCAAAATAATGATAATGCTAAACAAAACCAACATTTGAAAACACCATGATAACAACTTTTCCATGAAAGGTAACAATAACACAGGTAAATGTTTGAAACAAAGCAAATACCGTTGAAGAAGGTAATGAGTTGTTGGAGAGTTGTTGTATGTCGTGTTGTGGATGTCGGCATGGTGAGGTTTGCAAAGTTATATGGTGAAGGAGAGTGAGTAGTCGCAATTATGGTTAAATGAGGGGTTGCACTGTGGTTGTGCATGGTTCAGATATGTGAGAAAGTTATCGGTGTGGTTGTTGTTTGTTTCATTCTTGTTGTTGATTCGTAGCTTCCATGGTGTAGTTTAATGGTTTCTCTAGGTGGCTTCTCGATTGTGAAGCTCACGGAGGAGGAGAAGAGGTTGATGAAGGGTGTTGCTGGAGGTGGTTTTAGGTGGTGATTATGGTGTGGTTGCAGTCGTGAGGGAGTATATGGGCAAGGGAAAGTGAGAGAGGGAGAGTGTGAATGAGGGAGAAGAAAATGAAGTGAGTTTAGTTGAAGATGCAAAGGTTATTTATGGTGAATGGTCTTGATGAGCCAAAGGCCAATGATGATAAAAAAATATCTGTAGAGAAGTCCTAAAACGTTGATAAAAGAGAGACAATTCTTTTTTTTTAAAATCTTGTAGCCAAAAACAAAAAAAGAATTCATGCATCTTGTCTACTCCGAGAGAGTATGGAATTTGTTGTTGCCACCTCTTGAGAAAGGGCGTGTGGCAAATTTTTATTGGAGAAGAATCTTTTGTATCCGTTGAAGCCAAAATGGAAAGGAAGATCGTGGTGCTAGCTATTAACTGGTCCATTTTAATTCTTTTTAAGCTAAACAAACACTATAAATTATTTGTGTATAATGGGAGAGCAACCTCCACCCACGAACATCGTTATTCCCTTTTCTTTCAAGAGAGAGAAAGAGTACACGTGTCAACATTTCAGAGGTGGGAGAGGATATTTTATTTTTATATTTTCCTTTAACAAATTAATTAATAAGCCAAATTTTGAAAAATTAATTAAAAAAAATAACACAAACAAAATTCAAACCAAAGACATGAATAATTCTAAATAATCGTCCCTATTATTTTGACTAAAAAGCGTAAATAAACGGATCAAAAATGAATAAAAATCGGGTACAAAATTGCTCGAAAAATTAAAATGACTACACCACAATGATCAATACGAAATAAACTTCTCATAAACATATATGTTTTCGTCAAATTTTAAAATTAAAAATGCTCGGTTAAAATGCTCAGACGGATCAGAATGTGACCAAAACAGTAGTCGAAAAATAAAACAAGCACGCCAGGTTAAACTACGTGAAACATAGGTTAATAAAACTGATGTCTGGAAGCTCAATTTGGAAATTTTTCGCCAGCTAATTTGACACACATTTGAAAATTGATCCCACCTGTGTGCTTGTAGATTCCAAAATTTATTTCGAATGATAATCTAGGCATTATGCGGCATGAAATATATGTTATGCTATACAGCGATACAAAAGCTATGATGTATGTATCGAATCAGCGATTCAGGGTTATAATTGAGGTGTGCCACATTATCCCAATATTCCTCCAAAATGCTGACTTTGTTTCGAGCAACGGAACTCACATGACTCTTGAATTTTTTTTATGTTTTTCCCTAAAGGTATTTTAGTCCTTGGATCGAAATTAATTGGTGCCTTTATACCATTCTTACATAAACACAACAGTTTCATTCTAGTGTCACGTCTACCCCTCTTTTTGGTAGGTCGAGTATCATTCTCTCTTGGTGAAGGAACTGATGGATCATCCATGTGTCTGCATTAAAAAAGAATATTAATAATGAATAAATTTTCACATATGAATTAAAACTAAAGTTAAGAATCAAAGTAAAAATTCTTGAAAAAACTAAAATGTACCATATATGGATATAAACTATATATTTTCAAAGATTTTTACGATTAGACATTTTCCCATATCCCTTCTTCATGATCATCACGAGTGGGATACACATTATTTGCTATAGTTTCCACAATGGAAGTGGCATTCATTGAGAAAAAGAACTCTTAAAAATATTTATGACTGAATATAGTCTCTCATTACTCATGTATATTTTTACCTTGAAGTACCACTAACCACTTTTTGTTAGAAGAATCACAAACATAAATCACTTGTTTTGCTTGAGATGCCATAATGAAGGGCTCGTCCGTATAAGTTGCATTTTCAAGGTCCACCAATGTAAAACCAAATTCATTAGTTTTGGCACCACTGTTTATGTCAATCCATTTACATTTAAAAATAGGCACTTTGAATTTAATGAAATCAACTTCCCAAATCTCTTCAATGATTCCAAAATAAGGTATATATGCGATAACTGGATTGTTATCTTTTGAACTAGAAAAGCCCGTGGACTCACCTACGACCATAACCCCATTATTTTATACGGTACTTTTTTCATCCTGAGTCTTTGTATAAAATGAAAAATTATTGATATCATAACCAGACCAAGTTATGACATCAAAGTTAGGCTCCCTTGATAGCCATTATGTAACAGAAGTTGATTTGTCATTTAAAATGGTTTCTTTAAACCACTTAAAAAAGTCTTGTTATGCCCATTCATCAACCATTTTCATTCACTCTAGAATTTTTCCCTTCACAATGATTTTATGAGCAGAAAGGTAAGGCTAAACCTCGTCAATGTTATTCAATATATACAATTGTGCTTGAAGTACTTTTGCACGCCCCACGCTCTTAAATTTAAAACTCGTGTACCCTTATCTGCACATCCTCTCCTTCATGACTAGACTTAGGAATTCCTATTGTTTTCGCTTCTTACATATAGTCAGAACAAAACTCAATAGCTTCTTCTGTGATATATCTTTCAACAATAGATGCTTTGGGACAATGTAGATTCTTTACATACCTTTTTAAAATCTTCATGTATTGTTCAACTGGATACATCCACCTCAAATAAACAGGACCGCACAACCTAACCTCCTTCACAAAATGAACAATTAAAACAACCATTATGTCAAAAAATGAAGGAGCAAAATACATCTCTTAGTGTCACAAGATAATTGCAACCTCATTTTCCAAGTCATCTAATCTATTTGGATCAATGACTTTACTACAAATATAATTTAAGAATAAGGATAACTAGTTAAGATATTTCTAACTTTTTTAGAAAATATTCCACGAATTACTAGTGGTAGGATGATCGGGAAAATAGTAAGTGTACTATTTTGCCGATGTATAAATAATAGGGATGTTTTTCAAAGATTGATCTCGAGGATTGCGCGGAAATATATGTGTAAATTGTTACCCAATTGAACAAAACTAATAATTGGGGGGTTTTATAAAATCACTATAAGAGAAAATAACACATAATAAATATTTTCACAGATTATAATAATAAGCCAAGGATGGTGTTTGAAAATCTCCTATAATGATCCTTGAGTGTATATCTCCTTAATAATGAAAATTGTTTTAATTACCGGATCTTAAGATTGTTTCCCCCTAAGACCTCAGAGGAAAACCTTTGGTATTCAGTCTAACCTCTAAGTCCTTAGGTGATTATGATGAAACCAAGCAATTTTACTTTAACAAGAATAACCCGGTAACCATAAGGTATCCCTAGTCCTAGGTGATATCTACTATGGTTTCACTGTATAAAAAACCTTAACAATTGCAATCCTGCTAATCGTTAACCATACATCAATCTTGATTTTTCTGATAAAAAAAGCATTCCACAAATTACATAGTGAAATTAACAACAAATAACATGTATTAAGGAAATTATAACTTCAGAGTCATTACATGATCAATTAAGGGACCCCTCTGGCATTGGGGGGTTTAGCCTCTCATATTATTCAAATAATATACAAAATAAAAACGAGACATTACAAAAGGATGGGAATTCCGTTGATCTTCAATCGCATCCGCTCTTGAAGGATCTCCGTTCTTCGCCATTTTTGACCGCTTCAATCTTTATCGTCTCCAATTTCAAATCGTCCAAAAAGTCCCTTCTCCATATTCAAAAATCCCCTAAATAGTTCCTGATGACAAATTTGATGTAGCAAAAGTCCAAAATGCCCTCTGGGATCAGCCGTGCCAAAATACAATAAAAACTGGAAAATGAGGTGGCCAAGCCAACACTAGCCGTGTCAGGCAACACGATAGGCCGTGTTGGGCTTCTGATGAAAAGGCCTTGACACGCCCCTTCAGGGAGGCTGACACGGACATCCGTGTCAGCTCCCTGTTTTCTTCTTCCAGGTGTACTCTCTTGACACGTCCCATGTTGGGCAACACGGGTGGCCGTGTCAGGACTACTGTGTTGCCCAATTTCCTCTTCTGACGAGCCCGGAACGTCCGATTTGCTTGTCTATTCCTCCGATACGCTTTCTTACACCTGAAACCAATAGAACTACCACAAAGAGTTATAAAATGGAGTATAATGATGCAAACCAAATGTAATCAACAACTGGAAACAACAATTGAAAACATCTAATTTACTAAACAAAACAATAAAACAAGTAGACTAATGTGTTACCGACTTCGTGAAAAGGTGCCAAATGAGTGTCAGAAAACAAGTAGAATTGGAGACTGATCACAACCCCAAACTTATCTCATGGCTTGTCCTCAAGTGATGCTCGATACATCAGGATGGTCACCCCCTAAATTTTCATCCACAATGCTATTGTGATCTTTCGTGATCTCCTATTCGCTTTTCATTCACTGTTTTACTCTTTCCCAACTTTCGACTTCAGCTACACTTTCACCTTAATGCATCTTTTGGCCTGTAGCTTTTTACACTCTCACCAAATCTCTCGGGATCAAAGTGTTTGCACTTAAGAAAAACAGAGCATGCAAAGTCAACTCCTAGGTTTGAAACACAGATACCTTCATAACAAGAAGCACACAACACACACTATTCGAGGACTTCTTGGGTTGTAGCGGGGCTAAGGTGTAAGGTGGGGAGTCAAAACAAAAAGGAAAATACTAGGGGTTCAGACTCAGAGTTCGTGTTGTTACCCTCGTAACTGTTGTTCAATCTAATAATCAGGGGGTATTTCTTTTGGGCGCCGTTCTTGTTGGGATTCATTGGCTTCTATATTTTTTTATTGCTCTTTTGAGCATGTTTTTTTCCAACCTTAATACTTCTAGATAAGTGCTTCATGATACTTCTCATAATATTTTTTTTTCATTTCTCTTTTTTTTTCTTTGAATTTTCTCATCTTTCTGCACTTATCTACATTTCATCGGTGTCCCAAATTTTTTATGAAACCCCAAACTTAGGTTTTTCAACAGATCCGGGGTAAATAACACTTATCTAAGCAAGGTGTGGTAGTGTATGTGCTTATGGTTATATATAGTGGTTAAATAACAAACAAAAGGAAATATGGCTCAAATTGGGTGAACAAAGGGTAATAATGGCGGGTTGGTTGGAAAGGCTCAGGGTTAAAATAGAAACAATGCCTCAGTGTGTACAAGTGTGTTATGAAATTCTAGTATCTCTAATGCAAACCCAGAGAGACAGAGACATACCTAGAAAGCTCTTATGATGACAAATGTTTGGCTTTTTGTAGTTCTTACCATGTTTGGTATAGCTTGCAAGCTTCCAAGATACCTCTCAGTGTGATGTAGCTTCGTCTTTGCTTCAGTTACAGAGTATCCCTAAGAAGTCCAGTGACAGAGAGTCGCATCCGATTGTTCGGGTCAGTAGCATCAACCTTCGGGGGTTTCCAGAAGGGCAAGTAGAGGGGTGTGTCTTTCATCCAATCGCTCCAAGCTTCATTATTCATCCATCACGAATGTCCTTTATCTATAACACATAGAATACCACACAAATAATTATTTAAAAATAAACACATAATAGAATGCTGAAAAATACTAAGAACAAAAACAAAAAATAATAACCCCCCCTACACACACACACTTGAACTAAACATTATCCGCAATGTTTAATCCAAGATAGAGAGGGATTCACACAGGTTTACTGCGGTGGCGGAAATTGCAACATTAGTTGTTGCATCATCGCGTGCATCTCCTCCATAAGAGTCCTTTGACGGGCTTGCTCTAGGCTTTGGCATGTTTGCTCCGCTCAGAGATCGCCAATTTCTGTTTGCGTCCACGACCATTGCTCCGGCGTCACATATGACAACCCGACACCTGGGTGCATGGTGTCCTCTAGCGGAGCAACAAACTTCTCATGTTCCCGCATCTCTTTCTGCACTTCTTCCTCTTATGGGTCACCTGCAACAAATGTGCCAGCATTGTGCTCGTCCATATCATCTTGGACGACACTCTCATATAGCCAATTGGTCGTGTTGGAAATGCTAATTCGTGCAGGGTCAGGAAGAGCCATAATAAACTGACCAGAACTCATTAAAGCATAATAATCAGAAATTTGTGATATCATACCTTGCTGAACAAATGCGTTCATGTCCAGTTTATGCTTACCTTCCACCGACGTCTCATTAAGTGCAGCAGGGTCATATCTGAAATGGTGGGCAATCTGTGTGATTATGCCCCCTATGGAAATTCCCCCTTGGGATGCTCTTCCCACTCGACCCAGATAATCCGCTGCAAATGTTGCAACGCTCACAACTACCCGGTTTACCATGGCAAACAAAAAGAAGAGCTCCCTCTGGGTAGCTACACCTGTGCTATCACCCTTACCAAAAAGCGTGAAAGCCAACACCTTTTGGGCATACCTGAAACAAGGGTTCTGAATGCCAGATGCTTTCGCCCCTTTAGCCACATAATCCGGTCGTCCCATAATGGCCAACCAGAAAGCCTTAGCATCAAAACTATCTGGTACTGCTCCGGGGCCATATAAGGGTGGGCGGAGAATTTCACCCAGCTGCTCCACTGTCAACTCGTGGTTGACATTGTATAACTTGAAAGTCATCGTTCCTCCAAAGTACATCGATGTACCTATCCAACCTTTTTTTTAACTTCAACTCAATTGTGCTCAAGAACTCTAAAGTGATGCGCTCATAGGTTGACGCTTCACAATGCACAAATTCAAGCATTTCGAGGACATGGAACATCCTATCCAATTCTTCCGACAAACCCAATTGAAATAAAGTATCGGAGCATAAGTACCTTGTCGGAGTTATCTTCCGTTTAATGTGAGAAACGTACCTTCGTTCATGCTCCGGGTTGTCAAAGATGATATCATGTGAATTCGGGTGACAGATGGTCCGTTTCTGGGGATGGGACGATTCTGCTTCTGTTTGCTTCAACAACATTATTGATTCCTGCAATAAAATTTATCACCCCAAAAAAGTATGGAAAACGGAAAACGATTACCGTAGCCTCGTAGAGGATGGAGAGTAGAGCAACTTTTGTGAAGGGTGCCGACAATTTGGACGGAGTAGAGTGGTAAAGTTGAGAGCTTTTTGGTGGTTGGATATGGAGAAAGTTTAAGAACAATGGAGGAATGAGAAAAATTTGGTAAAAATGGGAGAGAGAGAGAGAGAGAGAGAGATAGAAAATCAGATTTTATTGGTAGATTAAGGGTAAAATGAGTTTAAGTGGTGGAAAATTCGGGTCGGGTCCACGAAATCATATAATCCCAATTTTGAAAAATTATGGTCGTTGGGCCTGACACGGGCCGTGTCAGGCCACTGTTTCTTGCCTCTCCTCCAATAGAGATGACACAGTCTGCCGTGTCATCCTACTATAAAAATCCTCATCTCAGCTTCTTGCCTGACACGGGCCGCGTCAGGTGACACGAGCACCCGTGTTAGGGCCCTGTTTTTTCAAAAAAATTCTGATTTTTCCATTGTTTCCCTGTTCTCTGATATCCAATAATCTTTTATGAGTTTAACTCAACTCTTTTCTTCTGCACTATGCGATATACCTGCGAACCTACAAATAACTTGTAAACACACTAAACATTGAAGTAGTTAGAATAAACCCGCGTGGGTTGCCTCCCACGAAGCGCTGTGTTTAACGTCGCATGGATCGACGACCGTCTCTCTTATCCTTGGAGACGAACATTATCGATCAGAACACTTTCCTGCCCCTTATAGTAGTGCTTCAACCTTTGTCTGTTCACTTTGAATGTATCCCTATTATTTGGATTTTTAAGTTCTATTGCTCCATAGGGAAACACTTTGTGAACCACAAACAGACTCGACCACCTAGATTTCAACTTTCCTGGAAAAAGCTTTAATCTGGAGTTGAATAAGAGCACCAATTGTCCATCGATAAAATCCTTTCTCTGCAGCTTCTGATCGTGCCATTTCTTTGTCTTTTCTTTGTAGAGTTTGGCATTCTCATATGCTTGATTCTGAAACTCCAATAACTCGTGGAGCTGAAGGATTCGGGATTCACCCGCTTTATACAGATCATAATTCAAGAATTTGGATGCCTAAAACGCTTTGTGCTCCAACTCTAGTGGCAAGTGACAAGCTTTACCATAAACCAACTGAGGAGACATACCTATGGGCGTTTTAAGAGCTGTTTTGTACGCCCATAGTGCATCTTCTAACTTTAGTGCCCAGTCTTTCCTAGATGCGCAAACCGTCTTTTACAATATTTGCTTTTACTTCCTGTTGGACACTTCGACCTGGACACTCATTTGAGGGTGATACGGAGTGGCGATCTTATGTTTAACGTTGTACTTCTTCAGCAGGTTCTCCATTAGTTTGTTCAAAAAGTGAGTACCTTCATCGCTAATAAGCGCTCTCGGCACCCCGAATCTTGAAAAGATATTGTTCTTCAGAAAGGTCACAACCATTTTAGAGTCATTAGTAGGCAATGCCATTGCTTCCACCCACTTTGATACGTAGTCTACTACTACCGAAATGTAATTATTCCCAAAGGACAGTGGAAATGTCCCCATGGAGTCTATTCCCCAAACATCAAATAATTCAACCTCTAGCGTAGTGTTTTGCGGCATTTGATTCTCTTAGAAATATTCCCCGTTCTTTGACATCTGTCACATTCTATGACGATGTCCTAGGCATCTTTAAACAATGTGGGCCAATATAGACCTGACTGAAGAACTTTGGCCGTTGTTTGGTCACCACTGAAGTGTCCTCCATAACCCGAATCATGACAAGCTCTAAGTACATCCCTTTGCTCCCCCTCTGGGACACATCTTCTGACCAACCCATCCACTCCTCTTCTGTATTGGAATGGTTCATCCCACAAGTAAAACCTGCAATCATGAACAAACTTTTTCTTTTTGTTAGAATCAAAATCGTTGGGGATTACACCCTGTCGCAACGCGAAAAACAACCGGCAGAAAAAGAACATAGAGCCGCCACCGTGCGTTATTTATCCCAAAGGAGGGAAAGGAAACGCTCGAAGTAAACCTGAAAAAGGGAAAGGAATGGTCTTACGACCAGAGATTGCTAGGTACGGGAGTCGGTTACACAAGGGGAAGGTATTAGCACCCCTCACGTCCGTCGTACTCGACGGGATCCCCGCTCAAAAGAATAGGAAAAGGTTGCTAAATAACTGCTCAAAGAATGCACACACACTAGAATAATAAACAGGTGGAAGAAGACGGAGGAAACGGACTCGGAAGGATATCGCATCCTGGGCCTACGTAGTTTGTCAGAAACAAACATCAGAGTCGACGTAGTTCGGGGAAATGGGGAACAGGCTCGCTAGGATATCGCATCCTATTCCTACGTATCTCATCTGGAATGAGAATCAGAGATGTCGTAGTTCGGCTAACGCACGCCGAAACAAAACACAACACAAAGACGTTGAGACGTCAAAATAAACACACAAAGGAAACAGACTGCCAATGGCTGGTCTTACGTCCGACTCCGAACAACAAACACAAACAAGGAAATGGAATGCCAATGGCTGGTCTTACATCCGACTCCAAACACACGCAAAAAGGGTTATCAAACAGACAAGCTAACAGGGAGTCTGGCACTCGAGCCTAATAGCTGTCAAGCAAACACCAAGAAGACGCTGAGACGTCAGAAGAAACAAAGAAGTTGAACACACAGACTAAAAGGGAGTTGGGAACTCGGACCTAATAGCTGTCAAGCAAAACACACACAAAAAAAGAAAAAGGGCGCCCGGAGAGATCTCGCACGATCTCCTGCCTACGTACCTCATCTGGTATGAGGATCAGGGCGACGTAGTTCCCCTTAACAGGGGAGAAATTCTCCTAACCAGAGACCAAGGGAATAACGAACTAAAAGGGAGATTGACTCGAGCCTAATAGTCGTCATGCAAATTATAACCCTAGGTTGAGGTCTCTAACAAGAGTTTGACTCACACAGAAAGTGAGTCAACTCAAGTCTATTTCTACATACGTTCAACTTCCTGGGAAGTTGACCATACGACTCCTACAGAAAAGGAGATGAGAAGTGGAAAGCAGATAAACATATCAAAAGCAATCACACGCTATATACAAACAAGAGGCTCATACAAGGCTGGGCTTTAATCAAGGGATCATATCAACCTCGACAAACAAGCCAACACTGGAAGGGGTGTCTGAGGCTCTTAACCACTGACATTGACCGTCAAGGTGAGAAGATGAAAAGTAATGAGGGTTAGACCTCATAGCTCTTAACCCTGGCCTGGGTGAGCTCAAGACAAAGAAGGTGTGGGGGTCCAGAATGAGGGACCCTATTCCACCTGACTGACTCTATACAAGATTTTGGGTGTTTATTCAAAAGCATCAGCACGTAGTGCGAGCATAATGAAAGGGCTTGAAGTACAAGGGATTGATTGCAAATCCCTTCTATCTGCCAATTGCCTCTTCACTTAGGAGGACTTGAAGTACATGTCACAAATATAAACAATCACAGTCATTGCCTCTTAAGGAGGACTTCAACCAAATGCCTGCCAAAAGAAACGACAGGGCTTCCAGACTACATGGAGTTAGAGAGGTTACCTAAGTGGTATGCCAACCACAAGCAAAGCAAAGCTCAGATAATGAGCTTAAAGCAGCTAAGGTACCTGTATGAAAAGCTAAACAATCAGTAGGATATTCAGACAAACAACCAACAGATAACAATAGTCAGACATTCCTAATATGTACAACATGTAAGCCATAAAAGGCAAACACTCAAGTGAGTTAGCCACCAAAGGACCTACAACATAACCAAAGGTTAGCAAACAAAGCAAATGGCAATCTCAAATGAGGAGGCCACATCAACTATGGAACTAAATGCTTGAACCTGAAATACAAAGCTCAAATTGTGAGTACAAACCCCTAGTGCAAAGCCTAGGGTCAAAGGTAAAGCAAAAAGTCAAAACAGAAGTTGATATTCAACAAAAAGCATCTTTAATCAAGCAAGAACATGTCCTAAAAAGGACCAAGTCTAAAGCATCAAGCAAAGTCACCACATGAGCAAGATATGGCAAAGGCAATTTCAAAGCACACAATTGGACATCAAGAATCAAAATTCCATATTAAAACAGAAATGAATCAAACAATCATGAAAATTTTTATGTGTATACAACATGTCAAACACAAGCATCATGCAAAAAGTTGGAATCAGAAAAGCTCAATTGACATGTATAATAAAATGAACAAGATCAACATCAAATTGTGTGACACACATTGTCACACCCTACATCCATGTATCCAAAACAGAAATGGAAAATGCTAAAAATGCCAAACCAAGCCTCAAAAATCAAGCAACATGTTAGGAATCATCATACCAAATTTCAAAGCCATTGGACAATGTATGAGCATTTCACAAAAGAATTGGTACAACATGTCACATTTGCATACATGTTCAAATAACAGTCCACAATTAAAAATCCAGAAATGATAAAATCAGGAAATGAATACCACAAAATAATAGACATCAAGATGAACATGTGGCAAAAAATTGCATTCAATTTGGATCAATATTCTACTTTTTTTATGATTTTTTGAAAGTGATGAAATAGAATTGAAATGATGAATAAATGCATGTCACAAAATGGAGGGAAATGAGAAATGGTTGACAAAATTTGAAATAGCGCTGCCAGAGAGAATCGAACCATGTACACCAAAAATCAAGCGCTGGAACAAAATAAATCACAAAACTACACAGCCAGGAATTGAACCGTGTATGACCAAAGGCAAGCGCGTTTTGATCAAAACGTTGCCGCTTCATTAAATGAAGTGGCGCCTAGTCAGCAAAATCCAACACGCGTGGAATGAGTCAAACGCGTATGGACCAACGAAAATGCCAACAGGATCCACGCAAGCAGCACACCAGTCACAAACCCTAACACCTTACACCAGACGGCCAGAATAGTGATTCCGGTCGTCTTCTCCGACCAAACTCGCCGGCAACAGCAATGAACATTCATAAAATTTTCCAGAAACATGCACTGCATACATCAATCGAAAGCTCATGAGGTGTAGAACATGGATCTATCATCAACTAAGTCTAAAACATCACACACTTCATGAATCGAATGAAAACATCTTTCATGTTCAAAACTTAAAACTAACATATCTCAACCAAATCTCAACCAAATTTAAATCTATAACCATCAGAATTCTCAGCATGATGAGATCTACCTAAACATGGCAATGATTTGAAGAATTAAGAGATTCGAATTTTAACCAACCTGGACTTGCAGTGACCAAAATCTTGTAATTAAGCCTCCAGAACTTCCAAATCTCCTTCTCCACTCTTGATATGAAGCTTTGAATATGAATTGATGCTTGGAAAGGCTTGGATCTAGCTCAACTTGTAACTTCCATCTTCATGTTCATGTATGGAGTATGCACAATTCTTCACCAATTTCTTCAATCCACAACTTGATCCCTCCCAAATGATGATCAAGGAACACGAATATGCGATAAAATTCAGGTGTTATGTGAAGAATTTTCAAATTTGGATTGAGAGAATTTTTGGAGGGAACTTGAATCTAGATCTAGAATGAATGAAAACTGAGAAATTCTGTTATGATTAACCTTTTATATGCTGTGTTAATTATCATGCTAATCCAAATTAGCAATGGCTAATGAAAAGTTAATGAGAAATAAGGTGTATGACCAAAAATGAAAAAATGAGGGTGCATGGCTCAATCCCACGTGAACAGTAGCATGTGGAGGTGCATTTTCACTTAAAATCAGTTCATGAACACAATGGCAATGGTATTTAGCTCATGTAATCAACCAAATTCAAATTTTCCATTTTCCCTCCAAAATGAACATGCATGAGAAAATGATTATATGAGATAATTTCATACAATGCAATGATGGATTTGGAAATTATAGGTCAAGCGAAGAAATATGCAAAAAGAGTGACTCATTTTGGAGTTGTGAAACAAAAGTTATGGCATTTTGAAGTTCCATGCACCCTTGGCAATCATTTGATCACAACTCTTCAACCGTTCATCAGATGCTCATGATCTTGGACTTTTTGGAAATGAGAGAGAAAGATATTCAACTTTCATGTTGGAGAAAGTTTCATTTGAAGCTTCCTTGATGTTGGAAAGTCAAGTTGAAGGTGGTCCAAAAACTTGCCATTTTTGGAAACTTGAAATTACAGGTCACTTTCCATTTTGGGAAACTTTTGATCTGACTTCAAATTCTTCAAGGTATATGTTTGAAATGACAAATGAACCTCTTTTGAACATGAATGAGGTGTTGAAACTCATTTCCCCACCTCAAAGCCCTCAGCTCTTACACAGTCGATTGTATAGGTCCTCAGATGACCTTGACATGCTCTGATCAGCTTGAGCCTCAACCACTTGAGGAATTGGCTCAAAAATGGAACCCTCGCTCATATAAGCTTCTCCATATAACCATGTGATCTCCATCTCAATATAATACCTCTTCTCCTTGAAAATCCCTGGTTGAAAGAATGCCATTGATTAGGGTTGACCAAAGGTCAAAACCCTAATCCAAAGGAAACTGATCATGAACAATGAAACCCTGGATGATGACATAACCATGATGATGGTGACATATCCTTACCAACAAGATAATACTCAACCTCTTTGAGGAATCAAGAAGCCCTGATTGAAGCACAAACCCTCAGATGGTTGACAATCAATCCATGAAACCCTCAGGCCCTAACCATGTAACTTCTCCATCTTCTGAAAAGACTTAGGAGGATGACTTCTCTATTGTTTCCACATGATATGCAATATGCAAATGCCTAATGTCCTAAAACATGAAATGCAATGCTAAACTAGTCCCAAGAAGAGGAGGGCAAATTCGGAGGTGTTACAGCTGCCCCTATTCAATCCACTGTGAACCTGTCGATATGAACAACCTCGGCTTTCAGATGATCAGGGTGAAGAGTGGTTGAATACCAAGAATAGACGAACAATTTGCGCTCCGCTGGGGATTATTAACAATGCATGTTAGAATCGGCAAAGAAGCGATCTTGAAAGAAAAACCCGTCTGGTACGGTGAGAGTCGGCCTGAATACCGAAACAGAATGTTAACCTGGATACCAAAATAAATGGTAACACAGGAATAGCCATGGCCTGAACGCTGCTCATCAGTCTGAATACTGGAAATGACTTCGATCTGAGTATCGGAAGATATGAGATTATCAATATTGGTCTGAACACCGAGAGATTGGCCTGAACGCCACTTCAGTTTGAAAACTGGAAAACTGGCCTGAATGCCACAAGTGCTTCAACCTGAACGTCAGAAACTTCTTCGATCTGAACATCGGAAAACTGGCCTGAGTGCCACAAGTACTTCAACCTGATCGTCGGAAACTTCTTCGATCTGAACATCGGAAAACTGGCCTGAGTGCCACAAGTACTTCGACCTGATCGTCGGAAACTTCTTCGATCTGAACATCGGAAAACTGGCCTGAGTGCCACAAGTACTTCAACCTGATCGTCGGAAACTTCTTCGATCTGAACATCGGAAAAATTGGCCTGAGTGCCACAAGTACTTCGACCTGATCGTCGGAAACTTCTTCGATCTGAACATCGGAAAACTGGCCTGAGTGCCACAAGTACTTCGACCTGATCGTCGGAAACTTCTTCGATCTGAACATCGGAAAAACTGGCCTGAGTGCCACAAGTACTTCGACCTGATCGTCGGAAACTTCTTCGATCTGAACATCGGAAAACTGGCCTGAATGTCACTTCGGTCTGAATACTGGGAAAACTGATAAATGAGGCGGCACGTGGGCCAACGACCCATGCTGGGGATAATAAGTCATGGACATGCTACCTCTACTTAATCCATTGTGAACGAACAATTTGCGCTCAGCTGGGGATTATTATTATTTTTTGCTTTTCTTGAACCCCCAAAACTTGCTGATTTATTTTTCTTTTCTTGAACCCCGGTACTTCTTGATTTGCGCGGATGATCCCCGATCACCGCATTTGAACCCCGACTTTTGCGCTGATCGCGTAACGTTCTCTGATCTTCATATCCATCTCTGCCCGTTGGAAAATTTTCCTCCAATATCGCACTACTGGGGAACATTGTTGCTCTGATGTCATGATGCTAAACTCCTCAGAGTAACATCTTCACCATCCGGCGAAACCAAATCTCAAACGGTAACCACAACTTGAGTTACATCTTCACCAACCGGCGAAACCAATTCTCAAACGGTAACCACAGCTTGAGTAACTGATACTTGCAATGCTGATGCTGATCTTTCAACCAGCGAAACCACTTCTCAAACGGCAACCACGGCTTGAGACTAGTTCATGCTTGCAATGCTTATGCATGATGATTTCTTTTAGCGTAATGCTCCATAACCATGGAAATGCTACGCAATTAACTATGCAATATGCTATGATCTTCTAAATGATGAATGCGTAAAAAGTATCCCCCTCAAAGGGACTCCACTGGGGAGCTCGAGGCACTCTGTTGAGGAGCTTGATACCATTCCAATCTCCACCCTACTTGGGAATAGCACTGCTGCTGGGGAAAGGACGACCCTCACCAGGGATGACCTTCACTGAAACTCGATCCGCTTGGGGACTTCGCTGGGGAAGAAACCACCAACGCACTCTGCGGGGAAAAAAGCAATCTTCGACTTGCTGGGGAAATAACGACCTCCACCCTGCTAAGGAAACAACACCCTTCAGGCCCGGCTGCCGAGGCAACACCGATCTCGAACCCGCTAGGGAGATAACAATCCCGACCCTGCTAGGAAAATCTGGCACGGACCACCCGTCGACTAGTCGGACCCTGGTATTCACCATCTAAATCCAGTGTCAGCTTTCCACTTTTGAGAACTCCCAGACTCGTCTGGACTTTTCTGATTCATCACCTTATATCCTTGACTTCTCCGTACTCTACGGAGATCGAACTCCTTAGATTCGCACAAACTTTCCAGTCCTCAGACTTTGAAGAGTCTTCTTGATTAATCTTCCAGGATCGTCGCCATTCTCTCGCTGTCTTTTCACCATTCTTCCATTCCTTGTCCCTGATTGGACTCCACGGGGATCTTTTGTCAAAAGGCTTCACATCACAACCTGCAAGTGAGTGAAAATATCTAACAGCACCTGCAAAAGAGATCGTTAGATAAAAACGTGCCCTAGGCGTGCCAAAATTTCAACACTTGGGTCACTCCACCTTCCGAATAAAATTTCAAGTTTTCAATCTTATAAACATGCATTGGAAGGGACCTGTATGTCTCAAAATGCCAATATTCTTTATCAAAAATAACTGGATGTTTTTGCAATCAAAGCGGTAATGAAAACAAAAACAAAATTATTTGACTGAATATGCATTTATTGATTGAAAAAGGTGACTCGTAACTGAGCAATACACAGGAAGCAATCCCTGAAAAGAGGTAATTGCGCACAAAAGGAAAAATCTATCCTAATGGCAATGTGAACCCGTGATCTCATCGAGTTCCAACTCGGTTACACCCCCTATGTCCTCAAGACTCTCCGTGCTTTCTGCCTTCTGAACAAGACGCTTTCGACCGATCCCTACCGGGGATTATCCACGTGTCTTAACCAAAACACAAACGATCATGCTGGACGCAGTTGTTCGTTTCAATCCCTCTTTTGCCTGGACCGCCCTTTCGGGTTTTCAGTCCACCGGGATACCCTTTTTATCCCAAGCCGCCTTTTCAGGTTTTCGACTTGCCGGGTGTACATTTTTCTTTTTATCCCTAATTTTTGCCCGAACCTTTTTTCATTTTTCTTTTGGTTCGCCGGGATGCCCATTTTTTCCTGGACTATTTTATTCTTTTCGTCCAGCGGGTCTCTTTATACGAAGTATTTTTTAACTGCGTCCGCATTCACAGGGGATGGAAAATCCTCACCATCCATGGTCGTCAACAACAAGGCTCCACCAGAGAAAACCTTCTTGACCACGAATGGACCTTCATAATTGGGTGTCCACTTGCCCCTACGATCGTTCTGAGGAGGAAGGATCCTTTTCAACACCATGTCTCCTACATGATACACACGAGGTCGCACCTTTCGGTCAAAAGCACGCTTCATTCGCTGCTGGTACAACTGCCCATGACAAATGGCCGTCAGCCTCTTTTCCTCAATCAGGCTCAACTCTTCGTACCGAGTCCTTACCCATTCAGCTTCTTCTAATTTCACGTCCATCAGGACTCTCAACGAAGGAATCTGAACCTCAACCGGTAACACGGCTTCCATCCCATACACAAGCGAGAAAGGCGTTGCCCCAGTAGACGTACGTACCGAGGTTCGATACCCATGCAATGCAAACGGCAACATCTCGTGCCAATCCTTATAGGTTACGACCATCTTCTGCACAATCTTCTTAATATTCTTATTGGCTGCCTCGACCGCCCCATTCATCTTTGGACGATAAGGAGAAGAATTGTGATGCTCGATCTTGAATTCCCGACACTGTTCTGCCATCATCTTGTTATTGAGATTAGAACCGTTATCAGTAATGATTCTCTCGGGCACCCCATATCTGCAAATGATGTCTCTTTTCAAGAATCTGGCAACAACCTGCTTCGTCACATTTGCATAAGAGGCTGCTTCCACCCACTTAGTGAAGTAATCAATAGCCACTAATATAAACCGATGCCCATTTGAAGTAGTAGGCTCGATCTTTCTGATCATATCAATGCCCCACATAGCAAACGGCCACGGAGACGACATTAAGCTCAACGGATTTGGAGGCACGTGCACCTTGTCAGCATAAATCTGGCATTTATGACACTTCCGCACGAAATTGAAACATTGGGCCTCCATCGTCATCCAATAATACCCAGCTCTTAACAGCTTCTTCACCATTGCATTCCCACTGGCATGGGTACCAAACGACCCCTCGTGCACCTCTTTCATCAATTAGCTTGCTTCTCTGTCATCAACACATCTGAGCAAAACCCAATCGAAATTCCGCTTGTACAAAACCCCATCCTTGTTCAGATAGAACACCATGGCCAACCTCCTCAGAGTCTTTCGGTCCTTCTTGGATGCTCCCTCAGGATATTCTTGGGTTTCCAAATAGCGCTTGATATCGTAATACCACGGTTTCTCATCATCAGGCGCTATGTCGACAGCAAACACATAAGCCGGTCTATCCAGACGTCCTACCTCAACACTAGGGAACTGATTCCACCACTGCACCTTAATCAAGGCGGCCAGAGTAGTCAAAGCATCTGCCAAAGGATTTTCTTCTCTCGGCACATGGTGTAATTCCACCTTGGTGAAGAACGTCAACAATCTCCTCGTATAGTCCCGGTATGGAACTAAATGAGATTGATGCGTATACCATTTCCCGTTAACCTGATTCACAACCAAAGCTGAATCTCCATAAATGACAAGGTTCTTGATCCACAAATCAATCGCCTCTTCAATACCCAATATGCAAGCTTCGTATTCAGCCACATTGTTGGTGCACTCAAATGTTAGCCGGGCAGCAAAAGGAATGTGGGATCCTTTCGGCGTAACCAAAACAGCTCCAACTCATTACCATTCTCATTAACGGCCCCCATCAAACATCAGAATCCGTTCGGATTCAGGGTCAGGCCCCTCCTCCGGGATCGGTTCCTCACAATCTTTCGATTTGAGAACCATGATGTCCTCATCAGGGAATTCAAACTTCATCGGTTGATAATCCTCAATGGGTTGCTGGGCGAGGTAATCAGACAATACACTCCCCTTTATTGCTTTCTGAGAGGTGTACTGGATATCATATCAGTCAAAATCATCTGCCATCTCGCAACCCGTCCGGTCAATGCTGGCTTCTCAAATACATACTTGATCGGATCCATCTTGGAAATCCATAAAGTGGTATGAACCAGCATACACTGTCTTAGTCGGCGAGCAGCCTATGCCAAAGCACAACAAATTTTCTCGAGCAGTCAATATTTTGTTTCACAGTCGGTAAACTTTTTGCTAAGGTAAATTGCATGCTCTTTTCGACCAGACTCGTTATGCTGCCCCAATACGCACCCCATAGACCCCTCGAGGGCTGTCAAGTACAGAATTAACGGTCGTCCCTCCACGGGAGGCATCAGAATCGGAGGCTCCTGCAAATATTCTTTTATTTTTTCAAATGCCGCTTTGCAATCATTATTCCACCTGACCGTTTGATCTTTTCTTAACAGCTTGAATATGGGTTCACACGTGGCTGTTAGATGAGATGTGAACCATGAAATGTAGTTCAATCTACCTAAGAGACCACGAACCTCCTTCTCTGTTCTCGGTTCAGGCATTTCTTGTATTGCTTTTTCCTTAGCAGGATCAACCTCGATTCCTCTTTTCTTTCACAATAAACCCCAGCAATTTACCGGACCGCACTCCGAAAGTGCACTTATTCGGATTCAACCTCAGTCTGAATTGTCTCAACCGGTCAAACAATTTGGCCAGATCTACCAGATGCCCCTCTTCTGTTTGGGACTTTGCTATCATGTTATCAACATAGCATTCAATTTCATGATGAATCATATCATGAAACAAAGTCACCATAGCCCTCTGATACGTGGCACCGGCGTTCTTGAGACTGAATGGCATCACCTCTGCTCTTGACACTCGCCTCCAAGGCGGCCCCAACCTTTACTTCCCTTCTGACCTCGTCGGTCCCCAGATTAACAGCCTCGGCTTGCTCTTCATGCGGTTGAATCACCTTCTCCTCCTGTCTCAACAACCTGGCTAATCTTCCAGCAGATCACAATCTTCTTCTCCTTCTTCTTCGGCATGATAAATCGAATCGTCGAAGTCATACAAAGGTGTAACCGAATTGCTATCAATGAGATCAGGAGAATAGTCGCATCTGCATGAATGCGGGTTCATGCATTGCTTTTGAGGTCGGAACGAGACAAATCAAAAGGAAAGAAAATGAAGACAAACATTGCCATTTTTTATTTTTATTTTAAACTGCAAAAATAAATGAAAAACAGGGAGCACCGCTTTTACTACAAAAACATCCATTCATTAATGATGCAAAATGTTGCAAAATGAAACACATGAGGTGGCCCTTACAATGGACCATTACGTTTCGGGCAAAACGTATGGCTTTCATGCAAACAAAATTGAAAAACAGAAATATTACTCTTCACGATGAGTGACAATGATGATCTTTAAGGCCTTCCAGTTCTCTGGTACGCACGATTTTATCCACGAGTCAAGTTCGCAGTCACTGTCAAACTCTTCACCCACCGCACAGGCGTGACCTGGATCCAACATTCCAGCACTGATGAACGTGAACGATTGACGACGTCCTCTGTTTTGCCCAGACAAGTCTTGGCCCGGCTGATAGCCAACCCCGAACCTATCTGCTTTCACCGTAATGTCTACCATCCTTCCCCAGCCTTGGGCTTTTCCATTCTTCACCACTTCCATGGCCTGTTTGTAAGAAGAAATGGACGGCCTTTTATCTTCTTCAGCAAAGATGGCATTCTTCATCTTGACGGTTTCAAAAGCCTGACAGGGTGTCCCAAATAGTTCACCGTCCACTTCCGCCTTCATCATTCTTTGAATCATTTCCCTCATCATTGCACACCCATTTGTGGCGACAGCCGCACACCAATTATCACAACCCAGAAAAACCCATTCTTCAACAGTTGTCTCTTGATCTCAGCCAACGGAGTTCTCACCTGATCTACATTCATCAGCCCAGTCGTCCTCCTATCCTCAAAAATTGCATTTACCCCCATCTGACCATGCGCAGGCATGGGATTAGCATTAACGTTTGGAGATTGTGCAAAATTGATGGCCTTGGAATCCACTAGGTCCTGGACAACATGCTTAAAAGCTTTACAATTCTCCACATTGTGTCCCGGGGCACCAGAGTGGAATTCGCACTTGGCGTTCTCATCATAATTGGCAGGCCTCTGGTCAGGTCTCAACGGAGCCAACATCCTTGGCTGCACCAATCCAAGATCCTTCAACCTCTTCAACAGAAGAGCATACGTCATGGGTGGCTTATCAAATTGCCGATCTGTCTTCCCTTTTCTCACTTGGCACCCGGCTTTCTGTGCTCTCTGTTGAGGTGGCTGCTGTTGTTGTTGTTGTTGTTGTTGTGCAGGCTGATTATCAGCAGGAATTGTTACCGCAGCAGTGTGCTGGTAGTAACGATCCCTACCTTGTCCCCTCTAGGCATACACGGCACTTGTGTCACCCTCCTTCTTACGTTGGCCATTACCAAAGGGTTTCTTCGATCCATACGATGAAGAATTACCCTGGATCTTCCCCATCTTCAACCAGCTTTCTATTCTTTCCCCTGCCACCACTATGTCTGCAAAGTTGGTAACCGGGCATCCTACCATTCTTTCTGCAAACGTCCCCTGAAGGGTACCCATAAACAGATCAGACATCTCCCGGTCTACCAACGGAGGTTGAACTCTGGCAGCCAACTCCCTCCATCTCTGTGCATATTCTTTAAACCCTTCATTTGGCTTCTGAGACATACCCTGCAACTGGGTACGGCTAGGAGCCATATCAGCATTGAATTGATATTGTTTAAAGAACGCATCTCCGAGATCCTGCCAGCTCTTAATATATGAGGATCTCAGCTTGGTATACCATTCCAAAGACCCACCAGACAAGCTGTCCTGGAAGAAGTACATCCAGAGCTTCTGGTCCATTGTATAAGCAGAAATGTTTCGGACGAAAGCCTGGAGATGAGTTTCTGGGCAAGAACTCCCATTGTATTTATCAAACGCAGGCGCTTTAAACTTCTGTGGGATGACAATCCCCTCAACCAGCCCCATGTTTGACATATTAACAACCCCAGGAGTAGCATAGCTTTCCAAAGCCCTGATCTTCTCGGCTAGCACCTGAATTTCTTTGTTTGGTGGTTGGACACCGTACTGACCAAATTGCTCATTCAGCATGGAGAACTGATCCGCTTCTTTATCTTCCAGGGCTTCAAAGAAAGGAGGAAACTGATTATCCTTCAGATTATTGCCCATAGGACCTGGTCCACCACCTGCAGCGAAACCAAAACCTCCACCGTTATTGAGCACCACATCAGCAGTAGTCTTCCTTTTGGGATCACCACCATCCCTAGAACCACCTAGACCGTTGTTGGAAACACCCTCTAGATTATTACCATTGTTGGCAGCCGAAGCCCGCTCGAGCTTTTCACTTTCTCAACCAGTACCTTCTGCCCCAAGGCGAACCCTTGCATAACATTGATCAACTCTCCCATCTTCTCTTTCAGCTCGAGAATATCTGCGTTGGATGTATCCATCAATTTGGATTTGTTGCGTCTGGTAGGATATCGGTGTGGACGTGCTACGTGCAAGGGAATGATTCTACGTGCGCGAGCAATGATTCCTGAAACAATCAAACACGTTAGAAACTGACACCTGCAAAATAGAAGACAAGTTATTATGATTCATGCATGAATGCAATGTCTATCCATATGAGGAACACTCTGTCTTTCGATCCTGGTTTCATCGAGACAGATAATAATTTGACAGCAACATTCTGACATCAATCATCTGGTTTCATCATACAGAGCAGAGAATTATAATTTAGCAAAGATATCACCCAACCATGTGTGTGCTATGTCAGTGCGAACAGGAAAGCAAATAAATCTTGAAGATCAATCAATGAATGACAATAACCATTGTATCTCAAAAGTGAACTACACGTGCAAGAGTCATACATCAAGTCTGATACAAATCAAATTACAATTCTCCAGAATCAGAAAGAAAATACAAGCAAGCGAATTCCATCAACAGGCCTGACGGTAATCCAACACATAATAATAAAAGTCTACACTGAAGAAGGTCCCACAAACGGCTCTGCATCATCAACCATCTTGGTAAACTTCACGGCGAACCTGAGCTCAGTGTTCTCCTGCTGCAGTCTTCCCACCTCCTTCTGGTGAATCTTCATCTGTCAGAAATAATGGTCCCTCTCAGCAAGATAATGATCTCTCTCAGCCATAATCTTCGCGTTCTCTTCTTCCTTAATCTTCAGCTTTGCTTCCCACTCGGCGATAAGGACTTTGACTCTGGCTTCTCTCTGATTCTTCACAAGAATTTGCCTCCTCTTCTCATCCTCAATGACCTTCAAAGCTCTAGCCAACTTCTCCTTGGTGATGTCATGCTCCCTCGTGGATGACTCTAAAGCTTGGCTGACCTTGCCATAATAAGCAGTGTCTATCTCAAAACGCTTCACCACAAGAGCATGTCTCTTATCCTGATCTTCTATTTTCCCTTTGATTTCCTGATTAGCCATTTGGATTCTAGCAACACTCATCTCCAACTCAGTCTTCTCTGCATGGAGCTGATCTCTCTCCCTCTTCATCTCCAGGAACTCTTCCATACTGACAGAAGAATGAGATTCCTCAATCAATGGATACCAAGGATCACCCACAGGAAATGGTAGACGAGTGAGCTCCACTCTCTTGCTGAGCCAATCATCAAACGGAGGAAAAGACCTGTTATTAGCTCTACCCCAAGAAAACTTGCCTTTCCTTTGAATGCGGCGCAATGCATCAGACACTTGCCTCAACGATGACTGATTATCCTCAACCGGGAAGTAGCAAGACTCCTGAATCTCACACTTAAGAGGAGGAACCTCCATAGCGAATCCCATTTGTCTCTTAAGAAGCGTCGGGTTATAATTAATACAACCTTGAACTCCTATAAGAGGCACATTGGGAAACCCCCCACAACTACAAATGAAATCTTGTCCAGCCCCACTACTGTGAGTCCAAGCTATGTCCTTGGCTCGCAAACCCATCAACTTGGTTGCCCAATTGACAGTATGGTCAAGAAGAACAAAGGCACCTCTGGAAGGCAAATATCCCATGAACCATTTGTACAACAACTGAGCACAACACCTAATCAATCCCCCACGCCGCTTCTCGTTCCGATTATGGACCGAGTAGTAAACATCCCCAACCAACGTAGGAATAGGATTCCTCTGCACAAACACCCGGATGGCATTAATGTCTACAAAATTCTTCTGGTTAGGGAACATGATGATTCCATAGACGCTTACAGCAAGCAGAGCACAGACAGCCTTCCAATCACCCAAAACAGCATACTCCTTGGCTTTAGCCTCCAGGAAACTCAGATGAAAACCAGGCAACTTTCCCTTCTCCTTCAGACCTCCTTTAGTCACTTCGGGGCTCAAATAAAGAGCACGGGAGATCCCACCAACATCAGGTTCTTCCTTAGTAGCATAGAAAGGAACCTGATTTCTGATCTGAATACCCAGGATACCAGCATAGTCCTCCATCAAAGGCCCCAACAAGTAATCCGGGAAGACAAAGCATCTCAAACCAGGATCATAAAACTGGAGAAAAGTATGGATGACATTCCTATCCCTGTCTGTGAGCCTGAAAACCATCTTCAGAATACCATCATAAGCCTCACGGAACATCCCCACATGGTCAGGCGTAATCAATGCTATCATCTCTTTCAGCACACCGATCTCTGGATCAAAGAAACTGTAGACAACATCGTCCTTCAAACCGACCCTCATATCTGAGTAAAGAAGTCTCTCAACCAAGATCTCAATCAAGAATGTCCCCTGCATATGGATAAACATGAGTTAGATGTGGATAAATGCAAAATGTGAATGATGCGGATGCACGAATACAATGCACTGTGCCATCCTCCAAGTCATCTGATCATCCACTGCACTGGGTTCGGGTCTCTGAACTGATCACAACCATCTGAGGTACTGAGTAACCACAACTCCAACTCGGGAGTTCCGAAATAAATGGAAACTGAGGATATATCACCATCATCACCAGAAAATCACTGAACTGATAGCAACAAAATCATCTGTATCAACCCAGGGAATCCTGAAATAAACGGATCCCCCACTGATAAATACCACGGACAGAACTCCGGCGTCTCAGCAATAAATATCCATAAATCCAACTCATAAATAGGACCCAGATCAATAACTGAACCAATAGTCACCATCAGAACATCACCATTAGAACATGCATCTTTAGGAATCAACCCTCCCCTCACAGGTGAATTCTGATAAGGTCATCCTAAGGCGGATAATGGTCTCGACAATCGGACAAGATACTCAACGGGTTTGCCCTTTCGGGTATGCCGTTGCAGCTCTCATAAGATCATCTAAACCAAAGATCCGGGAAAGGACGGTCACCGAAGTCAATAGCTCAGAAGAGGTAACCTAACCATAATGGAAACTCCACTATGGAAAAGCTCTCTCAAAAGAACCTCGTCCGGCTTGTGGTATGTCACGTCACAACAACATGCCCAACCAACATGTGAGGAACGTGAGACCACACTAATCCTAGGTGTATACTCGGGCCTGGGTTTTAGCCCCACTTGGAACACCCACCCCAAATCAAAGGAACCAAACCTGTACAGAATCCAACACAATGATAATATGATGCATGCAAACATATATGCAAATCTATACACAGTATAATAATCATAAATGCAATAAATAAGCAGTAAAAGCAACCAAAACTATCCTAGAGAGCGCTAGGATTGACTCGCTTAGGGAAGATGGACCAGCAAGAGGTCAACTTCCAGTCCCCAGCAGAGTCGCCAGCTGTCGCAACGCGAAAAACAACCGGTGGAAAAAGAACACAGAGCCGCCACCATGCGTTATTTATCCCAAAGGAGGGAAAGGAAACGCTCGAAGTAAACCTGAAAAAGGGAAAGGAATGGTCTTACGTCCAGAGATTGCTAGGTATGGGAGTTGGTTACGCAAGGGGAAGGTATTAGCACCCCTCACGTCCGTCGTACTCGACGGGATCCCCGCTCAAAAGAATAGGAAAAGGTTGCTAAATAACTGCTCAAAGAATGCACACACACTAGAATAATAAACAGGTGGAAGAAGACGGAGGAAACGGACTCGGCAGGATGTCGCATCTTGGGCCTACGTAGTTTGTCAGAAACAAACATCAGAGTCGACGTAGTTCGGGGAAATGGGGAACAGGCTCGCTAGGATATCGCATCCTATGCCTACGTATCTCATCTGGAATGAGAATCAGAGTTGTCGTAGTTCGGCTAGCGCACGCCGAAACAAAACACAACACAAAGACGCTGAGACGTCAAAATAAACACACAAAGGAAACAGACTGCCAATGGTTGGTCTTACGTCCGACTCCGAACAACAAACACAAACAAGGAATCGGAATGCCAATGGCTGGTCTTACATCCGACTCCAAACACACGCAAAAAGGGTTATCAAACAGACAAGCTAACAGGGAGTCTGGCACTCGAGCCTAATAGCTGTCAAGCAAACACCAAGAAGACGCTGAGACGTCAGAAGAAACAAAGAAGTTGAACACACAGACTAAAAGGGAGTCGGGAACTCGGACCTAATAGCTGTCAAGCAAAACACAAAAAAAAAAGAGCGCCCGGAGAGATCTCGCACGATCTCCTGCTTACGTACCTCATTTGGTATGAGGATCAGGGCGACGTAGTTCCCCTTAACAGGGGAGAAATTCTCCTAACCAGAGACCAAGGGAATAACGAACTAAAAGGGAGACTGACTCGAGCCTAATAGTCGTCATGCAAATTATAACCCTAGGTTGAGGTCTCTAACAAGAGTTTGACTCACACAGAAAGTGAGTCAACTCAAGTCTATTTCTACATACGTTCAACTTCCGGGGAAGTTGACCATACGACTCCTACAGAAAAGGAGATGAGAAGTGGAAAGCAGATAAACATATCAAAAGCAATCACACGCTATATACAAACAAGAGGCTCATACAAGGCTGGGCTTTAGTCAATGGGTCATATCAACCTCGACAAACAAGCCAACAGTGGAAGGGGTGTCTGAGGCTCTTAACCACTAACATTGACCGTCAGGGTGAGCAGATGAAAGGTAATGAGGGTTAGACCTCATAGATCTTAACCCTGGCCTAGGTGAGCTCAAGACAAAGAAGGTGTGGGGGTCCAGAATGAGGGACCCTATTCCACCTTACTGACTCTATACAAGATTTTGGGTGTTTATTCAAAAGCATCAGCACGTAGTGCGAGCATAATGAAAGACTCAACGGAATAGCAGGGGATTGATTGCAAATCCCTTCTATCTGCCAATTGCCTCTTCACTTAGGAGGACTTGAAGTACATGGCACAAATATAAACAATCACAATCATTGCCTCTTAAGGAGGACTTCAGCCAAATGCCTGCCAAAAGAAACGACAGGGCTTCCATACTACATGGAGTTATAGAGGTTACCTAAGTGGTATGCCAACCACAAGCAAAGCAAAGCTCAGATAATGAGCTTAAAGCAGCTAAGGTACCTGTATGAAAAGGTAAACAATCAGTAGGATATTCAGACAAACAACCAACAGATAACAACAGTCAGACATTCCCAATATGTATAACATGTAAGCCATAAAAGGCAAACACTCAAGTGAGTTAGCCACCAAAGGACCTACAACATGACCAAAGGTTAGCAAACAAAGCAAATGGCGATCTCAAATGAGGAGGCCACATCAACTATCAAACTAAATGCTTGAACCTGAAATACAAAGCTCAAATTGTGAGTACAAACCCCTAGTGCAAAGCCTAGGGTCAAAGGTAAAGCAAAAAGTCAAAACATAAGTTGATATTCAACAAAAAGCATCTTTAATCAAGCAAGAACATGTCCTAAAAAGGACCAAGTCTAAAGCATCAAGCAAAGTCACCACATGAGCAAGATATGGCAAAGGCAATTTCAAAGCACACAATTGGACATCAAGAATCAAAATTCCATATTAAAACAGAAATGAATCAAAGAATCATGAAATTTTTTATGTGTATACAACATGTCAAACACAAGCATCATGCAAAAAATTGGAATCAGAAAAGCTCTATTGACATGTATAAGAAAATGAACAAGATCAACATCAAATTGTGTGACACACATTGTCACACCCTACATCCATGTATCCAAAACAGAAATGGAAAATGCTAAAAATTCCAAACCAAGCCTCAAAAATCAAACAACATGTTAGGAATCATCATACCAAATTTCAAAGCCATTGGACAATGTATGAGCATTTCACAAAAGAATTGGTACAACATGTCACATTTGCATACATGTTCAAATAACAGTCCACAATTAAAAATCCAGAAATGATAAAATCAGGAAATGAATACCACAAAATAATAGACATCAAGATGAACATGTGGCAAAAATTGCATTCAATTTGGATCAATATTCTATTTTTTATGATTTTTTGAATATGATGAAATAGAATTGAAATGATGAATAAATGCATGTCACAAAATGGAGGGAAATGAGAAATGGTTGACAAAATTTGAAATAGCGCTGCCAGAGAGAATCGAACCATGTACACCAAAAATCAAGCGCTGGAACAAAATAAATCACAAAACTACACAGCCAGGAATCGAACCGTGTATGACCAAAGGCAAGCGCGTTTTGATCAAAACGTTGCCGCTTCATTAAATGAAGTGGCGCCTAGTCAGCCAAATCCAACACGCGTGGAATGAGTCAAACGCGTATGGACCAACGAAAATGCCAACAGGATCCACGCAAGCAGCACACCAGTCACAAACCCTAACACCTTACACCAGACGGCCAAAATAGTGATTCCGGTCGTCTTCTCCGACCAAACTCGCCGGCAACAGCAATGAACATTCATAAAATTTTCCAGAAACATGCACTGCATACATCAATCGAAAGCTCATGAGGTGTAGAACATGGATCTATCATCAACTAAGTCTAAAACATCACACACTTCATGAATCGAATGAAAACATCTTTCATGTTCAAAACTTAAAACTAACATATCTCAACCAAATCTCAACCAAATTTAAATCTATAACCATCAGAATTCTCAGCATGATGAGATCTACCTAAACATGGCAATGATTTGAAGAATTAAGAGATTCGAATTTTAACCAACCTGGACTTGCAGTGACCAAAATCTTGTAATTAAGCCTCCAGAACTTCCAAATCTCCTTCTCCACTCTTGATATGAAGCTTTGAATATGAATTGATGCTTGGAAAGGCTTGGATCTAGCTCAACTTGTAACTTCCATCTTCATGTTCATGTATGGAGTATGCACAATTCTTCACCAGTTTCTTCAATCCACAGCTTGATCCCTACCAAATGATGATCAAGGAACACGAATATGCAATAAAATTCAGGTGTTATGTGAAGAATTTTCAAATTTGGATTGAGAGAATTTTTGGAGGGAACTTGAATCTAGATATAGAATGAATGAAAACTGAGAAATTCTGTTATGATTAACCTTTTATATACTGTGTTATGTATCATGCTAATCCAAATTAGCAATGGCTAATGAAAAGTTAATGAGAAATAATGTGTATGACCAAAAATGAAAAAATGAAGGTGCATGGCTCAATCCCACGTGAACAGTAGCATGTGGAGGTGCATTTTCACTTAAAATCAGTTCATGAACACAATGGCAATGGTATTTAGCTCATGTAATCAACCAAATTCAAATTTTCCATTTTCCCTCCAAAATGAACATGCATGGGCAAATGATTATATGAGATAATTTCATGCAATGCAATGATGGATTTGGAAATTATAGGTCAAGAGAAGAAATATGCAAAAAGAGTGACTCATTTTGGAGTTGTGAAACAAAAGTTATGGCATTTTGAAGTTCCATGCACCCTTGGCAATCATTTGATCACAACTTCTCAAGCGTTCATCAGATGCTCATGATCTTGGACTTTTTGGAAATGGGAGAGAAAGATTTTCAACTTTGATGTTGGACAAAATTTCATTTGAAGCTTTCTTGATGTTGGAAAGTCAAGTTGAAGGTGGTCCAAAAACTTGCCATTTTTGGAAACTTGAAATTACAGGTCACTTTCCATTTTGGGAAACTTTTGATCTGACTGCAAATTCTTCAAGGTATATGATTGAAATGACAAATGAACCTCTTTTGAACATGAATGAGGTGTTGAAACTCATTTCCCCACCTCAAAGCCCTCAGCTCTTACACAGTCGACTGTATAGGTCCTCAGATGACCTTGACATGCTCTGATCAGCTTGAGCCTCAACCACTTGAGGAATTGGCTCAGAAATGGAACCCTCACTCATATAAGCTTCTCCACATAACCATGTGATCTCCATCTCAATAGAATACCTCTTCTTCTTGAAAATCCCTGGTTGAAAGAATGCCATTGATTAGGGTTGACCAGAGGTCAAAACCCTAATCCAAAGGAAACTGATCATGAACAATGAAACCCTGGATGATGACATAACCATGATGATGGTGACATATCCTTACCAACAAGATAATACTCAACCTATTTGAGGAATCAAGAAGCTCTGACTGAAGCACAAACCCTCAGATGGTTGACAATCAATCCATGAAACCCTCAGGCCTAAACCATGTAACTTCTCCATCTTCTGAAAAGACTTAGGAGGATGACTTCTCTATTGTTTCCACATGATATGCAATATGCAAATGCCTAATGTCCTAAAACATGAAATGCAATGCTAAACTAGTCCCAAGAAGAGGAGGGTAAATTTTGAGGTGTTACACACCCCCACCAAATAATTCGCGTAGTCTGTGAACCACGGGATACCGATAACAGCGAGGATGTGTTCATCAGCGAACTCATCCTTTATCGGTCTATTTTCTTTTGTTTCTTCAATTGGTGACATGCGGGATAGATGATTTTCCACTGTGTTTTCACACCCTCTTTTGTCCCGGATCTCTACATCAAATTCTTGGAGGAGTAAGATCCACCTGAGAAGTCTCGGCTTAGAGTCTTGTTTAGCAAATAGACATTTCAAAGCGGCATGGTCCGTATACACGACAACCTTCGATCCTTATAAATATTGCCTGAACTTATCAAATGCGTAAACCACGACCAATAACTCTTTCTCAGTGGTTGTGTAGTTCATCTTTGCAGGGTTCAATACATGACTAGCATAGTAAATAACATGTAATAACTTCTCTCTTCCCTGTCCTAAGAGTGCCCCTACAACAATATCACTAGGATCACACATGATCTCAAACGGATGAGACCAATCGGGGGCAATAACAATGGGTGCTGAAATCAGTTTTCTCTTCAATGTCTCAAAGGCCATGGTGCATTCTTTGTCTAAAACAAATCCCTTATCTTCAACCAATAGAGTGGTTAGCGGTTTTGCAATTTTTGAGAAATCTCTTTTGAACCTGCGGTAAAAACCTGCGTGTCCTAGGAAACTCCTAATACCCTTCTCATTAACAGGAGGTGGGAGTTCGGTTATCACTTCGACTTTTTCTTGGTCAACTTCAATTCCCTTGTAGGAAATTTTGTGACCCAATACTATCCCTTCTCGCACCATGAAGACCGAGAAGTCATCCATGAAGACTTCCATATGCTTTTCGAGCATGTCAGCGAAAATGGAAGTCATGCATCGTTGGAATGTGGCAGGAGCATTACATAACCCGAATGACATTCTTCGGTAAGCAAATACACCATACGGGCATGTGAATGCTGTCTTTTCTTGGTCTTTCGGGGCGACAACAATCTGATTATACCTGGAGTATCCATCTAGAAAATAGTAGTAGTCATGTCCGACTAACATTTCCAACATATGGTCAATAAATGGCAAAGGGAAGTGGTCATTCCTAGTTGTTGTGTTCAACCTTCTGTAGTCAATGCACACGCGCCACCCGGTAATTGTCCTAGTAGGAATTAACTCATTTTTTTCATTCCTTATTACGGTGGTCCCCCCTTTCTTAGGGACAACATGCACCGGACTCACCCAAGGGCTGTCAGAAATAGGATATATAAGACCTGCGTCTAGCAATTTCACCACCTCTTTCCGAATTACTTCCTTCATTGCAGGATTGAGTCTTCTCTGTGGGTGGACTACCGGTTTGTGGTCTTCTTCCATGAGAATTTTATGCATGCACACAGTAGGGCTAATACCTTTCAAATCTTCAATTGCCCATCCAATATCATTTTTGTACTTTTTCAAGACTTGGATGAGCCTTTCTTCTTGGATATTCTGAAGGCTTGAGTTTATGATAGCATGACATTTTCCTTCAGGATCGAGAAAGACATATTTAAGATTCTCAGAAAGTTATTTTAACTCCTTTCCCTTCTTTTGCTCTTCATCCTCCTCACTAGATTGAGGTGGGTGTAAATCCTTCCATCGGTGTGGTCGAGGTCCTTTCCACGGAGGTTATGCGTCTAACAAAGCCAACATTTCAGATTCTCCGTTGTCCACTTCTTTATTACTATCGAAAATGGACAAACTCAACACTCTTTCCAAAGGTGATTGTGGTGTATTCAAAGGACTATCATATGTCATCACCTGATCCAGAACCTCTATAGTGTGACTGGTACAAATATCACCCTTGTACCTCATGGTGTTTCGAACATCGATTTTCAATTCCTCATCATAAACCTTCAACGTCATAGTTCCTTCTTCTATGTTTATCAAGCACCGTCTTGTTTCTAAAAAGGGTCTCCCAAGAATGAGCGGGATATCTTCATCTTCCGACATCTCAAGAATTACAAAATCCACCGGAAATACAAACCTGTCAATTTTCACAAGAACATCTTCAACAATACCATACGATTTCTTGACCGAATGATCGATGAATTGGAGTGTCATCCTGGTGTCTTGCACAACCCCTATACCAAGCTTCTTGTAAATGGATAACGGCATAAGACTCACACTAGCTCCTAGATCAATAAGAGCTTTGTTGAATGACCTATCTCCAACAGTACAAGGGATTGTAACAACTCATCGATCTTTCTTCTTTATCGGAATCTTCATACCCTGTAAAATATCACTACAAGTTTCGGTTAGAATAATCGGGTTGGCGTCGATGGTTCGCCTCTTCGAAATGATGTATTTCATGAACTTGACATAAGTAAGCATTTGTTCAAGTGCCTCCAACAGAGGAATGTTGATATCTAGCTTCTTGAACAACTCTAAGAATTTTTCAAAGTTTTTCTCATGTTGTCCCTTTTTCTTGTTTCTAGTGGGGAAAGGGAGCTTAACAACCGGTTTAGGCTCAATGACTATTTCTTTCACAATAGGTTTCAGTGCTACCATTTCTTCCCTCACAACTTCATTTTCTTTGATCTCAATATCCACTTAGATCAATTGATCTTCCTCTTCATCCACTTCCTCGACTACTTCATCAGATTTACCACTTCTTGTTGTCACAACACTCACATTATTATGCTCTCTAGGATTTGTCACGGTTGCACTCGGTAGAGCACCTTGTGCTTGAGAACTCGAAGCTAATTGCTGAGTGATTTGACCCATTTGGACTTCAAGATTCTTTATGGATGCTGTGGTGTTTTTCTGATTGTTCCAGATTTCTTCTTGAAAGTGAAAATTATGAGCTGCCATCCTTTCAATTGCAACTTCCCAATCAACTTTCTTAGGGGCCTGTTGCTGTTGTTGTTGTTGATATTGAGTTTGGTACTGGCCATGTTGAGGAGTGGTTCCTTTTTGGTCTTTCCATGAGAAGTTGGGATGATTCTTCCAACCCGGATTGTACGTGTTGGAATAAGGATTATTCTGCTTCAAAAATTCGATTTCCTCCATTTGTTGAGGAGTTGCAAAACAATAAATAGTTTGGTGCAGACCACTACAAATTTCACAACAGACAGTAGGAGCCGGTTGGACCTGCGCCACCTGTTGGGTACCTATATTCATCACCTTCAACTTCTTCTCAACTTCAGCAGCTATAGTATCTTCAAGACGTATTTTATTAGTTTCCAACTTTAAATATATAACCCCTTCTAGTTTTCTTTGACATCTATCGTACAACTCTAAGTGCTCATTAGCAGCAATAACTTCAATGATCTTCTTGATACCGGTGGCTGTTGAAAAATTTGTGGAACCATCGACTGCGGTATCAATCAGTTGTTTGGTCTTTATTTTGAGACCATTCACATACATCTGCATCTATTCAGTTGGATCCATATTATGAGTTGGGAAGGCTACCAGGACTCTCTTGAATCTCTTGTAAGCGTCTCCCAAAGTTTCCCCGTCCTCCTGTTTAAAATTCAGAATTTCATACCTCTTCCGCAGAAATACCGACGCTGGAAAATACTCATTCAGGAAGGCTTTTTCCATTTCTTCCCAAGATGTGATGCTACCGGCAAATAGGGAATAAATCCATTCTTCGGCTTCCTCCGCTAAGGTGAACGGGAACATTCTCAATTTTTTGGCTTCTTCGGTGTGACCATCAATTTTTAGAGTGTTGCTCATGGTCAGAAACCTCTGCAAATGCTTGTTTGCATCTTCATTCACTTTTCCAGTAAAATGCTTCCTTTCAAGCTGATTAATAATACTCGAATGCAAGTGGAAATTAGCCACGTTTACTGGTTGGTTCACAATAGTTACTCTGTCGGTTGGTGCATTTGCACCTCCGTAGTCACCCAACAATCTTTCTGGTGGCGGTGGAGCTTCAGCCATAATTTCGATCTCTCTATCGAAACCTGAATCTAAACCTGAATGAATGAAAAGTTGTTCTTCGTCTGATTCCAATCTGGCCAATCGAGCTTGCCTGAGTCTCGCCCGCAAGGTTCTCTCAATTTCTGTGTCAAAAGGAAAATCATATGAGGCCTTACCTCGCATACAAATATCAGACACAGATTAGTTGATATAATCGAAATAAATTATTACGATAACGAAAATTAAATTTTAGTTGCAGAGCAACAAAATTTCAATTGAGGTAATTTAAACTTATATTTGGCAATCCCCGGCAACGGCGCCAATAACATGATCGGAAAAATAGCAAGTGTATTATTTTTCCGATGTAGAAATAATAAGGATGTTTCCCAAAGATCGATCTCGAGGATTGCGCGGCTATATATGTGTAGATTGTTACCTAGTTGAGCAAAACTAATAGTTGGGGTTTTTGTAAAATCACTGTAAGAGAAAATAATACAAAATAAATATTTTCACAGATTATAATAATATGCCAAGGATGGTGTGTGAAAATCTCTTGTAATGACCCTTGAGTATATATCTCCTTAATAATGAAAATTGTTTTAATTACCGTATCTTAAGATTGTTTCCCCCTAAGACCTCAGAGGGAAACCTTTGGTATTCAATCTAACCTCTAAGTCCTTAGGTGATTATGATGAAACTAAGCAATTTTACTTTAACAGGAATAACCCGGTAACCATAGGGTATCCCTAGTCCTAGGTGATATCTACTATGGTTTCACTGTATAAAAAACCTTAACAATTGCAATCCTGCTAATTGTTAACCATATATCAATCTTGATTTTTCTGATAAAGAAAGCATTACGCAAATTACACAGTGAAATTAACAACAAATAACATGTATTAAGGAAATTATAACTTCAGAGTCATTACACGATCAATTCAGGGACACTCCCCTGACATTGGGGGGGTTTAGCCTCTCATATTATTCAAATAAGATACAAAATAAAAATGAGACATTACAAAAGGATGGGAATTCCGTTGATCTTCAATCGCATTCGCTCTTGAAGGATCTCTGTTCTTCGCCGCTTTTGACCGCTTCAATCTTTATCGTCTCCAATTTTTGATTGTCCAAAAAGTCCATTCTCCATATTCAAAAATCCCCTAAATAGTTCCTGATGACAAATTTGATGTAGCAAAAGTCCAAAATACCCTCCGATATCAGCCGTGCCAAAATACAACAAAAATTGAAAAATGAGGTGTCCAAGCCAATACTGGCCGTGTCGGGCAACACGACAGGCCGTGTTGGGCTTCTGATGAAAAGGCCTTGACACGCCCCTTCAGGGAGGCTGACACGGCCTGTGTCAGCTGACACGGGCGCCCGTGTCAGCTCCCTATTTTCTTCTTCCAGGTGCCCTCTCCTGACACGGCTCGTGTTGGGCAACAGGGGTGGCCGTGTCAGGACTACTGTGTTACCTAATTTCCTCTTCCGATGGGCCCGAAACGTCCGATTTGCTTGTCTATTCCTCTGGCACTCTTGCTTACACCTGAAACCAATAGAACTACCACAAAGAGACATAAAATGGAGTATAATGATGCAAATCAAATGTAATCAACAAATGGAAACAACAATGCAAAACATCTAATTTACTAAACAGAACAATAAAATAAGTAGACTAATGTGTTACCGACTTCGTGAAAAGGTGCCAAATGAGTGTCAAAAAACAAGTAGAATTAGAGACTGATCATAGGATTTGTTGCTTCAATATGTGACAATCATGAGACTTCATTCCAACTAATTTCAAATCTTTCTTTAAGACAAGACTCTTGAAATTTGAAGAGTAGCCCTGTGGAACTTTTGTGCCCTGTAGACACTCACAAAAGCTGATTCTCTCATTTTTGACAAAGTATGACATGCCAAAGGTGAATTTGTTCGCTTACTTGCTGACTGTGCAGCTAACTATTGTCTTATACCCATCTCAACCATATCCATACGAGCATTCAAACCATCCTTTGTTTGGCCTTGAATGTTGAGAAACGTTCCTATTACATTATCACACACATTTTTTCAACATGCATTACATCGATACAATGTCTAACATCTAGACTAGACCAATAAGGAAGATTAAAGAACACATACCTTTTCTTCCTTATGTTTTTATCATTGGTCTGTTTTTGGTCATTCCCAAATATAACACTGACATCTTTCAATTTGTCATAAACTTACTCTCCAGTTAAGGCTTTTGGAGCAATTTCATTTTCCGGGTGTCCATTAAATGCTTTTCTTAACCTACAATATAGCTGAAATCGTTTGAGAAATTTTTGATGTCCAAGGTCAATTGTCTTCCTTTCATTTTTCAATTGTTGGAAGTAAATGCATTCTTCACATATGGGACATGCTTTATGCCCCTTCACTCTATAGCCGCACAAGTTCCCATATGCAGGAAAATCATTAATGGTGCAAAGAATCGGTAAAGATAAGGAAATGTGTCGAACTCAAATTGCTGTAGCATTTATATTTCACTAATACAAGCTGGAATAGCCTAATTATTCGTTTTATTTCTTCCAAATACTTATTCATTACATTGCATAACTTACCTAATTTTCTCTGGCTGATATCACTACATATTAAGAAAAATGTTTTAATTAAATCCTGACATCGCAACGTGCGCAATTGTAGAGTTTAAAATGTAGATATTATATATCTTTTCAAATGAGTCACTTGTATGTGTAATATCGTCGAGTCCATATATCCGATTCGCCAAACATTACAAACTAAGGTTGTCCTTTACAAGTTGAAATCTACATTAAGTTTCGCTATGTCATAGCGTTATGGCGTCACAGTAGCTGAAATTTGACAACACTCGATCATAACACTAAATCGTGTGTTGCGGAACAATAGTAGTTTATTCAAATTCTGCCCGATTATAAGATTATATTCGCTATTTGACAACACTATTGCAAGTTCACAGTAGAATTTACAATAACAAGCAGAAAACAACTCTTCTAAAGAACATTAATACATGATTGTTAGCAGTTATAGAGTTCACTCTACAATCTAAATAATCAATTTATTCAATTAAATAATCATTGTTTACAGTATTACTCCCTCCGTCCCATATTATAAACAAATTTCACTTTTTAGATTTATTAAATAATTAATGTATCTGGTCTATATATATACCAAATACATTAGTTATTTAATGAATCTAAAAAGTAAAATTTGCTTATAATATGGGACGGAGGGAGTACTATTTAGTATCATCAACAATGAGGAGTAATTTACATTTTCTAGGTCATGTTTTCAATTCCTAACAACACCCCACTTATTATTGGGGAAGTTTTTCACTAGGGAGCATTGAATTTTTGTGGGACTTCTTCTTTTGGAGCAACACCTTTGTGAGAGACACACCACATGTTCACCTAAAATCTTAAGGTGATAGGTGAGTGGGTTCTCTCACTTATAAATGCTCAAGTCTCCATATTTCCAACAAATGCGGGACTATTATCCACATTACTCACACTTGAATTCTCAACACTCCCCCTCAAGTGTGAGTCCATAATGCTCTCCCTCAAGTGAAAGTTCTTCTAACTTCCACAAACTCTTATACCGCACAAAACGTTTCTTATTCACCACACTGACGCCGTTGATACTCTTCAATGAAACATTTCTTATTCACTGCACTGGCGTCGTTGACTTATGATACAAGTAAGCCGATCCCTTTTCTCGAACCAAAGGCTCGTGATACCAGATGTTGGAAATCCCCCAAAACCTATGGTGAATTTCAATCAATCTTGATGAACAAGACTGTTATTACCCACACATTAACAATGACAAGAGAAGAACAATGGAGAAGAAATAATGTAAAGAACGATGAAGGAGAAGAGTAATAAAATTCTGTAGAGTTTCTCTCTGCCCACAAACTGTGGAAAACTTTTTATTCACTTTGCAACTGCAAAATACTATGAATTACAAGTGTTATGAATACTTTATTCACCTCATTACAAAAAATAAGGGTTACTCCCGCTATTTATAGATTTAGGTTAACTTGGACCTCAAGTCAAAGCACAAAACTATAAAAGCCCAAAATAGCTAACACTACTAAAATAGGCATAAGTCGAAATCCTGTGTGAAGAACATGCTTCGACACTTCGACACACTAACACAACTCAACATACTAGGTGGTTCGATACTTCCTTGTCCTGTCGAGCAACATGCTGGGACACAAGGAATTACAATTGAGCACACCACCTAATTCATTGTGTCTAAGCTATCTACATTTATCATAACTCGTAGTCTTCTGAACACTTTGACCTGCATTCCCTTTGTCATGATATTTGCAATCTAATTTTCAGTTCTGCAGTGCTCCACATTCATCTTCCCATATGTTACCTGCTCTCGAAGATAATGGAATCTCATTTCGATGTGCTTGCTTCGACCATGTGTTATCGAATTCTTTGCCAGATTGATAGCTGACATGCTGTCGATCCTCATGGTAATTGCTCCATGACTCTTTGTTGTTATCTCTTCGACCAGATTCACCATCCATGTTGCTTGACACGCACAAAGAGAAACAACTATGTATTCTGCTTTGCACGATGATAATGCTACTACTGGCTCTTTTCTCGAACTCCAAGCAATTGGTGCACCACCTAGCATAAACACATAGCCAACTGTGGATTTTCGATCCTCAGCATCACTACACCAACTTGATTCGGTGTATCCCACTAATTTGCATTATTTTCCTTTATCAGCTGCAGGAAACAAAATGCCATAGTCGAGAGTTCTTTTCAGATACCTTAGTATCCTCTTCGTCGCTGTTAGATGTGATACCTTTGGCTTCTGCATGAACCTACTCACCATACCTACATTGTATGCTAAGTCAATCCTTATGTGACAAAGGTATCGAAGTGACCAAATAAGTCTTCTATATTGGGTTGGATCGATGTCATCTTCATATGAATCTTTCGACAGTTGTAATTTGGGCTCAGTTGGAGTCGAAGTTGGGTTGCAATCTTGCATCTAAAATCTCTTAAGAATTTCTCTTGCATACCTTCTGCGGTGCATCATCAAACCTCTACCACTCTTGTAGAATTCGATGCCAAGGAAATATGAAATGTCACCCAGATCTGACATTTCAAATTCCTTGTTGAGACCACCTTTGAAGTCTTCGATCTCCTTCTTGCCGCTACCTGTTATCAACAGGTCATCGACATAGAGACATAGTATAAGAAATTCACTCTTGCTTTTTCTTACATATACTCCATGTTCACTTGTGCCCTTCACAAATTCCTTCTCCCTTATTAAGTCATCTATCTTCTTGTTCCGAGCTCTTGGATCTTGTTTAAGTCTGTACAAGGCTTTATGCAGGTTGTACACCTTTCTTTCTTCACCTTGTTTCACAAATACAGCTGGTTGTGCAACATAAACTTCTTCTTCTAAGGGGCCATTAAGGAATTCACATTTCACATCCATCTGACACATCTGCCAGTTGTTTATGTTTGCTAGACCAACAACCAACCTGATTGTTTCGATCCTAGCAATAGGTGCAAAAACTTCATCAAAGTTAATTCCTTCTTTCTGAAGAAATCCTTTCGCCACAAGCCTCGCCTTGTATCGAGTCACTTCTCCTCTGGGATTAAACTTCACCTTGTATACCCATTTCACATCGATTTCCTTCTTGTCTTGGGGCAATTCGACAAGTGACCAAGTGTTGTTACTTCGATTGACTTCAGCTCTTCGTCCGTTGCTTTCATCCACTTCGAATCTTCAATGCCTCAGTTGCATTGACATGTTCTACATATGCATAGAAAGCATAATGCCAGCTCACCTTCTTCATTGACCACATCATCTGATGTAATCACACATTCTTTGCAACCTTGCTGCATGTGTCTTGTTCTTTGAGGTCTGCTTGTGCTTGCTTCACCTCTGACTTTTTCCTATCGAACTTCTCTTTCGAATTCACTAGCTGGTTCATCATAAAATATTCTCACTGAAGCTTTCTTTACATTCTTAGTCCAATCCTACTCCTTAAGCTCATCTATGATCACGTCCCTGTTGATCGTTACTTTCTTATTCACTGGGTCGAACAACTTGTATCCTACAGTCGAAGGATATCCTATCAGGATCATCTGACTCGACTTGTCATCAAGTTTTCTTCTCAACTGATCTGGCACATGTCTATGTACTATAGATCCAAACACCCTTAGATGACTCAAGCTAGGCTTGACACCAGACCAACATTCTTCTGGAGTGATTCCTTCTAGCTTCTTCGTCGGACATCTGTTCAGGATATATGTCGCAGTCGACACAGCTTCTCCCCATAATTATTTGCGTAAATGCTTTCCTTTTAACATACTTCTAACCATATTCATGATGGTTATAATCTTCCTTTCTGCGACTCCATTCTGCTATGTTGTGTATGGTGGCACCACCTCATGCACAATCCCTTCTTTCACATATAATGCATCAAAATCTTTTGACACATATTCTCCACCACCATCAGTCCTCAAAGTCTTGATCTTTTGATCGCTCTGTCTTTCGACCATAGATTTAAACTTGGCGAATACCTCGATCACTTCACTTTTCTTCTTGATCAGGTAAGACCATAGTTTTCGACTGAAATCATCTATGAATGTAACAAAGTATCTGTTACCTCCAATTGAATCCACCTAGAGAGGACCACATACATCAGAGTATATGACTTCAAGAATTGCCTTCGACATGCTTCCTGCATCCTTACTGAAGTTGTTCTTATGTTGCTTCGCCTGCACACATTCTTCACACACTTCGTTTGGAATGTCGATTTCTAGTAATCCTGAAACCATATTTCTTCTCTTCAAATCTCTGATGTATTTGAAATGGAGATGGCAAAGTCTATAATGTCATATCCATTCATCTCTGTTGATTGCTATTGCAAGGCACTTATCCTCCATCACATTTAGTTCAATCTTGAAGGTTCTATTATGAGACATTGAAGCCTTCAAGACCAACCTTCCATTTGAGTCGAGAACTCTCATCATCTAGTCTTTGATCGACACCTTGTAGTTATTTTCGACCAACTGCCCTATGCTGAGCAAATTACTCTTCATGCCTTGTATGTACAAAACATTTGAAATTACTGACCTCTTGTCATCTTTCCTCATAAGCAGAACATCACCAACACCTTCAGCTGCTAGAGTGTTGTCATTTGCAAATTTCACCATGTTCTTCATTGAGGGCTTTATGTTGACAAACCAATTTTTTCTTCCAGACATGTGTGATGAGCATCCTGAGTCCAAGTATCACTAGTCCTTGAATCTCTCTTCTTCTCTTGTTCTAACCATCAACAACGTCTCTTCTTCTTCGTGTTTCGCCAACTTTGCATAAGTTTCTTTATTGTTCTTCTTTTCTAGACAATCACTAGAATAATGACCATACCTTTTGACAATTATAACACTGAATGTGACTCTTTTCTGGCTTTTGACCATTACCTCTTCCTCTACCTGCAACACCACCTCTTTGGTTGCCTTGGTTCCAGGTTTTTTTCTGATTCGACCAGTTTCCTTCTTGCTGATTTCAACCAGTCGAATTGTTGTAACCTCCTCTGCCTTTGTTTCCATTCCAATTTTGTTTGCCTTTTCTTTCTTTTGCTGATTGAGCCTGCAAAGCCATATCACTCTTCGACTTTCCTGCAGCTCTTTCATCCATTCTTTGTTCATGAGATTCAAGTGTCCCTTGAAGCTCTTCCTTTGTCAATTTTGACAAATCTTTCGACTCTTCTATGGCTACTAACACATGGTCGAACTTTGGAGCGAACGACCTCAAGATCTTTCCAACAACAGATCTTGATGTCAACACTTCTCCACATACCTTGATTTGATTCACCAGTTTCGTAACCTTGGTGAAAAAATCAGTTATGCTTTCATTGTCTTCCATCTGAAGTAATTCATAAGTTCTTTTGTGAGTTTGTAACCTCACCCTTTTCACCTTCTCTACGCCTCCAAGCGATTTCTCCAGAATTTCCCATGCTTCTTTCGATGACTCTGCATCACTAACCTTTTCAAAGTTATCTGCATCAACACATTGATGGATTATAAAGAGATATTTATAATGTTTCTTCTTCAATTATTTATGTGCAGTCTTTTCTTGATCTGTCGCGGTTTCTGCAAGCGTTGCTACTCCTTCCTTCACAAGATCCCAAAGATCTTGATAACATAACACAACTTTTATCTGCTTGCACCAATTCTCATAATTGTTGTTCTTGAGAATCGGAAGATTTGCTGGAAAATGCCTGTTTGGATGATTAGTTGCCATGGTAATTTTCTTCCCACGAATCGATAAAATTGGAGCTCTTGATACCATTTATTGGGGGAGTCTCCTAAAAAATTTAAGCAGAAAGAAAAAACTAAACCCAAAGTAACCTTGAAAAATACCAAAATATGAACTAACCTTGAAAAATATGAATAGAAGCAAAGGTGGAGAATCTGGAACTCTCAATGTCGACAGAAACTATAACAATGTGTTCGTCGCCGTAGAGAGAGAATTTTATTCCGCCTCCAAGAGAGAGAGAGAAGTAAAAGGAAACATGGTTAGGTTTTTTTTTCCACCGCCATATATATATATATATATATATATATATATATATATATATATATATATATATATATATATATATATATATATATATATATATATATATATATATATATAGAGAGAGAGAGAGAGAGAGAGAGAAGGTTTTTGAGTTTGCAGCAATGTGAGAAGAGATTGAATTATAATGGGTTTGTGGAGAAGAGAGAGAATAATCTATGTATTTGGCACTTTTGTCTCTTAACTAGTTTTTTTAATTATAAAAAATTAGTTATAAATCAGATTAACTAATTTAAATATTATTCACTAAAACATCTAACCCGCGGATCCTAGTTTTTCACATTTTAAAATCAAATGGAAAGCATATGAGTTAAAATGTCTGATTTAAAGAGTTTTTTTTTACTAGTGACTAGCAAAAATGATAAAGCGTTATGTTCTTGTCGTCCCTATAAATATTATAAAACTCATAATTTCTCAAACATTTCACCACAAGTTATGAATTTATCAAATATATGTGGAGTGTGCCTTTTTGGCTTGAGTCGTCAAAGAAGAAGGGTACATCGAGCAACTATTGGGATACAAAGATTTTTTTTAAAAAGATAAAGATTTTATCATAAGGGAGACATTTTATGAATAAATCAAATTTAAAAAGGATGTTGAATTATAAATAAGATTTGACTCATTTGACTAATAAAGGGTTAGACTCATTTTGGTTTTAGGACTATAGTCCAAATAAACTTCTAGAGATACTATGTAAATATAGATTAGTAATGTCAATATTAATAAACCTTCGAAGTAGAGAGAAGAGTGTAAAACACTCTCCCCCTCTCTCACTTAAAGTGTTAGAATACTCGATAGATGTAGGTAGAACTCTCCCTTATGGTTATAAAGAAGCAAATACTTATCATTTATAAATCAAACTAATATAAGCTAATAAAACCAAGTAAAATTGTTAGTTAAAACATGTAGAAGCAAGTAAATAGGTTTGCAAAGTATCATCTTAAAAAATAGAAATTATCATTCTATCAAATAGTCTCTCTTTCATATTTTTCACAAAATCTCAATCTAACATTTTGTTTTTCTAACAATGAACTCTTGACACACTTAATAATCACATGAATGCTATTCCTACACTCTTTTTTACACCAAATACATACATCATATACATTTTTATCGTATTTATACGGTGAATAGTGTTTTTTAAATAAAAAATATTTTTTTATGAATAGTTCGTGAACATTGCATGAACAGTTTCCATGAACAGTGTCAGTGTCGATGAACAGTAACCGTGAACAATGATTTTAAAGTAGTGAAATAAAGTTTGTTAATTAAAGGTAAAAAATTGGTTAATAAATTGATGAAGTTGGTTAATAAACGTCAAAATTAAAAATAATTTTTAAAAATATACTAAAATTGATTAATAAAAAATAAAAAGTTGATTAATAAAATTATGAAATTGATTAATAAAAATTTAAGTATCAAAAATAATTTTGAAAAATTGATTAATACAATATAAAATGTTTATTAATAAAATTTCAAGTCAATCTTAAACTAAGCCAATATCTAAGTACTTAATTTGAAGTGCAATCATAATACGAAATAACAATAATATTCAACAGTACATCATCGCAACTCTATATCATATATCATACATACTAAGATAACTTATAATTAATCAAAACTTGAAAAACAAAATGGACAACCTCAATGGCTCAAATTTAGAAAAACACCACATCGCAACTCTACGTTTTCTTCTTAAATTAGTTAGAATCTCCACTGCATTTGTTTGTTGTATCTCTTCTTGTTCTTCATAAAGAATCTGGTAAACACTTGTTTACTATAGAACTTAGCTCCCAATTCTCGGTTCCAATCTCAAAATTCCACAGTGGAGGCTCTATTTGCACCTCTCTCACTAATCCATTTACAAACATTTTCAATCTCTCACTTACTTTGGTTGCTCCAAATTGTAACAAAGATTGCAGAATCTACACAAGTTATAGCCAAAGAAAACAAATCAATCATAAGTTTCTTTATGTTGAGAGGCTAACTGATTAATTACGTTTGCAAAACATTATTAAAATGGTGACTAAAGAATATGCATGTGTTCTTCAACTTTAATTACAACCACAATATAACACTTTAAAAAGTTGATCCAATTAGGGTTGTTAAAAAAAATACTCCTTTTAATGAAAGATGTTTTAAATACATCTTTGAAAAATACTTAATATAATGTTTTTTCATTGCATCATATATTCATAAATAATTGAGTTTTGAGGATTCTGAACATTTGAGTTTCAATGAAAACAATTGAAGAAATCTAAGCGAAGTTGTCAGATGCAAATCCCAATGCGATCAGATTAATTTAAGATCACTACAATTGCGACTTAATGTGATTGCAAAGACTATTACATCAATAATATTGCAGTCGCAATTGCGATTACAGACCGCAATTTAAAAGCATGGTCACAACAACAATTTATAGCCATAGAAACGTGTATATTTTTACCTCTGCATGCACCACATGAATAACTGAATCTCCTATCATTGAAGAGTTTGATGAGATGACCTCCACGTGATCTTCATGCAGTATTCTTATAATTTCATAGAAAATGAACTTATCATCAACCCCACATGTTACAATGACTTGTAGAGAAGAACCATTTTCATGGATCTCAATATTTGGTGATTTCATGCTTCCTTTTACTCCAGAAGAACTCGAACAGCCACTACGTGATCTCTTGCTTCTCATTAAACTTTCTTTCTTCTCCTTCGCCAATTTCAAATTTGTCTCTAAGCTCTTTATGTAATTTATAGCATCGTCTATTTGATCTATTAGTGGTAAAGCTTCCTACATTAAATGAAAAATAACACCAAACTATGTAGTATTATCCAACATAATATATGATATATGAAAAAAATATAAATTGAATATGCTCAAATGAATGTACGTGATGTTATATAGATGTTATATAGAAGAGATAATGCACCTTGGGATTATAGTTAGGAAGAAGAGAGTTGAGTTTGGAACAGAGAATCTTCATCTTAATTCTCCTATTTTTCTCGACAATTTTTCTTTCGAGTTTTGTTGAAGAACAAGGTTGACCGGCTGGTTGATAGGGATCCATTGAAAAACAACACCGAATTTTTCTTAGTTAGGATTATGATGAGAAAGTTAATTGAATTGTTTATGTTTTTATTTAGTTAATAACTATGATATGATTTAGTTAGTGATTCATACAAGATTTATAAATAAGTAGGAAAGCAAAGAACAAGACAAACATGTCATCTATTTGACCTTACATGCATATTCTCACACGTGGCTTCACTGTTTTGTGGTCATAATTTTCAATATGTGATTAATTTGTCAAACATTGCGTCCACCTCTATCTTAAGCTATATCTTCGATTTGATTGGTATTTTCTACTTAATCATAGGAATGTAGTATGTGCTAAGGAACAGGGATATCTCCATTTTCTTAATAAAAAAGCTTTATTATTATAACTTTGTGTTGGGTTAATTGTAATTCTAGTTCTCTTATTATTCTTTTTAATTTTTATTTTTATTTTGGTTCTCCAATTTTAAAAATTGGTTTTTCAATCTTTTTATTTTATTATTTTTTGAATTTTTAGTTTTTTTTTTTTTAAATTTGAGAATATTTTTTAATAACATGAGGCTCATGTTGCAAATGTGTCATTGTCAAGTCATTATAAAATTATTCCAACTCTTTATTTTTTTTTATATTTAGGTTAATGATATTTTAAAATTTTAATCATTCATTTTTCAAGATCGTATTCAGGATATGCATCTTCTGCCTCAAGAACGTATTTAGGATCGTCGTAGTAGGGTTCCCATGCTGAATCATCATCCTCAGTGATGACACTAACTTCTGGAAAAATGGTATTGATGAACCCTCCATTATGGAAAGTTTCTTTGATTCAATGAACATATTTACTTCCTTCTGCAATCTTCTTGGAAGTAAGAGAAAAGCCTAAACCCTCTTGGTGTTTGTTTTCTGGGAGATCCAAAATTGTTCCCCAACCATCGGTTATACAATCATTTACTAACCGTTGTGCATCCTTGAATGAAGAGATGAATTCTCCTCTCTTAACATATTTGTCAATCAAAGAAAGGGCTTGGAATTGAGTTCCAACAGCTTCTTCAGGTTCAAGCTAAGAGAAAGATGATAAGTGACTCACAACTAGTGCTTGCTCCCCACAGGTTGTCACTAGCTTCCCATTCTTCACAAATTTAAGCTTCTGATGCAAAGTGGAAGTGACTGCCCCAATTTCATGGATCCAAGGACGACCCAATAAATAACTATACACAACTTGTATGTCCATCACCTGGAACGTTATCTGGAATGTATGAGGTTCGATGGTCATAGGAAGGTCGACTTCTCCAATGACTGTTTTTCTGGAACAATCAAAAGCTTTGACAATAATCCCGCTACTCTTCATAAGAGCACCTTGAAAAAAAAGTCTGGAAAGTGTCCACTTCGGCATGACATTGAGAGACGAACATGTATCCATTAACACACTTAACAAGGAGTCATTCATACAGTTGATTGAGATATTTAGTGCCATGTTATGATTTATTCCTTCTTCGGGGAGCTCTTCATTACTGAAACTCAAGTAGTCGCATGCCGTGATGTTAGTGACAATACCATCAAACTGTTTGACCGTCACATCGTGGTCTACATAGGTTTGTTGTAAGACTTTCTGCAAAGCTTCACGGTGAGCCTTAGAGTTCATCAACAAAGATAACACAAATATCTTGGAAGGAGTATGCAGTAATTGTTCCACCACATTGTATTCACTTTTCCTGATGATCTTCAACACCTCATCGTCATCACTTTTTTGATTCATGCTGTCAGATTGGCCAATCGGTTCAAAAGGGATCTCAACATGAGCCTGCTTTCCTGCTGCAATATCCTCAGTCCTTTTTGCAAATATTCGCCCACTCATTATGACCCTGCTTACATCAACGACGTTAACAATGGAGGGTAGAGGAACCTCTTTTCTATTCTCAGTTATTGTAGCATTGTACGTATAAAGCACGACTTTATCAGATTGGTAGGGAACTGGGCCCGGTAAGTTAATGACCAAAGGAGTCACAGAAGTTTTTCGACTGTTATAAGTAATTTGTATAGGCTCGGAGTCGTTGAACTGAGGAGTTATGACATCCATTCCGTTGTCCCTATAGACCATATTGATCTTATTATAATCTATGGCTTTATAGGATACAATGTAACCTTGGTCCATTTGATCCAAGAGATCAGTTACAATAGTTAGGCATCCTTGAGAGTTCCTGAAACAAACCCTGCAAGAGGCGTAGTTATGTGGAGGCATAGAACCATTCTTGCTATATCTGACATGTTTCTTTACTAAGCTCTCGCCCAACAACCGTACATCATAGATCCGGAAACTTCCGGGGAAACCATATACCATGTTAACTGAGGCTGAACCATGTTGTAGTAGAGGATTCTGAAATTCTAGTTAATAGACTTTCGATGTCACACGGGTTGTTATGACATCCAATTCTGCGCAGACAAGAATTATGCAGAACTTAAAACGTAAGTGCAGTAAATAACACAAGGAATTGTTTACCCAGTTCGGTCCAACATAACCTACGTCTGGGGGCTACCAAGCCAAGGAGGAAATCCACTATTAGTAGTATTAATTCAGACCTTAAACCAACTGTTTAACCCTATAACTTAATACCTACCCAATGCAATTTCAATCTTACACTAAGATCATAGTTCCTACTCACTCCCCCTCAATCACCTCAGTGATTACAACCTTTAATTAAGATTAAAGACAATTTTGAAGTCACACTTCAAACAACTCTTGATTGTGCTTAACAACTTTAATCAAGATACACAACACTCACGCTTCAAAGCTTAGAGTGACACAACACTTACAACTCAATGAACACCCTATACCAATGCAATCATCTCAGTGATAATAGCTTGGCTTACAAGATACGTCTAATACAAGACACACAAAAGTACAGCAGTGAAGTATAATGGACACACAAAATCTTCACGCCTAAAACCCCTAAGTTCTGAAAGAAGGATTGCCATCCTTTTATATTGCATCACTTGGGCCTTGTACTTGTATTTCCTGAATTTAAGGTCAAGCGAGTTACCCTAAATTCCACAACTAGGTTACTAACAAATAGGCTATTTGTTAGGTTCATTAATTGTAGCTTAGTTGTTGGTTTCCTGGATTTTAGCTCAGCTGTTGACTTCCTGAAGAATAGCCTAAGAAAAATGCTGAAACAGAAAAACTAACAACCTACAATCTAGCATATGCTGTCAGAATGAATGTCACAACATTCAGTTTGACGTCCAAAACACAGACCATATGCTAAGTCTGTTTTTCCTGAAAACAGACTGTACAAATTTGTTGTACTGTATAGAACCAATCTGTTCATACTTCAGTATCAGCGTACATTAATAAATGTCAGAACATCCAATTTGACATTTACACATAGAGCCTTACATCAGGTCTGTTATCCTCTTGATAAGCAGACTGAGCTGCATACTGAAATGTAGCAGAAAACCACTCTGCCTATTGTTCAGTATATGCTATCAATGATGAATGTCATAACATCCAATTTGACATTCAGACAGTAGGCCTTATGGCAGGTCTACTATTTCCTTGATAAACAGACTGAAAATAAATACTGAGTTATAGTAGAACACCACTTGTTCTATTCCTCAGTATCTGCTGACAGGGATTAATGTCATAACATCCAGTTTGACATTCAATCAATCCTGTATTAGCTAAACCTGCAGTATACTACTTAAGTATGTCATGACATCAGCCAAGACATCAGAGTACAACTAGATATTCTAACATACAATGCAGTCATACGAACATCTCCACAACATGTCATGACATCAGTCAAGACATTAGAATCCAGCTAGTGTTTTACCATACAATGCAGCCAATTAAGCATCTACAAACTCCCCCTTTGGCAAATTTTTGGCTAAAACACTTTGGTCTCACAACAGAGTCCATAGCAGCGGAAACCACACATCTAGCAGGAAATTAACCTAGCTAATACACTCAGAGTAGCAGCACACTCACACAGTTGGAAGTTAAATAAAAACTTCACATAACAGCATACATACAGAAGTTAAATAAAAACTTCTAATTGCAGCACACATAAACACACTCACACTCATGGAAGTGGAACACCAGCTGCAGCACAACCTCTGGATTAGAGGATCTTGAATATCTGTTCTGAATATCTGTTTAACAAAACAATCTGTTGTCCTGGGGCATCACAGGTGTTACTCCCCCTTTTTGTCAAAAATGTTGCCAAAGCAACACTTTAAATTACAGACCAACATAACATAAACAGAATTACACACATAAATGACAGAATTACAGACTTGATTTTACTTCACAGTTTCAATCAAGAATACCCCATCTTGATCTTGCTTTACAGCTTTGATCAAGACAGCACCCACTTGATCTTGCTTCACAGCTTTGATCAAGTAGTCACACAATCTTGCTTTACAGCAGGTACACCCATATCAGATGCCAAGACTTTGAGTCTGACATCCTGAACCACTCATGCATGAGCACTTTCTTGAAGTCCAGCGGGCACATAGGCCGACCTATGTTAGGATATCCCCTTAACATCTTGCTACTACACTTGCAGCAAGTAACACAGTTGTGAACTGTTGTCCAGTCACAGCACACTTTCAATTGTTTAATAGGTTGAGATATTAAATAATACATCCCAAACATCATTGGTTGCTATAAGTCCTCAGAGAGGCATATTCCCAGTTTGCCCTTTAAATTTTCAAACTGAGTAGCATCCAGAGCCTTTGTAAATATGTCAGCCAGTTGTAGTTCAGTGGCTACATGTTCCAAGGTAATCACTTTGTCTTCCACCAGATCTCTGATGAAGTGATGTCTAATGTCAATATGTTTGGTCCTGCTGTGTTGGATGGGATTCTTGGAAATATTGATGGCACTGAGATTATCACAGAATAATGTCATGACATTTTGAGAGACATTGTACTCAGTAAGCATCTGTTTCATCCACACCAGTTGGGAACAACTGCTTCCAGCTGCTATGTATTCAGCCTCTGCAGTGGACAGAGACACACAATTCTGCTTCTTGCTGAACCATGATATGAGATTGTTTCCCAAGAAGAAACATCCTCCTGATGTGCTTTTTCTGTCATCAGCACTCCCAGCCCAATCAGCATCACAATACCTAGATAGGACAGGCTCAGAGCCATGAGAGTATAGCAAACCATAGTCACAAGTACCATTGATATACTTGAGAATCCTCTTGACTTGATTCAAGTGGCTCACTTTGGGCTCTGCTTGGTATCTAGCACACACTCCAACTGCATAGGAAATATCAGGTCTACTTGCAGTTAGATACAGTAGACTACCTATCATGCTTCTATACAAGCATTGATCAACACTGGGACCTCCATCATCTTTGGTTAACTTTAAATGAGAAGGTGCAGGAGTTCTCTTGTGCCTGGCATTATCCATACCAAACTTCTTAACTATGTTTTTGGCATACTTGCTTTGGGAGAGAAACATAGAATTCTCCATTTGGTTGACTTGCATTCCAAGAAAATAAGTCAGTTCCCCAACCAGACTCATTTCAAACTCAGATTGCATCTGGTGAACAAAATGTTTCACCATTTGCTCTGACATTCCACCAAAAACAATATCATCCACATAAATTTGGGCAATCATGATTTTGCCATCTTCATCCTTCACAAACAAGGTCTTATCTATCCCACCTTTTCTGTACCCATGAGAGGTCAGAAATTCAGTCAACCTTTCATACCAAGCTCTAGGTGCTTGCTTTAACCCATACAAGGCTTTCCTCAACTTGTACACATGTTTAGGTTGGTTAGGATCACAGAACCCTTTAGGTTGTTCCACATAAACTTCTTCATTTAAGTAGCCATTTAAAAATGCACTCTTCACATCCATTTGGAACAATTTGAACTTCAGAATGCAGGCCACACCTAACAGCAGTCTGATTGACTCAAGTCTAGCAACAGGTGCAAATGTCTCATCAAAATCAACCCCTTCAACTTGAGTATATCCTTGAGCCACTAGTCTTGCTTTATTCCTAGTGATTACTCCTTTCTCATCAGACTTGTTCTTGTAGATCCACTTGGTACCAATGATGTTAGTCCCTTCAGGTCACGGAACTAGCTCCCATACTTCATTCCTTTTAAACTGCTCCAGTTCATCTTGCATGGCATTGATCCAATATTCATCAGTCAGGGCTTCTTTCACATTTTTTGGTTCAACCTTGGATACAAAACAGGAATTTGAGCTAATTTCCCTTGATCTGGTAGTCACACCACTATTGGGATCCCCTATGATAAGATCCTTAGGGTGGTCTTTCTGAATTCTGATAGATGGCATTTTGGTGGGTGCATCTACCTCACGTTCAGGAGGAGTCTCCTCTACTTCTTCAGACTTGACTGGTAAGTCTGTTGAAGTATCAAGGAATGTTCCAACATCCTCTATGACATCGATTCCTTCCTCTTTATCATCCACAATAACATTTATGGATTCCATCAGGACATTGGTCCTGTAGTTGAACACTCTATAAGCTCTGCTATTAGTTGAGTATCCTAGGAATATACCCTCATCACTTTTGGGATCCATTTTCCTTCTCTGTTCACGATATGTGAGAATGTAACATTTACTTCCAAAGATATGAAAGTACTTCACAATGGGCTTTCTGCCTTTCCATATTTCATACAGAGTGGAGGAGGTTCCTTTTCTCAAGGTAACTCTATTGTGAACATAGCAAGCTGTATTCATCGCTTCGGCCCAAAAGTGCATAAGAAGCTTCTTTGGATGAATCATTGCCCTGGAAGACTCTTGAATAGTTCTGTTTTTCCTTTCAACTATCCCATTTTGCTGAGGAGTTATAGGAGAGGAGAACTCATGACTTATTCCTTCAGACGAGCAAAACTCATCAAACTTGGAATTTTTGAACTCCGTACCATGATCATTCCTAATTCGGACAACACAACTGTCCTTTTCCCTTTAAAGTCTGATGCACAGTTCTTTGAAGACATCAAATGCATCTGACTTTTCTTTGATGAAGTTTATCCAAGTGTATCTAGAATGGTCATCAACCACCACATATGCATACCTCTTTCCACCCAGACTTTCAACCTGCATAGGTCCCATTAAGTCCATGTGCAATAGTTCCAGAATTCTGGAAGTTGTAGGATGTCCCAGCTTCGGGTGTGACATCTTGGTTTGCTTTCCAACCTGGCATTCTCCACAGGCTCTTCCTTCATCAATAAGCAGCTTTGGGATTCCTCTGACTGCTTCCTAGGATATGATCTTCTTCATTCCCCGTAAGTGGAGATGACCAAGGCGTCTACGCCACAGCTTCACCTCTTGTTCTTCCTTGGCTGAGGAGCAAATTGTGGAAAAGTTTGAGACTTTAGGTTCCCACAGATAACAGTTATCTTTGGATTTGGATCCTCTCATAACTTCCTGATTGTCTCCATTTGTCACAACACATAACTCCTTAGTGAACTGAACATAGAACCCTTGATCACACAGCTGGCTTATGCTGATGAGGTTAGCAGTTAGTCCTTTTACTAACAACATATTATTCAGCTCTGGAACTCCAGAGCAGTCCAGCTTACCCACACCTTTTATTTTTCCTTTAGCACCATCACCAAAGGTCACATAACTGGTAGTGTGAGGTTGTATATCCACCAATATATTCTCCATACCAGTCATATGTCTTGAGCAGCCACTGTCAAAGTACCAGTCTTCTCTGGTAGATGCCCTTAGAGCTGTGTGAGCTAACCTAGCATAGCATTGTCGTTTCTTGATGGGGGCATTATGTCTATATGCCTTATGCTTAGGTCTGACATGAAGGGCTTGGTTAGGATAACCATGCAGCCTGTAGCAGAAGACTTTTATATGGCCAAATCTACCACAGTGATGACATCTCCATCGCTGAAATTTCTTCTTCTGATGGTTACTCATCCTGGTTCCCTGATGTTACGATATTGGGTGTGACCTCCGCTTGAATTTCTGAACTTTAGCCTTTGAGCGTTTGAGTTCAGCTGAGGATTTTTTCACAAAGCCTAAACCAGACATGGTTCTAGACTTCTGTCCCACCTTTAGGATCTCTTCCAAGGAATCTGTTCCTTTATTTAGCATTCTGATGGATGTTAGATGCCCAAAAGTGCTTATTTGAGCTATCATATGTGGGCATCTTTCACTCTTTTGCCTTGCTAAAATTGTCAAAATCACATTTGTTTTACATGGAATGCGTTACATTGATAAACAAGCTTGGTGCCTTTGATGTGTGTGTTATTGTGCAGGAAAGGCATGAATTAATTGATAATAAAGACACAAGAGAATTGGCAAAGGAACCAAAGTAAAGGAGCATTTCATCTGCCTGCTCGCTAGGCGAGGCTGTGGCGAAGAATGGGTTCGCTAGGCGAGCTCCTGGCGAACAGCTCCAGTAAATTAGCAAATTAATTCGCTAGGCGAGCTCAAGGCGAAGTTTGCAGCGAATTCATTCTGTTTTGGTGAAAAGTGCAGCCAACACTCACTCGCTAGGCGAGGCTCTAGCGAGTCCCCAGCGAGCATTCCAGTAGCAAAACTTCTCAACCTCGCTGGGGCGAGCTTGAAGCGTTTCCTTCGCTAGGCGAAGGTATGTTCGCTAGGCGAACATCACAGTTCACCAAGGCCCTGTTTTCTCTGGGCGCAAGGGCTTTTTGTGCTCATATTTGACCTTCGCTAGGCGAGCCATTCTGCTCGCCTAGCGAACATGACAGTTCTGCACTTGTCTATAAGTAGCAGGTGCCACTTTTGGGCACCATACCTCATTTTTACCAACTTTTCCACTTTTTGTACTTTCTCCTAGATATTTTACAGCATTGTTTTGTGGGAGCTTTTATGCCCTAATTTCATTTCTCTTCATCTAGCAACCATCTTCCACAAAAAGAAGGTGGATTCCCATCCAACCTCGATTATTCGACTTGGATGTTGATCAACCCTCTTTCCTTACTTGCCGACCAAGCTACCATGAAAATGAGTAGCTAAGTCTTCCATTTGTCAAGGTTAGATGTAGGTGATTGCTAGCTTTGTGTGTAAATGTAAGGATCCTCATATGTAAACTCTTTAACGGTAAATATATGATGAAAACTTTGTTTCTATTTAAAACCCTTTGTGTTGGTATTTGATCGAGAGATGTTTACCGATTCTTGACCTAGGTTTTCATCCAAACTTGTTTGTTAGCTAGAGATAGTAACGAATGATTTTGTTCACCATAAGGTTGAACCAAAAAGTTGTCATTTTGATAGATTATGTTCGAGAGAAACAATGGATCAAAATGGCAAAACTCACAATGGGTGTTCGAGAGAAACGCATTTAGAGGACCTTGTGAAATAATTTATCATCTAAAGGAGTTTATAAGATTGTTGACCGAGCAAATTCATGCAAAGCAATGTAGTCATTGAAACCTAACTTTGACAATATTTCTCATATTAATCAAAACATAACTTTTTCCGCAATTAATTACTTTGTATGCAAGATAACTTGATTAAAACCAAAACCCTAGTGTTACATTAAGTTAAGATTAATTCGACCATTGAACGGCAGTGATATCTTACAATCTCTGTGGATACGATAACAAAAACCTGACACGAAATATACTTTTCAACAAAATGGCGCCGTTGCCGGGGATTGTAAATTGATATTGCGAGCATCGCAATGGTTGTTTAAGTTTTAGCTTGTGAATTTTTGACTTGTGCTTGTAATTTTTTTGGTTTAGTGTGCAGCTTACGTTTTATGCGAGGGCAAATCCCTGTGGACGAACTTCTTTTTGATCCTGAGATCGAGAGAACCGCAAGGAGGCTCAATAGCAAAACGAGACGTAGGAGGCAACAGGCTAGGCAACGCCAAGAGCAAGGGGAAAGTTCTTCGACCACAAATCACCACCCATTCATACCAAACATGGAGCCACAACCACCACCACCTATTTCTACTCCATGTATCAACAGTCCAAGGAACACCGCTCAGTTTGCCAACCACACAGGAAGGCAAGCTGAGATGAAGACGGGAACTCTGAATTTATTATATGGGAGTCCATTCACCGGAATGGACCATGAAGACCCATTTGCTTTTCTCACAAAATTTTATGAGATAGCATTGGCTGCCGGAGTGGATTAGGCTCAGGAGCTTCCGTTGTTCAGACGATTGTTTCCCCACGCTTTGCTCGGTAAAGCAAAGGATTGGTATCTCGATCAAACACCTGCCGTAATGACAGATTGGAATGTGTTAGAGGAGAAATTCATTGAAAGATTTTTCTCTCATAACCGATTCATGGAATCAAAGACGGCCATCTCGGTGTTTTCTCAAGGAACCAGTGAATCTTTGAATGAAGCGTGGGAGAGATTCAAGTCCATGCTTAGGAAATGTAAAGGGCATGGATTTGATGAATTAACTCAAATCCATATCTTCAGAAATGGACTTCAACCAAACTGTAAGACGTTGTTGGATGCCACCTCGGGTGGCTCGTTGATGTCAAAAAGTGCCGAAGAAGCCACAAACATTATCAACCGTATGGCTTTGAATGATCTTCAAAGTCAAAGTCGTGGAAATTCTTTGAAGAAGGCGGGAGTGCTTGAGTTAGGGACGAATGATGCCATACTTGCCCAAAACAAGCTCATCTCACAACAAGTGGAACTCTTAATGCAACAAATAAAAGAGTTAAGAGAACCGTCAAAAGCTAAACAAATAGCTTGTTGTGAACTTTGTAAAGGTGAACATGACACCGGATTTTGTCCACCTCCCGGTTTTGACGAAGTAAATTACATGGCCAATCAACGGGACTATCAACCAAGACAACAACAACCTTATCAACCGCACCCTCAACAACAACAACAACAACAACAATTCCAAGGGAACCAAGGGTTCCAACCTAGAAGCAACTATTATCATAACCAAGGTTATGGAGGTGGTTCTTCTAGCCGTCAAAACCCTCCCCAAAATCCGTATCAATCTCAACCACCGCCGGTAGTCAATTCTAAATTGGAAGAGACATTGACGCAATTCATGCAAATGTCAATGGCCAATCAAAAGAGTAATGACGCGGCCATAAAAAATCTTGAAACTCAAGTTGGGCAACTTGCCAAGCAACTAGCTGAACCACAAACCGGTCCTTCTTTCTCGGCTAATACGCAAACAAATCCTAAGGAGCATTGTAAGGCGATTATGACGAGAAGTGGGAGGGAGTTGGGTAGTGAAAATGAAAAAAGAGTGGAGAGTGAAAAAAGAGAGAAAGAGAAGGAGATTGAGGAGGAAATAGTGGATGAAAATGTTGATGGTGAAGTAGGAGTGTGGAGTGATGAGGAAGTAGTTGAAAAGAATAAAAATAATGGTGAAGTTGAAAAAGAAAAAGGTGTGGAGATTGAGGAAAATAAAAGTGATGAGGTAATAAGGGAGGTAGTGAAGAAGCCTAGATGGAAAAGTGCTAGAATTGCAAAGGGAAAGGAGGTAGTGAGCGCTACTCCGGTCCAAAATCTTCCTTACCCTCATGCTCCTTCCAAAAGGGAAAATGAACGGCATTACGCCCGGTTCATGGATATTTTTAAGCAATTACAAATTAATATTCCGTTTGCTGAAGCTTTGGAACAAATGCCAAAGTATGCCAAATTCATGAAGGACATACTGACCAAAAAGCGGAGGTATACGGAACCGGAGACCATCGTCCTTGATGCGAGCTGTAGTGCCATCATTCAAAGGACGCTTCCTAAGAAAGAGGTTGATCCGGGAAGAGTTACATTGCCGGTTAAGATTGGTGACGTTTATGTCGGGAAGGGACTTATTGACTTGGGGTCGAGCATAAATCTTATACCTTTGTCAATTATCAAGAGGCTTGGCAACATCGAGATTAAGTCCATCCGAATGACATTACAATTGGCGGATAAGTCGACGACCCATCCTCATGGCGTAGCCCAAGATGTGTTGGTGAAGGTCGACAAATTCTTTTTCCCGGTGGATTTTATTGTAATTGATATGGAGGAAGATGATGATGCTCCGCTCATATTGGGACGACCATTCATGAAGACCGCAAGAATGATGATTGATGTTGATGACGGTTTAATGAAGATGCGTGTTCAAAATGAGGAGGTCACATTTGATCTATTCGAGGCGATGAAGCATTCCAAGGACAGAAATGATAGCTTTCGCATCGATGTGATCGAAGACGCTATTATGGAAGTTTCAAAGCATATCCACGAGATATCTCCTATGGAGTTAGCTCTCGACGACTCATTGGAGGTTTTCACTGTTGAGGAGGAGCTAGCTCTTGAGGAATGCTTAAAGGAACTTGATAGCTTGGAAGACCTACAACCGTGGGAAGTAGAGGAAGAAAATTTGAAGAAGGAGGTAATTGACGAGAAAGCGCCAATTGAATTAAAAGAGTTACCTTCGACTTTGAAATATATGTTTCTAGATGAGACCGAGGCAAAGCCGGTCATCATAAGCAACCTTTTGACAAAAGAAGAAGAAGCCCGTCTAATCATTGTGCTAAAAACCAATCAAGAAGCTATGGGTTGGACTCTTTCCGATCTAAAAGGAATAAGTCCATCCTATTGTATGCACAAGATTTTGATGGAGGAGGATTTCAAGTCGGTAGCTCAACCACAACGCCGCTTAAATCCTACGATGAAAGAGGTTGTAAGGAAGGAAGTGGTGAAGCTTTTGGATGCGGGAATGATTTACCCGATCTCGGATAGTCCGTGGGTTAGTCCCGTGCACGTGGTTCCGAAGAAGGGTGGAATGACCGTAATCCGTAATGACAAAGACGAATTGATCCCGACTAAAGTTGCAACGGGGTGGAGAATGTGTATAGATTATAGACGATTGAATACCGCGACTCGTAAGGACCATTTTCCACTCCCATTTATGGATCAAATGCTTGAAAGACTATCGGGCCAACAATACTATTGTTTTTTGGACGGCTACTCCGGGTACAACCAAATTGCGGTTGACCCGGTTGATCATGAGAAGACGGCTTTCACGTGTCCGTTTGGAGTGTTCGCATACAGAAAAATGCCTTTTGGGCTTTGCAATGCGCCGGCGACATTCCAACGATGTGTCCAAGCTATTTTTGCCGATCTGATAGAGAAAACAATGGAAGTCTTCATGGATGACTTCTCGGTGTTTGGTGGGACGTTTAGTCTATGCTTGGCAAATTTGAAGACGGTGTTGGAAAGGTGTGTGGAGACTAATTTGGTGCTAAATTGGGAAAAGTGTCACTTCATGGTGACCGAGGGGATCGTGCTAGGCCACAAAGTCTCAAAAAGGGGGCTTGAAGTGGATAGAGCTAAGGTTGATGTAATTGAAAAATTACCCCCTCCGGTGAATGTGAAGGGCATCCGTAGTTTTTTGGGGCACGCGGGGTTCTACCGGCGCTTCATCAAGGACTTCTCAAAGGTGGCAAAGCCTTTGAGCAATTTGCTCGCCAAAGATCAGGTATTTCTCTTCACCGAAGATTGTTTGCAAGCTTTTGAGGTTTTAAAAGAAAAATTGGTTACCGCTCCAATAATAGTCGCTCCCGATTGGAATGAAAATTTTGAACTAATGTGTGACGCGAGTGACTATGCCGTTGGAGCGGTACTTGGCCAAAGAAAAGACAAAACTTTTCATGCTATACATTATGCGAGTAAGGTTCTTAACGAGGCTCAAATAAATTATGCCACAACGGAAAAAGAACTACTCGCAATAGTGTATGCGCTAGAAAAGTTTAGGTCCTATCTTATAGGGTCGAAAGTCGTTGTCTACACCGACCACGCGGCGATTAAATATCTGCTAACCAAGCCGGATTCGAAGCAAAGGCTCATCCGTTGGATCCTCTTGTTACAAGAATTCGATGTCGAAATCAAAGACAAGAAGGGGTCGGAAAACTTGGTAGCGGATCATTTATCCCGCTTGGTGAATGTCGAGGTTACCGCATCTGAAAAGGAAATCCGGGAAGAATTTCCTGATGAAAAATTGTTTAAGGTTCAAGTTAGGCCGTGGTTTGCAGACTTTGCAAACCACAAGGCTAGTGGTTTTGTGCCGGCCGACCTAACTTCGAACCAAAAGAGGAAGTTCCTTTCGGATGCGAAGTATTATGTTTGGGATGACCCATACTTGTTTAAGTTGGGTAGCGATAACCTGTTAAGGAGATGCGTAACTGGTGATGAAGCCCAGAGCATCCTTTGGCATTGTCACAACTCGCCTTATGGCGGACATTATAATGGGGTTAGAACGGCCACTAAAATTCTTCAATCGGGATTTTATTGGCCAACTATTTTCAAAGACGCACATACCCATGCGCAAAGTTGTGACAGTTGCCAAAGAAGTGGTGGGATAGGTAAGAGAGATGAGATGCCTCTCCAAAATATCCAAGAAGTGGAAGTGTTCGATTGTTGGGGCATAGATTTTGTTGGACCTTTCCCACCCTCTTACGGAAATGAGTACATGCTTGTAGCTGTTGATTATGTCTCTAAGTGGGTTGAGGCGATTACCTCACCTCGGGCGGATGCCAAAACGGTGATAAAATTTTTAAAGAAAAACATCTTTTCCCGTTTTGGAACCCCCCGAGTGTTGATAAGTGACGGAGGGTCACACTTTTGCAATGCACCTTTGGAAACAATTCTAAAACATTATGGTGTATCGCATAGGGTGACAACTCCGTACCACCCTCAGGCTAACGGGCAAGCGGAGGTCTCTAATCGAGAGATTAAGAGAATCCTAGAAAAAACCGTGTCTAATTCTAAAAAAGAGTGGTCCCAAAAATTGGACGAAGCATTATGGGCCTACCGTACGGCCTTTAAAGCTCCAATTGGCCTAACTCCGTTTCAATTGGTATTTGGTAAAACTTGCCATTTGCCGGTTGAATTGGAGCACAGGGCCTTGTGGGCCCTAAAATTTTTAAATTTTGAACATGAGTTGGCCGGTAACAAAAGGAAAGTACAACTACTTGAGTTGGAGGAGATGCGCAATGCCGCATACCACTCAAGTTGGTTGTACAAGGAAAAAGCAAAGAAATATCACGACAGGAAGATCCGAACCAAAGAATTCGTGCCCGGACAATTGGTCTTATTGTTCAACTCCCGGTTGAAGTTGTTTCCCGGGAAGTTGAAATCAAAATGGTCCGGGCCATTTCGGGTGAAAGAAGTAAAAGAATACGGGGCCATTATCATTGAAGACATGAACGAGAAAGATAGTTGGACCGTGAATGGCCAACGATTGAAAGTGTATCTCGGCGGTCATGTGGATCGCGAGAGTTGTGCTCAGCCGCTCGATGCTCCTCCGTGAGCATCGCACCGTCGAGCTTAGCCGACGTTAAACAAGCGCTAGTTGGGAGGCACCCCAACATTGTAAGTATTTGCTGTTTTATGTTTTCTGTTGTATTGAGTACCCTGTGCTGAAATCAAGCTGGATGACTTGCAAGTGCTGCATTTGCAAATGCACTTGCTGTCATGCTCGCTTGCAGCTCGCTAGGCGAGTCTGCAGCGAGCGCGCTCGCTGGCTGCTCACTAGGCGAGTCAGTAGCGAGCGCACCAGTACTGTTCTATAAATTTCTCAGCAGGGCATTTTGCCCCAAACCCTCAAAAATATTCAGAGCTGTTCTGCTGAGAAAATTTTGCGAAACTTCTCTAACTCCCGCATTTGCCTCGCATTTGCCTCGCATTTTGCGAAACTTCTCAAAAATATGCACAACAGTATGCAGAGGTTGGAGCTGCAAGGTAATGACCCCTCCGGTGCTCGAGCATTGTTAGCGCGTGAGCAGTTTATGCTTAACGCTAATTGGCCTGTGGACAGGCCAGTCTATGGTGAGGGGGTGGACGCTGAAGCTGAGAATGATGATGATGATGTTGATGATGAGGCTACCGGTTCTGAGGCCGGTAGCGAGGAGGAGTCCTGAGCCCTTTGGGGGTTAAGTTTTTGTGTGTTTTCAGTTTTTATGTTATTTTTATTTGTATCCTCGGATTTTGTATTTTGACCATGGTGTTGTACTATTGGGGTGTTTTGTCCCCCACGAACAAATTTTTATTTTCAGTTAATGTTATTTAATTATGTTTTTAATTTTGTGTGTTTAATAAATTTTTGGTTGAATGAGTGGCAAACCCTTCTAGATTGGTTGCTCCTCAAGAAGTACCCAATGAAGGTGCATCCGAGCTTGGATGGCAATGATAAGAATAACAAGTGAATGAAGCTAAGGTACATGGTTACCATCGGCTAGAATTTTAGAATGCATTAGGAACTTTACTCTTTTTGGTAAATTGAATATTGTCTTTGTGCAACATAATAGAATGAATGTTTCATCTAGAACTTAAAACCACAAATTGTGAGGAAACCTCCATTGTTCACTTAAATGCTGGATTCTAATAAGTTTTGTTGATTCATGTGATTCATGCTTTGTCTTTTACTATTGTGAAATTGTGGAAGCAATTAGAAATGATCAAGGCACTTGTTTTCTTTCGAGCACAACTACATCCAAAAACAACTTACCTGTGAGCAGAGAGAGTATTTGTTATCCCCTTTGAGCCTAAACAGTTGAATCTCGGCTTGAAATAAAGCGAGATCTCAAAAATCTTTTTTTTTACACAACCCGGAAAATCTTGATTATTGTTCTTTTGCCGTAAAAAGTTAAGAGCATTCACTTAGGGTGTGGAAGAAATAAGTTGGGGAGAACGAAAAAGAATTGGTAAGTACCACAACTCTTGAAAAAGAAAAGAAAAACCGAGCAAGCATAGAAAAATATATGTATAGAAAATGTAGAAAATAAACATCTGTTTTGTATATTTGATGTGAAAGAAAAGAACAAAAATAGAAAGAATGAAAAAAAAAATGCTTGCTTGGAAGAAAAATAGTGAAAAATAAAAGTGGAGTTGTGGAATATGTGTTGTGAAGGTTACAAATAAGAAACAAAGGAAACAAAGTCGAGTAGTGTGAATAATACTGTGAATGTCTCTTTTGCATCGGCACTTTCGTTTCAATGGCCTTAGAAATGACCCTTGTTTGTTAACCTAACCAAGCTTCAACCGAAAAGCCCTTAGTGATCTTTTTGCTTCCACAGTAGCATTTTTAATTGATTAGACATTGTATGAATCTGTTTGATTTCTTCATTATTTGTTAGAGAGTGAGATTAGTCCCGCGGTTGCAAACGCGCAAAATCTTCATTCCTTATTCGAAGAGGAGAGATAGGATGATTCATTCAGAATAGTATTGTTGTAGATAGATAAATATTTTGCATTGCTATTTAAGTTTAAGTTCCTAGGTATTATTTTATTCGAACCGTTGGGAACTTGTATATGCGAATTTCGCTTGTGTTTGAGCCGTTTATCCAACTTCGGAGAAACCGTTTCTTAATGCAAATCCTCTTGTCTTTCAAGAGGCATACTTTGCTTGAGGACAAGCAAGAATCTAGTTGGGGAGAGTTGTTAGATGCCCAAAAGTGCTTATTTGAGCTATCATATGTGGGCATCTTTCACTCTTTTGCCTTGCTAAAATTGTCAAAATCACATTTGTTTTACATGGAATGCGTTACATTGATAAACAAGCTTGGTGCCTTTGATGTGTGTGTTATTGTGCAGGAAAGGCATGAATTAATTGATAATAAAGACACAAGAGAATTGGCAAAGGAACCAAAGTAAAGGAGCATTTCATCTGCCTGCTCGCTAGGCGAGGCTGTGGCGAAGAATGGGTTCGCTAGGCGAGCTCCTGGCGAACAGCTCCAGTAAATTAGCAAATTAATTCGCTAGGCGAGCTCAAGGCGAAGTTTGCAGCGAATTCATTCTGTTTTGGTGAAAAGTGCAGCCAACACTCACTCGCTAGGCGAGGCTCTAGCGAGTCCCCAGCGAGCATTCCAGTAGCAAAACTTCTCAACCTCGCTGGGGCGAGCTTGAAGCGTTTCCTTCGCTAGGCGAAGGTATGTTCGCTAGGCGAACATCACAGTTCACCAAGGCCCTGTTTTCTCTGGGCGCAGGGGCTTTTTGTGCTCATATTTGACCTTCGCTAGGCGAGCCATTCTGCTCGCCTAGCGAACATGACAGTTCTGCACTTGTCTATAAGTAGCAGGTGCCACTTTTGGGCACCATACCTCATTTTTACCAACTTTTCCACTTTTTGTACTTTCTCCTATATATTTTACAGCATTGTTTTGTGGGAGCTTTTATGCCCTAATTTCATTTCTCTTCATCTAGCAACCATCTTCCACAAAAAGAAGGTGGATTCCCATCCAACCTCGATTATTCGACTTGGATGTTGATCAACCCTCTTTCCTTACTTGCCGACCAAGCTACCATGAAAATGAGTAGCTAAGTCTTCCATTTGTCAAGGTTAGATGTAGGTGATTGCTAGCTTTGTGTGTAAATGTAAGGATCCTCATATGTAAACTCTTTAACGGTAAATATATGATGAAAACTTTGTTTCTATTTAAAACCCTTTGTGTTGGTATTTGATCGAGAGATGTTTACCGATTCTTGACCTAGGTTTTCATCCAAACTTGTTTGTTAGCTAGAGATAGTAACGAATGATTTTGTTCACCATAAGGTTGAACCAAAAAGTTGTCATTTTGATAGATTGTGTTCGAGAGAAACAATGGATCAAAATGGCAAAACTCACAATGGGTGTTCGAGAGAAACGCATTTAGAGGACCTTGTGAAATAATTTATCATCTAAAGGAGTTTATAAGATTGTTGACCGAGCAAATTCATGCAAAGCAATGTAGTCATTGAAACCTAACTTTGACAATATTTCTCATATTAATCAAAACATAACTTTTTCCGCAATTAATTACTTTGTATGCAAGATAACTTGATTAAAACCAAAACCCTAGTGTTACATTAAGTTAAGATTAATTCGACCATTGAACGGCAGTGATATCTTACAATCTCTGTGGATACGATAACAAAAACCTGACACGAAATATACTTTTCAACAATGGATTACGTCATTTGATCCAGCTTGGAGGTCAGCATGATTATCTCACCGATTAGACCATCTATGACTGTCAGATGCTTCTGTTTCTCATCCTCCAGCTCCTTGATGAGCTTCTTCTGCTTTTCTCCTTGTACACGCACTTCTGCACTGGTGACACATAGCTCCTTATATGATGCAGCAAGTTCATCAAATGTCAGTTCATCTGCACTTGAGTCATCATCAGTGGCACAAACACTAGTTAGTGCAGTGGCATGTTTAGCAGATTCTCCTTCAGTTTCACTCTCAGAATCTCCCTCAGGCCATGTGACAAATAGCCCCTTCTTTTGCATCTTGAGGTAAGTAGGACATTCAGCTCGAATGTGTCCATAACCTTCACATCCATGACACTGGATTCCCTTGCCTTGGTTGAACTTTTCTTCAGAAGTTGATCTTTTCCTGATGTCAGGCGATATGTTCTTGACATTTGGTCTACCTTTTTTATCAATCTTCTTCATGAACTTGTTGAACTGTCTCCCAAGCATGGCTATGGCTTCTGATATGTTTTCATCACCTCCAGTATATCCTGCTTTTGACTCCTCTTCAGTATTTGAAACAAAAGCTACGCTTTTGTTCTTCTTTTTAACATTCTCACACAAGCCCATTTCAAAGGTTTGGAGATAACCAATGAGCTCATCCACCTTCATATTGCAGATCTCCTGAGCCTCTTCTATAGCAGTGACCTTCATGGCAAATCTCTTAGGTAAAGACCTGAGAATCTTTCTTACAAGTTTCTCTTCAGCCATTTTCTCACCTAAGCCACCAGAGGTGTTGGCTATTTCAAGAATATTCATGTGAAAGTCATGAATAGTCTCATCCTCTTTCATCCTCAAATTTTCAAACTTGGTGGTCAGCATCTGAAGTTTAGACATCTTCACCTTGGAGGTACCTTCATGAGTTATCTTGAGGGTATCCCAAACTTCCTTAGCCAGCTCACAGTGGTGCACCAGTCTAAAGATGTTCTTACTGATTCCATTGAACAATGCATTCAAGGCCTTAGAATTTCCAAGGGCTAATGCCTCTTGCTCCTTGTCCCACTCTTCTTCAGGAATTTGCATACTGACTCCATCTTCACCTGTCTTCGTTGGATGTTCCCATCCTTTGTTGACAGCTCTCCAGACTTTGCTATCTAGAGACCTTAAGAAGGCTATCATACGAGGCTTCCAGTCATCATAGTTAGAACCATCCAGCATGGGTGGTCTATTTGAGTGTCCTATATCCTTGTCCATGGTACTAGAAAGTAACTTCCTTAGATCTCACCCAGAAATTAACAGGCAGGGTGCCTGCTCTGATTCCAATTGAAATTCTAGTTAACAGACTTTCGATGTCACACGGGTTGTTATGACATCCAATTCTGCGCATACAAGAATTATGCAGAACTTAAAACGTAAGTGCAGTAAATAACACAAGGAATTGTTTACCCAGTTCGGTCCAACATGACCTACGTCTGGGGGCTACCAAGCCAGGGAGGAAATCCACTATTAGTAGTATTAATTCAGGCCTTAAACCAATTGTTTAACCCTATCACTTAATACCTACCCAATGCAATTTCAATCTTACACTAAGATCAGAGTTCCTACTCACTCCCCCTCAATCACCTCAGTGATTACAACCTTTAATTAAGATTAAAGACAATTTTGAAGTCACACTTCAAACAACTCTTGATTGTGCTTAACAGCTTTAATCAAGATACACAACACTCACGCTTAAAAGCTTAGAGTGACACAACACTTACAACTCAATGAACACCCTATACCAATGCAATCATCTCAGTGATAATAGCTTGGCTTACAAGATACGTCTAATACAAGACACACAAAAATACAGCAGTGAAGTATAATGGACACACAAAATCTTCACGCCTAAAACCCCTAAGTTCTAAAAGAAGGATTGCCATCCTTTTATATTGCAGCACTTGGGCCTTGTACTTGTATTTCCTGAATTTAAGGTCAAGCGAGTTACCCTAAATTCCACAACTAGGTTACTAACAAATAGGCTATTTGTTAGGTTCATTAATTGTAGCTTAGTTGTTGGTTTCCTGGATTTTAGCTCAGCTGTTGACTTCCTGAAGAATAGCCTGAGAAAAATGCTGAAACATAAAAATTAACAACCTACAATCTAGCATACGCTGTCAGGAATGAATGTCACAACATTCAGTTTGACGTCCAAAACATAGACCATGTGCTAAGTCTGTTTTTCCTGAAAACAGACTGTACAAATTTGTTGTACTGTACATAACCAATCTGTCCATACTTCAGTATCAGCGTACATTAATAAATGTCAGAACATCCAATTTGACATTTACACATAGAGCCTTACATCAGGTCTGTTATCCTCTTGATAAGCAGACTGAGCTGCATACTGAAATGTAGCAGAAAACCACTCTGCCTATTGTTCAGTATATGCTGTCAATGATGAATGTCATAACATCCAGTTTGACATTCAGACAGTAGGCCTTATGCCAGGTCTGTTATTTCCTTGATAAACAGACTGAAAATAAATACTGAGTTATAGCAGAACACCAACTGTTCTATTCCTCAGTATCTGCTGACAGGGATGAATGTCATAACATCTAGTTTGACATTCAATCAATCCTGTATTAGCTAAACCTGCAATATACTACTCAAGTATGTCATGACATCAACCAAGACATCAGAGTACAGCTAGATATTCTAACATACAATGCAGTCATACAAACATCTCCACAGCATGTCATGACATCAGTCAAGACATTAGAATCCAGCTAGTGTTTTACCATACAATGCAGCCAATTAAGCATCTACAGATTCACTTGAACGCTGGGGTTTATATCCTTAAATTAAAGGATACCACTCTTGATGAGCCTCTGAACATCTGAATTTAGACCAAAACAATTTTCAATGTTGTGTCCTGGTTCCTCTTGATGGTAAGCACAAAATTGATTTTCCTTGTACCAATAGGCAAAATCCTTTGGCGTCGGTAGGGAAGACCTTGTCTTGACATGATTTTTAGCTAGAAGTGCAGGAAATAATTCTGCATAGGACATTGACATAGGATCAAACTGTGGCCTTTTTTGAATATGATTTTGATTATTGAATTGAGAGTGAGCCTGTTGTGGAGGTTGTTGATGTTATTGATTAGATGGTTGTAACTGAATATGTTGTTGTTGCTGATGTTGTTGAGGATACTATTGTTAATGTTGATGCGAGAATTGTGGCTGATAAGTTGGCGTTATCATTGATGGACTAATGATTGGTGAAACGGCTGCCACATGTTGATACTTTCTTCTTTGTCTGCCATATGAAACGACACTAACATCCAATTCTTTCTTCTTGGAGAAATTATTGGCGAATTTCTTAACATGAGTAGAAGCGCCGACTTCCTTAGTCAAATGTCTTTCTCGGACTGCTTCCTCAAGTCGCATGCCCATGTTTACCATCTCGGTGAAATCACTAGGCGCGCTGGTGATCATGCGGTCATAGTAGAATAAACTTAGAGTTTTCAAAAAGATTTTAGTAATCTCTTTCTCTTCAAGTGAAGGGAAAATCTATGCAGCAATGGTCCGGAGTTGATCTCTATCAGAGCCATATCTATATTATATTTTTATTGACGAACAAAAGCTTCACCAAGGTCGTTGAAAGTACGGATCTTCGCACTGTGCAAGCCCATGTACCACTTAAGAGCGACACCAGTTAAACTGTCTTGAAAGTAGTGGATCAGAGGCTGGTGGTTGTCAGTCTTAGTGGACATCTTCCTAGCATACATCACGAAATGACTTTGAGGACATCGATTTCCTTTGTATAAAATTATTCCAACTCTTCTTATCATTAAAGACATGGTACTTGCCTTCCCAAGTGTCTCTTTCCAATTTCAACCTAGCCAAAATTTCTTGAAACTCTTCCCTATTCTCAATAGGAATGGTGGATGATGATGTTATAGCATAAGGGAATGATGGCTTCTCAGGAGCATAGGGCGTCTTAAGTTCACTGGCTATAGCACAAACCCATTGGGTGTAGGGCTCAAAAGCAACACAATTCTTCTTCCAAATCGGCCTTTTCCTTTCCTGTGAATGTTGCGTCAAACATTTATGATTATATCCTTCAAACCAGAACTCTCTTCTTCGTTGAGGTAAAAGAAACCTGACAACAGAAGGTTATTGGGTTTATCTGTCATAAGATATCCTAACTAGTGTCTGTCAAGGATGGGGTTGTAGTCAATTCCCCCATGTTCACCACAGCTGTCAATAATTAATCCAATATTATAGGAGGGGTCATACCAATGTATATTCCCTTGATCAATGAACATGAATCTCTTAGACCATCTGAGCTTCTGTAGATTCTCCCTGAAGATCCTGGATCTATGTAAGTGAGAAACAAACCACTTATATAGGAGATGTGCACAACAAAGAATGGTTCCACAATCTTTCTTAGTCATGTGATGGATAGAATGATAGGTATCTCCAAGTAATGTGGGTATTGGGTTACCAATTAAGAAGATTCAGACAACATTAACATCCACAAAGTTATTAATGTTTGGGAAGAGCACAATTCCATAAATGAGTAGAGCAAAAATGGCTTCAAAGGCATCTCTACTATTTGCTTCTGGAAAGACAAAACCTTTCCCCATCAGGAATATAAAGGTTAGACCTAGAATCCCTCCTTTTGTAATGAAGTTGACCTTCACAACAGACGTTTATAGGTGAAGTGCTTCTGCAATAGCTACTAGTTTAGGGGTCTTCTCTGAATCACTGAATGGTAATTTGTCAAAGACTGACAAACCAAATCAATAAGAGTATTCTTCTAGAGTAGGCATAAGCTGGTAGTCTGGAAATGTGAAGCAATGGTAGAGTGGATCATAAAGCTGCACCAGGGTGTTGAGAACTCCATCTTCAACCTTGGTCTTCAAGATACCCATAAGTCTTCCATACCAAGCTCTGAAATCCTCTAGACTAACTATCATATAACCAAGCTTCTTCCATTCTGTTAAGTCAAGACTTTTGAAAGTGTATTTCTTAGTATTCCTCCTTCCAAGTTCCATTTTACCTATTGATATTTTCAAAATAAAACTATTGATTTTCTTGTTTTTTATGCAAAAAGGTTTTTATGGATGCATGAATGCATGAATTTTCAAAATAAAACTATTGAGTTTCTTGGTTTTTATGCAAAAAGGTTTTTATGGATGTATGAATGCATGAATGCATGTTTCACAAATACGGGTTTAGGATTTTGACATTAAGCATGGAGCCAAGGGTCTAACCATCCCACAATGTATGAACTAATGAGTTTATTTTGTATATGTAGAATAAGGTTCTAAAGTGGTCCACAGAGTCATAGATCCATCTTTCAGATATTATCGGTTTAACAACTTGCTCGTAGACCAGTAATATTCCCAAGAGTAACTCATCTAAGTGTAGTATCGCGTAACAATTACCTCAGATCTTACACCTGGATAATCTCCACACTACATCCTAAAAAGACTTAGAGGGATTGAAAGGGTTCTAAAGGTCCTCAGTTTCTTAGAGTCCCAGGTCGAAGATAATAATGCCACTACGATTTACTCGCAACAACAAATATTACCATCAAAGGGGTCTCCACTGAGCGGGGTTATATCATATGTTAATCATGCTTAGGATTACTCCAGACATGTAACTTTGATTATACCACCATCATATCTTATTTGTATTCTCTAGTCCGGGTTAGGATTTCCTCACCACTTATAGATCTACAAAATGAAACTCAAGGAAACATAGCAATAAATAATAATAATAATAATAATAATAATAATAATAATAATAATAATAATAATAATAATAATAATAATAAACATATATAAACAAGTTAGGTATCACCAACTTAATATTATGTCCCCGGTGAAGTCTCCATTTTTGTCACGGTGAAGAATCAGAGACTAAGCTATTAATTAGACTTGACTCATGAATCAAAATATCACCACGAAACTTTAATTTATCCAAAGGAAGGGGAAAATATTAAAGTGGAGTTGATGAACAATTCATTTTCTGTGAAATTATAAGAATACTGCATGAAGATCATGTGGAGATCATCTCTGCAACTTCTTCATTGGCTGGAGATTCAGTTATTCATGTGATACATGCAGAGGTTTATAAATACATGGATATATTCTGTAATCTTAATAGTGTTTAGCAAAGGAAATTAACATATATAAACTTATGATTATTTTTTTTGTTCGATAACTGCTTTTCTGTAGAATCCACAGTCATTGTTTCAATTTGGAGAGACCAAAGTTGGTGAGAGATTAAAGTGGTTTGTGAATGGTTCTATGAGGAAGGTGCAATTAATAGTGTTGAATTGTAATTGCTTGTGTTGAAGCAGGTTGCTCGACAGAGCAAGGAAATGTCCAACCACCTAGTGTGTTAAGTAGTGTTAGCTATTTTGGGCTTTTATAATTCCGGGCTTTTATAGTTTTGGGCTTTTATAATTTCGGGCTTTTATAGTTTTTGGCTTTGGCTTGAGGTCTAAGTTAACCTAAATATATGAATAGAGGGAGTAACCTTTATTTTCATATAGAGGTGAATAGAGTATTCACAACATATTGTATTCATAACATATTGTATTCACAACATATTGTATTCACAACATATTGTATTCCCAACATATTGTATTCACAGTATTTTGCAGTTGCAAAGTGAATAACAAGTTTTCCACAGTTTGTGGGCAGAGAGAAACTCTGCAGAATTTAATTCTTCTTCTCCTTCATTGTTATATACACTTTATTTATCCATTGTTCTTTCTTTTCATTGTCATTGTGTGGGTAATAATAATCTTGTTCATCAAGATTGATTGAAATTCTCCATAGGTTTTGGAGGATTTCCAACATCTGGTATCAAGAGCTATGCCTTAACCGATTTGTGGGAAGAAAATCACCATGGCAATGAATCATTCAAACGAACATTTTCCAGCAAATCTCCTGATTCTCAAGAACAACAATTATGAGAATTGGTGCAAGCAGATGAAGGTTGTGTTCTGTTATCAAGATCTTTGGGATCTTGTGAAGGAAGGACTAGCAACACTTGCAGAAGCCACGACGGATCAAGAAAAGGCTGCACATAAAGAATTGAAGAAGAAAGATTATAAAGCTATCTTTATAATCCATCAATGTGTTGATGTAGATAAGTTTGAAAAGGTTAGTGATGCAGAGTCAACGAAAGAAGCATGGGACATAATAGAGAAATCGTTTGGAGGCATAGAGAAGGTGAAAAACGTGAGGTTACAAACTCACAAAAGAACGTATGAATTACTTCAGATGGAAGACAATGAAAGCATAACTGATTTCTTCACCAAGGTTACGAAACTGGTGAATCAAATCAAGGTATGTGGAGAAATATTGACATCAAGATCTGCTATTGGAAAGATCTTGAGGTCGTTGGCTTTAAAGTTCGACCACGTGGTAGTAACAATAGAAGAGTCAAAAGATTTTTCAAAATTTACAAAGGAAGAGCTTCAAGGGACGCTTGAATCTCATGAAGATAGAATGGCTGAAAGAGCTGCAGGAAAGTCGAAGAGTGATATGGCTTTGCAGGCTCAATCAACAAAAGAAAGAAAAGACAAAGGAAGCTGGAATGGCAACAAAGGCAAAGGAGGTTACAACAATTCGACTGGTCAAAATCAGCAAGAAGGAAACTCGTCGAATCAGAGAAAACCCTAGAGCCAAGGCAACCAAAGAGGTGGTGTTGCAGGTAGAGGAAGAGGTGGTGGTCAAAAGCCACACAAGAGTCACATTCAGTGTTACAATTGTCAGAATTATGGTCACTATTCTAGTGATTGTCCAGAAAAGCAAAAGAATTAAGAAACTTATGCAAAGTTGGCGAAACATGAAGAAGAAGAGACGTTGCTGATGGTCACAACAAGAGAAGATGAGAGATTCAAGTACCAGTGGTACTTGGACTCAAGATGCTCATCACACATGTCTGTAAGAAAAGATTGGTTAGTCAACATAAAACCCTCAATGAAGAACATGGTGAAATTTGCAAATGACAACACTCTAGCAGCTGAAGGTGTTGGTGATGTTCTGATTATGAGGAAAGATGGCAAGAGGTCATTAATTTCAAATGTGTTATACATACCAGGCATGAAGAGTAATTTTCTCAGCATATGGCAGTTGGTCGAAAAGAACTACAAGGTGTCGATTGAAGACAAGATGATGAGAGTTCTCAACTCAAATGGAAGGTTGATCTTGAAGGCTCCAATGTCTCAGAATAGAATCTTCAAGATTGAACTAAATGTGATGGAGCATAAGTGCCTTGTAATAGCAGCCAGTAGAGATGAATGGATATGGCATTACAGACTTGGCCATCTCAATTTCAAAGAATCAGAGATTTGAAGAGAAGAAATATGGTTTCAGGGTTACCAGAAATTGACATTCCAAACAAAGTGTGTGAAGAATGTGTGCAGGCAAAGCAACATAAGAACAACTTCAGTAAGGATGCAGGAAGCAGGTCGAAGGCAATTCTTGAAGTCATATACTCTGATGTATATGGTCCTCTCCAGGTGGATTTGATTGGAGGTAACAAATACTTTGTTACCTTCATAGATGATTTCAGTCGCAAACTGTGGTCTTACCTGATCCAGAAGAAAAGTGAAGTGATCGAGGTATTTGCCAAGTTTAAATCTATGGTCGAAAGACAGAGTGGTCGAAAGATCAAGATATTGAGAACTGATGGTGGTGGAGAATATGTGTCAAAAGACTTTGATGCATTATGTGTGAAAGAAGGGATTATGCATGAGGTGGTGCCACCCTACACTCCACAGCAGAATGAAGTCGCAGAAAGGAAGAATAGAACCATTATGAATATGGTTATAAGTATGCTGAAAGGCAAGCATCTACCCAAAGAATTATGGGGAGAACCTGTGTCGACTGCGACATATATTCTGAACAGATGTCAGACGAAGAAGCTAGAAGGAATCACGCCAGAAGAATGTTGGTCTGGTGTCAAGCCTAGCTTGAGTCATCTGAGGGTGTTTGGATCTATAGCATATAAACATGCGCCAGATCAGTTGAGAAGAAAACTTGATGACAAGTCCAGTCAAATGATCCTGATAGGATATCATTCGAGTGGAGGATATAAATTGTTCGACCGAGTGAATAAGCAAGTAGTGATCAACAGGGACGTGATCATAGATGAGCTTAAGGAGTGGGATTGGACTGAGAATGTCAAGAAACATTCAGTGAGAATCTTTTATGATGAACCAACTAGTGAAGTCGAAAGAGAAGTTCGACAGGAAGAAGTCAGAGGTGAAGCAAGTACAAGCAGACCTTAAAGAACGAGACACATACTTGTAAGGTTGCAAGAATGTGTGATTACATCAGAATATGTGGTCGATGAAGAAGGTGAGCTGGTACATTATGCTTTCTACGCAGATGTCGAACCTGTCAATGCAGTTGAGGCATTGAAAGATTCAAAGTGGATGAAAGCAATGGATGAAGAGCTGAAGTCAACCGAAGTCAACTACACTTGGTCACTTGTCGAATTGCCCAAAATAAAAAGGAAATCGATGTGAAATGGGTATACAAGGTGAAGTTGAATCCTAAAGGAGAAGTGACTCGACACAAGGAAAGACTTGTGGCGAAAGGATTTCTTCAGAAAGAAGAAATCGACTTCGATGAAGTTTTTGCACCTGTTGCTAGGATCGAAACAATCAGGTTGGTTGTTGGTCTAGAAAATATGAAGAACTGGTTGATGTGTCATATGGATGTGAAATATGCATTCCTTAATGTCCCCTTAGAAGAAGAAGTTTATGTTGCACAACCAGCTGTGTTTGTGAAACATGGCGAAGAAAGAAAGGTGTACAGGCTGCATAAAGCCCTATACGGACTTAAACAAGCTCTAAGAGCTTGGAACAAGAAGATAGATGGCTTTCTAAGGGAGAAGGAATTCGTGAAGTGCAAATATGAACATGGAGTATATGTAAGAAGAAGCAAGAGTGAATTTCTTATACTATGCCTCTATGTCGATGACTTGTTGATAACATGTAGCTGCAAGAAGGAGATTGAAGACTTCAAAGGTTATCTCAACAAGGAATTCGAAATTTCAGATCTGGGTGACATTTCATATTTTCTTGGCATCGCATTCTACAAAAGTGGTAGAGGTTTGATGATGCATCAAAGAAGGTATGCATGAGAAATTCTCAAGAGATTTGAGATGCAAGATTACAACCCAACTTCGACTCCAACTGAGCCCAAATTACAACTGTCAAAAGATTCAGATTCAGATGATGTCGATCCAACCCAATACAGAAGACTTATTGGGTCATTTCGATACCTTTGTCACACAAGGCCTGACTTAGCATACAATGTAGGTATGGTGAGTAGGTTCATGCAGAAGCCAAAGGTATCACATCTAGCAACGACGAAGAGAATACTAAGGTATCTGAAAGGAACTCTCAACTATGGCATTTTGTTTCCTGCAGCTGATGAAGGAAAAGAATTCAAATTAGTGGAATACACCGACTCAAGTTGGTGTAGTGATGTTGAGGATGGAAAATCCACAGCTGGTTATGTGTTTATGCTAGGTGGTGCACCAATTGCTTGGTGTTCGAGAAAAGAGCTAGTAGTGGCATTATCGTCGTGCGAAGCAGAATATATAGCTGCATCTTTTTTGTGCATGTCAAGCAACATGGATGGTGAATCTGGTTGAAGAGATAACATCGAAGAGTCATGGAGCAATTACCATGAAGATCGATAACATGTCAGCTATCAATCTGACGAAGAATCCGATAGCACATGGTTGAAGCAAGCACATCGAGATGAGGTTCCATTATCTTCGAGAGCAGGTAGCAAATGGGAAGATGAATGTGGAACACTGCAGAACTGAAAATTAGATTGCAGACATCATGACAAATGGAGTGCAGGTCGAAGTGTTTAGAAGGATAAGAGCTATGATGAATGTAGATAGCTTAGACACAATGAATTAGGTGGTGTGTTGAATTGTAATTCCTTCTGCCGAAGAAGGTTGCTCGACAGAGCAAGGAAATGTCCAACCACCTAGTGTGTTAAGTAGTGTTAGCTATTTTGGGCTTTTATAATTTTGGGCTTTGGGTTGAGGTCCAAGTTAACCTAAATCTATAAATAGAGGGAGTAACCCTTATTTTCATATAGAGGTGAATAGAGTATTCACAACATATTGTATTCACAGTATTTTGCAGTTGCAAAGTGAATAACAAGTTTTCCACAGTTTGTGGGCAGAGAGAAACTCTGCAGAATTTAGTTCTTCTTCTCCTTCATCGTTCTTTACACTCTTTCTTCTTCATTGTTCTTCTCTTGTCATTGCTATTGTGTGGGTAATAACAATCTTGTTCATCAAGATTGATTGAAATTTTCCATAGATTTTGGAGGATTTCCAATAAATAACCCCATTGTGGGAATTTGAAATTGGAAATGATACTTGGGATTTAAATTCTATAGTAAACAAGTAATTACCAAATTCTTAATGAAGAAGAAGAGATACAACAAATGGAGTGCATAATGTAATTAAATTTATGTGTAGTATATGAAACCCTTTGAGCATTTATCATGGATTTTGAAAATTTGTAGAACTATATATATTTGCCCTAATTTTCTTATTAGGTGCAAGTTTAATATAAGTGTCTTCGTGTGTACGTTATATAAATTCATTAATTTAGTACTTAATTATATCACTTTGATACTGGCATAGTTAAGATAGAGTTGAAATTACCACTTTGGATCATTTTTGCATGTAGTCGACTCACAAACAGATGCATATTATAAATGCATATTATAAATATTACATAAGCTGTAAATTTGTATAAAAATATTTAAATATTTGTTAAAATAAAGATACAATTGTTTTGTAAATTCAATTTAGTTAGTATCCGATTACTACACAAAAAATGGAAACATAAGATAAATATATAATAGTTATTGAGCAAAGCATTAGAAACAATATATTAGTTTTTGAACTAATCCGTCCACTTTGAATAATTGTTTTTATTTTTAATATTATTAAATATATATTTACGTGTATATGGTCAAATAATTTTTAACAGTATATCTTTTATGTTATTTTTATTTTGATTATTTATAAATAATAATATTTAATTTATTGCGTGGAGACAATATTTAATTTTTAAGAAGAATAAAAGTAAAATTGTTTTATACAAAATAAATAAATTAGTCATCCTAGGATGCAATAAGAAAAAAAATTCAAAGATCCCTAAGTAGGGTCAAATACACCCCTAACCACCCAAAAATATTATACCATCTTATTCTAGACACTAACAACATTATTATTGTCATACACTGTGTTGGTCTATATGTAGCCCACGTCATTTGACATTTTACATTATTTTTTTGTTCAATTGAAACATATTTAGGTCTTCTAAAAAAACACCAAATAATAATAAAATATATTTGTTCATCAATATTGCGGCTTATTCATTCTTTCCCATTTTCGCATTATATGCAATACAAGCCGCGTGAGACTGCACAGTGCTAGACTTTCAACAACTTTTACAGAGATTTCAAGTACTTTTATTCTATTTTCCAAAAGAAGGAAAAACCACTTCAATTCAACAATATTTGCTTATCATCACATGAAAAACGAGTGCTCTTATACCAAGTTCGTTGAATCTATAGGAGAGTATGTCACCATAACAATTACACTATTTTTAGGTTTTATAAGGTAAAATAAAATATAAGTTTAAATATACTTTTTTTTTAGGTGTTTTTAACTTTTTAATATTTACTTTTTTATACAGTAATATTTATTGGTGTTATTACACCTTGCGAATGCGGAAGTTAATTGAAAGAAAGATAACGAGAGTATTAGAGTGGAAGAGAAGAAGAAAATATGATGAATATTGAATGAGAAAAGAATATATATATATATATATATATATATATATATAATATATATATATATATATATATATATATATATATATATATATATATATATATATATATATATATATATAAAAGTAGTAACTAAATAATTAACTAAGTTTGAATTAATGCACAACATGCTCCCTTAATTCAAACTTTCACCAAGTGATACACATCAGAAGCTGATACTTCAGACTTAGTCAATCTTCAAAAGCTGCTTCAGAATCCAGTGGTTCAGAAGTAGTTCCCACCTCTGATTCCTTTAGAGGATGATGGTTCATAAGCTATTAAAGCTTTAGAGACAAGATTCTTCCATCCTCTGACTCTTTTAGAGGCTGTCGTTTTAGAGTCTAGGTTGTTCCAGCCTCTGACGTCTTTAGAGTCTGATCATTCAGAAGCCATCAAAGCTTCAAAGACTAGTAATCCATAAGTCGTTCCAACCTCTAAATAAAATGTCACCATTCTCATGTCTATCATAAGCTTAGAAAATTGTTCACCTTTTACAGCCTTAGTCAAGATATCAACAATCTAGTCCTTGGTAGGACAATATCTCATTGCCTACCTTCCTTTGTTCACTTAATTCCTTATATAATGAAACCTTGTTTCAATATGCTTGGATCTTCCACGAGAGACAATATTCCTTGCTAAGCTTATTGCATATTTATTATCAACAAGGAGCTTGATTGGTACTTGAATGTTCACAATAAGTTCAGTAAATACAACTTCAATCCAAACAACTTGAAAAGTAGTTGAACAACTAGCAATGTATTCTGCCCCACAACTAGAGAGAGCCACAACATGTTGCTTCTTAGATACCCAAGAGATTGGAGCTCCTTAAAACTTGAAGACATAACCTGTGACACTCCTCATGTCCAATATGTCACCACACCAGTCTGAATCAGAAAATCCTATCACCTCTTCTTTGATTCTCTTTCTTCCATATGAGAAGAATACATCATGCCTCAAGGTTCCCTTGATATATCTTAGTACTATTTTCCCAACCAGCATATGAGACTTTCTTGGATCATGCATGAATCTTCTCAATACTCCTACAACAAAGTTGATATCTGGTCGACTATTGCATAGTTACCCTAATGACCCAATCATCTGCTTGTACACTGTGCCATCTACCATTTCTTCATCATTATCTTTTTCCAGCTTCTGACCTGATTCAATAGGAGTCAAAGCAGCATTATAGTTCAACATGTTGAATCTTTTATGCAAGTTAGTAGCATACTTTGTTTGGTACAAGATTATTCCACCTTCTTTGTATAAAAACTCCATGCCAAGAAAGTAGGACAAGTTACCCAGATATGACATGTCAAATTCTGACTTCATTGTACTCTTAGGTCTTAAATTTCCAATTGAGGTTCTCTAGTTATCAAGAGGTCATCCATATATAAACATATAAGAAATAATATTTCACCTTGCTTGTATTTTACATACACACCATACTCAACTGAACATCTTTTAAAGTATTGATTGATGAAGAAAACATCCATTCTCCTATTCCAGGCTCTTGGTGCCTACTTCAAACCATATAAAGCCTTGTATAGTTTATACAACATATGTTATTTTCCCCTTACTTCAAAGCCTGGAGGTTGAGGCATGTATACCTCTTCATCTTGAAGACCATTTAGGAATACATATTTTACATCCATGTGTGACAAAGTCCACTTTCTATTGGAAGCTAATGCCACTACAAGTCTTATAGTATTATGCATTGCTACTGGTTCAAATATCTCAAAGTAATCCATACCTTGTCTTTGAAGGAAAACCCTTGCCACAAGTCTTGCTTTGTGATTCAATATTATTCCTTTTGGACTCAGCTTTACCTTGAAAATCCACTTCACATCAATTGACTTATTTCTTTTTGGTAGTTGAGTCGGTTTCCACGTGCCATATTTTTCAATTGAGCTGAATTCCTCCTTTGTTGCATTTTCCCACACTTTGTCTTGCATCGTATCTTGATAATTCAGTGGTTCTACACTTGCTAACATTGTCAAGTTTATTATTTCTCCTTCCTCATCCACTGTATTGGAAGACACAATTTCATAATCATTCAACCTTGCAGGTATCTGTCTATTTCTTGTTGGTATTACCCTTTGAGTATACTCCACTACATCAACTGGAGTCTCAGTCAAGAATGTATTCACATCATCATGCATTGGAGCCTGCATTGAAACCACTATTGTTATTTCTGCACCTTGGTTCCAATCCCAGGATTCTACTTCTATGATGATTACGTCCCTACTAATCACAAATTTATCAGTAACTGGATTATATAACCTATATGCTCTAGTGGGATGGTGACCAACTAAGACCATATGTTCATTTTTGTCTAGATTGGTTCTTCTTTCATCTTCCACATGTCTATAGCATAATGATCCAAATACTTTGAGATGAGTGATGCAAGGCTTGCTTCCTGACCAACATTCTTCTGGCACCTGATTCTTTAAATTCTTGGTAGGACATCTATTTAGAACATAAGCAGCAGTAGACACTGCTTCACCCCAGAACTTATGAGGCAATGACTTTTGTTTCAACATGCTTCTATCCATTTAAACCAAGCTTCTATTCCTACTTTTAGACATACCATTGTGTTGAGGTGTGTAGGGTGGAGTTAATTCACGTAAGATTCCACTTTCATGACAAAATTGCTTGAATTCATGGGAATTGTATTCCCATCCTCCATTTGTCCTGAGTATCTTAATCAATCTTCCACACTGTTTTTCAACCATAACCTTAAACCTTTTTGAACATGTTTAAAGCTTTTCCTTTGGTATTTATCAGGTACACTCATAACATTATACTGAATTCATCTACAAATGAGATGAAGTACTTTCTTCCTCCATAATAAAGAGTTTCAAAAGGACCACAAATGTCATATGAAACACATTTAGTACATGTTTGGCTCTCATTATCAGCTGCTTCATAGAAGGTAACCTACTTTGCTTCCCAAGAATGCACATGTCACATGTTTGATCAGGTGTCACTATCTTAGGCAATCATTCTACTAAATTCATAGTATTAAGTTAGCATAGACTTCTAAAATTCATATGCCCATACCTTTTATGCCAAAGCAACCTTTCCTTATCAGGAATTGTTGAATAAAGACATTTTGATTATGAGGTCTCCAAGCTAGCCTTCTAGATTCTTTTTCTGGTTAGAGTTTATTTCAAAACCGTTCTCTTCTTCTTATCATATATCTTCAGTGAGCCTCCTTCCATGATTACTAAGAATCCTTTCTCTACCAGCTGACCAATGCTCAGCATATTACATTGCATACCAATGACAAATAACACATCTTCTATGAATGCTATTTTGCCTTCCTTTTTTTGTATGACAATCTTGCCCATGCCTTCATCCATTAAGCTTATACCATCTACCAGCTTCACACATTGTTTGATTTAAAGTCAGTCGACCACCCTTTGTGTCCAGTCATGCGGTTAGAAAAACTAGAGTCTAAGTACCACACATCAGAGGTTGGATCTCCTTCAGACATAGTTATCATCCCTATGACAGGGTCTGAATATGAATCATCTTGCATCATGTTAGCTTCCTTTGTTAGCTTCCTCTGCATTATTCTTTTTCTTTCCTTTTCCAAACCATCAATCTGAAGAAAAGTTATCATAGTTCTCACAATTGAAGCATTGAATCTTTCGGTTGCCTTGAAATTTTTTCTTGTTCTGAAATTTTCTAGATCCTCCTCCTCATTTAGAGGATTTAGATCTTTCTTCAAACTTCTTCTTCTCTTTTCTATCTAGAGTGGCTTCTCTCTAGGGATTTCCTTTTCCATACTTCCACCTTTCCTTCATGTCATAAAAACCTCCCTTTCTTGAATGAGCAATCATGGTCTGTTCAAAATCTCTCTCTCTTTCTCTCTCTCTCTCTCTCTCTCTCTCTCTCTCTCTCTGATTCAGTCTCAATTCTCTAGTTTCCAGATATCCTCTATCTTTATCGTTTTCAGATCTTTGGTTTCGTCAATTGTTACTACTATCTCATCATTTTGAGGAGTGAGACATAGAAGTACCTTTTCAACCTTCATTTGATCTGTTAAAGTCTCTATAGAAATCTTCATTTGGTTGGTTAAATCTTGAATCCTTGTGAAGAAATCTGATATCGATTCACCCTCTTTCATATGCAGCATCTCATACTACTTTCTCATAGGTTGGAGGCTCACCTTCTTGACCTTGGCATCTCTGCCATAATATTTTTTCAGCATATCTTATGCTTCTTTCGAAGTTGCAGCATGCGCTATTTTATCAAACACCTTCACTTAACTGCATTGGTGAATATAAAATAAAGCTTTCTGGTCTTTCTTTACGGCTTCCTTCAGAGCATTTATTGCATTTTCTGCAACCCATTGAAGCCCATCTGCTACATACTTAGACACATCTTGAACATTAAAGAAGACTCGCATCTGAATGCACCATTTTCCCAATTCTTTCCATCAAGAACTGGACGATTTGTAGGGAAGTTGTTGTCGTCTATTCCAGCCATAACTACAATTAATATTGAATCTGGGTCAAAACTTGTCTCGAGATACCACATGTTGGTGTTATTACACATTGCAAATGCGGAAGTTAATTGAAAGAAAGATAGAGATAATATCAGAGTGGAAGGGAAAAAGAGAGAGAGTAATGAATATTGAATGAGAAGAGAAAATTATTATTAAAGAGAGATTACAAAATTACATAAGTAGTTAATGTGTGTGTGTATATATATATATGTATATATATATATATATATATATATATATATATATATATATATATATATATATATATATATATATATATATATATATATATATATATATATATATATATATATATATATATATATATATATATATATATATATATATATATATATATATATATATATATATATATATATATATATATATATATATATATATATATATATATATATATATAAAAGTAGTAACTAACTAAGCTTGAATAAATACATTATAATATTTAGGATAAAATTTTATTTTTAATGATATGGGAGTGATTACTAAAAAAAATTATTAATTAATATTTTTTATAAAATAAATTAATAATTAACAATTTTAATTATTTTTTAAAAACTTATTTAAAAATTAATTAATACAAAATTAAACAAAATAGGCTTAAGGTCTACATCTTTGCAACATTGATGATTCATCAACCTCTAGTTCAGGAAAATCCTTCATTTCCTTTGCAATAGATCGAGGTTCATCTACCTTAGGGTTTACTACGGCCACTGCAACCTAACGTCTCTCCTTTGCAACCTCATGTTTCGGTTCCCCACAGTTTCATGTTCTCCAATATCTCTAAGCTCTGTTAGAGCTAACAACGCTAGCGATCCTCTGGTGAACATTTTAGCCGTTTGCAGTAGCAAAATTTGAGGCTCATTATCTTCAAATAAAACCAAGAGAAGACTCTGAGTTATATTTCTACGAAGTTATAGGTTTTTCAAAATAATCATTCTAGAGATATCATATGATGATCTCATCGACGATGGGTCGCAACCTTTAAGACCTAAAGCGTTTCCAAAGATGCATCATTCTTTTCACAATGATAATAATTCACTTCCATGTTACTCTAATGATGGTGATGGTAGTCGTACACCACTTAAAGATTATCATGAAAAGAGGCCCATTTCCCCATTGGTCATTGAGAATGCCTAAGCTCCACCCTAAAAAGTTATCCCTAATTCATTTTAGACAAAACCCATCATAAGACGGATACACAATTTTTCATTCCTAGGTTGTTGGAGAGACTCCCTTAGTTATAAAGTTATGGCAACACCAAAGACCCTAATGTGCACGTCAGCACTTGGGAATTGTAATCAAATCTCACTAAGTCAAAGGAGTAGTGAAATACAAACCTTTTTTCCTCACTTTGAATTGAGCGGCAACTACTTGGTTTAAGACCTAGAAGACAATTTCATTAACTCATGTGCAACACCATGTGACGAGTTTAACTCCCACCTTAGAGTACAAAAGCTCATACAAAAAACATTGGTGATTCTCATAGTTATTTATTAAAGGAAAGAAGAGAAATTAAGGGAATATGTTGATGGATTCATAGTGGAATAAATATAAGTGAAAAGGGAAATTATGTACTAAAGTGTGAGGTTTTTAGGAAAGATTTGAGATTGAACTTCATGTTCAGAGAGAAGATGAGTTTAGAAGAACAATTGCTTATAATTGAGATACTTACCCAAGCTCATCCATACATAAATTATGGAGAGAAGTTGCTTGCTGAAGATGTGGATATGAACAAGGTATTCTATAACCCCAGAATGAAAAGTAATGCGAAAATAGGGATAACGAGAGGAACAAGGGACCTTTGTCTCGGTTCTTAGAGGATACCCTATGAAGATGTCCCAAAAGTGAATCTGCAAGAATGCGCTTACATTGGATTCAAGGAAGCCAAAGTGAAATACCCATTCAATGTGAAGGAGTTAGTGCACATTGACAAAACAAAGTATTGCAAGTTTCATAAATGTAATGGACATGATACTGACAAGGGCATCCATCTTAAGAACGTGAATGAATATCTAATCAAGAAAAAAGATGTTATAGATACACCAAAGGATAAGCCCAAAGAAAGGAAAATTATAGGAATATATATTCTTCATGAAAAATCCACCCTTTGGAGAAAGTCTCTAAGAAGAAAGTGTTCCCCTTGCTAGGGTGTTAATCATCCTGAGAAAGTTGTAGAAATAGTTGTAGGGCCTAACAAAGGAAGAGATATCAGTGACATGGAATATTACAAGAGAGGTGTTGAATTGTAATTTTTTGTGTCAAAGCAGGTTGCTTGACAAAACAAGGAAGTATCAAACCACCTATTATGTTGAGTTGTGTTAGTGTCGAAGTGTCGAAGCATGTTGCTTCACACAGGATTTCCACTTATGCCTATTTTAGTAGTGTTAGCTATTTTGGGCTTTTATAGTTTTGGGCTTTGCCTTGAGGTCCAAGTTAACCTAAATCTATAAATAGAAGGAGTAACCCTTATTTTTTGTAATGAAGTGAATAGAGTATTCATAAAATTGTATTCCCAGTATTTTGTAGTTGCAAATTGAATAAGAAGTTTTCCACAGTTTGTGGGCAGAGAGAAACTCTGCAGAATTTTATTACTCTTGTCCTTCATCGTTCTTTACTTTCTTTCTCCATTGTTCTTTTCTTTATTGTCATTATGTGGGTGATAACAATCTTGTTCATCAAGATTTATTAAAATTCTCCATAGGTTTTGTGGAATTTCCAACATCTGGTATCAAGAGCTCCAGTTTAATCGATTCGTGGGAAGAAAGTCACCATGGCAACGAATTATCCAAACGGGCATTTTCCAGCAAATCTTCCGATTCTCAAGAACAACAATTATGAGAATTGGTGCAAGCAGATAAAGGTTATGTTCTGTTATTAAGATCTTTGGGATCTTGTGAAGGAAGGAGTAACAACGCTTGCAGAAGCCGCGACAGATCAAGAAAATGTTGCACATAAAGAATTGAATTGAAGAAGAAAGATTATAAAGATCTCTTTATAATCCATCAATATGTTGATGCAAATAACTTTGAAAAGGATAATGATGCAGAGTCAGCAAAAGAAGCATGGGAAATTCTTGAGAAATCGTTTGGAGGCGTGGAGAAGGTGAAAGAGGTGAGGTTACAAACTCACAAAAGAACGTATGAATTGCTTCAGATAGAAGACAATCAAAGCATAACTGATTTCTTCACCAAGGTTACGAAACTGGTGAATCAAATAAAGGTATGTGGAGAAGTGTTGACATCAAGATCGGTTGTTGGAAAGATCTTGAGGTCGTTAGCTCCAAAGTTTGACCACATGGTAGTAGCCATAGAAGAGTCGAAGGATTTGTTAAAACTGACAAAGGAAGAGATTCAAGGGATGCTTGAATCTCATGAACAAAGAATGAATGAAAGAGCTACAGGAAAGTCGAAAAGTGATATGGCGTTGCAAGCTCAATTAGCAAAAGAAAGAAAAGGAAAAGGAAGCTGGAATGACAACAAAGGCAGAGGAGGCTACAATAATTCGACTGGTCGAAATCAGCAAGGAAACTAGTCGAATAAGAGAAAACCCTAGAACCAAGACAACCAAAGAGGTGGTGTTGCATGTAGAGGAATAGGTGGTGGTCAAAAGCCAGACAAGAGTCACATTTAGTGTTACAATTGTCATAAGTATGGTCATTATTCTAGTGATTCTCTAGAAAAGCAGAAGAATCAAGAAACTTATGCAAAGCTGGCGAAACATGAAGAAGAAGAGACGTTGATGATGGTTACAACAAGAGATGAAGAGAGATTCAAGGACCAATGGTACTTGGACTCAGGATGCTCATCACACATGTCTGGAAGGAAAGATTGGTTTGTCAACATAAAGCCCTCAATGAAGAACATGGTGAAATTTGCAAATGAAAACACTCTAGTAGTTGAAGGTGTTGGTGATGTTCTGATTATGAGGAAAGATCGCAAGAGGTCAGTAATTTCAAATGTTTTGTACACACCAGGCATGAAGAGTAATTTGCTCAGCATAGGGAAATTAGTCAAAAAGAACTACAAGGTGTCGATAGAAGACAAGATGATGATAGTTCTCGACTCAAATGTGTAGCACCTCAAACTTGCACCTACCTTTTGTACATTCATTTTCATATTAGGTCATTAACATAACATAGTCCACTGCATAGCATTTCATTGTCCTTTGCCCAAGTGCAAGCCATCAGACAAGATTAGGTCAACTGGTTAGGAGGATCAGTCAAGCAAGCAGGCAAATGCATTTCTCAAGGAAACAAAGCCCTAGGGTTGGTTCAACATGTTCACATGACATATGGATCTTTTTGAAGTGGTTTGGTCAAGGTTTGGGTGCTCAGAAGTCATCAGTCATTATTCAATCCACCAGAAACCCTAGAAATTCAACTGTGGTCAACTGTGCCTGAAATCAAGGATTTGAAGGTGGGAGATGGTTTGAAAGGCTTCATTCATGTCCATACAAGTCTCATTTGACATTTCAAAGATCAAGATTGGAGAAAATAAAGTCAGATCAAAAGTTTCCAAAAATAGCAGGTGACCTGTAATTGGAAACTGCCAAAAATGGAAAGTTCTTCTCCTCAAATTTACATCATCATACAAGCTTCAAATGAAATTTTGTCCAACATGAAAGTTGAAGATATTGCTCTCACCTTTCCAAAAAGTCCAAGAACACTCATTTCTCATTTGTGGTTAGCAAGTTATGATCAAATCATTGTCAAGAATTTTTGAACTTCAAAGTGGCATAACTCTTGAACCATTTGGCCAAATTGAGTGAGGTTTTTTGCTACAAGTCACATTTGACATGTTCTATCCAAATCCTTCATCACATTCCATCAAAAATCATCCAATCAAAATGGCATTTTTCAAGTGGCTTGAATTTAAAAGAGGAGGGGTAAAAAAGTGACTTTCATTTTAAGCATTTTCTACACATTCTACCAACTACATCTGACTGAAAACCATATTTGGAATGTGTTTAGGCCCATTTTCGTGCACTGTAGCATGCACCCCATGCATAATGAGGTGATTTAGCAATTTGGCCATAACACTCATTTTCATTAACCATTGCATTTGGCTTAAGTTTGATTAGTAAAATTCATTAACAGAGGATATATATACATAATCAAAACAGAAAAAGGGATTAGCATTCATTTCCATCCAGATCTAGATCTAAAAGAAAAAATTTCTTTCAACATTGTTCTTCATTTTTCTGCAAAATCCTCATAGAGCTTGCATTGGTCTTTATTGTTTCAACACACACGAGCCTTTTGGAAGAGATTTGTGGCCAAGAATCACAACTGTAGAGTTGTTTCCTTGAACTGTTGGAAGAAGCTTCATTCATAGCAGCTGCTTGTTTGAGCTAGATAGTGCAAGCTGAGCTCCAAATTCTCCCTCCATTCATCAATATAGACATCAAAGAGCTGCTGTTTCAGCCTTGCACGTCCTGAAACTTCAAATCCACTTCTGTTCTCCAAATCAGGTTGGAATTCGATTCTTACAAATGGTGAAATGTTGATATGCTTATTATAGATCTTGCCATGCTGGTTGTAATGAACTTTAAATCGTGAAATATCATTGAGTATTAAGAGAGAAATGTTGAAATGAAGTTTGATGGTTGAATGTTATTCTGTTCGATTCGTCCGCGTTAGCATGATTTAGGATTGATGGATGTTATATTGTTCATGTCCGTGAAGAGAGGATTCTATTGATATGTCATTTGTCAATTTCTGTGAGAAAAATTCTGGACGATGAAGAACACTTTGAATGTTGCATAAACCCTAAATATATTGCCCAGAATTCGTGTTAGATCTTCAATCCCGTGTTTTTGCATGTTTCTGGAGTTTTTCGCCCATGAAGCCAATGACCGCTTGCCACGCCCTTAAGTGAAACGCGGCGTTTCACTTAAGTGGCCTCATAATTACGGAAATGCCATTATTCATATTTAATTCATATTATTTCATTTTTGCTTTCCAATTTTTATTTCATTTGGTATGCTGATTTTAGAAAATTCATAAGTCACTCAATATTTGTCCAAATGAGATGGGATTTTTTTCACCTTGTTTCTCATGACTTCTAGTATTTTATGGTGTTTTTTCCAGAATTTATGCACGGGTGGATTTTTAAATTGCCTAGGGTTTGTTCATGTGTGTCCAATTTGTATATGCCTTGCCATTTTGCTTGTGAAATGATGTTGCTTAATTGGATGGAGCTGAAAATTTTTTGTGCTTAAACTAGACATGTTCATGGTCATTTTGGTATAGAGTTTGTGATTTTATCATTGCTGGTTGATGAGATATGTTTTTTTTGAATAGAGGTGTGACAAATTGTGTCACACCATTCATGTCCAACTTGTTGATTTTTGTTACCATGCTTATTAAACTCAAAATGGTCTAGATTTTTGCATGAAGACATTTGTGAATGTTGAGAATGCTTGTGAATTTTACTGGAATTTTTGAATGCATTTCCTATTTGTTTGATAATTTCTCCCCTGTTTGACCAATTGTTGACTTCTTGTGAGACATGTTTTCATTTGATTTTTGAAATCCTCATGCATTATTGGATGGATGTGAAATTTGGCATGAGTATTGTGGACATCTTGAAGTGCATCTTGGCCTTGGTCTCATTCATTTATCATGTTTGATTGCTGTTTTATGATTGGTTGAAGTTGATGCTTGTTTTGATGCCATGAATGAGCTTGCTTGAACTTGTGTTGACTTTATGAATTTCATTGACTTGTTTCCCTTGGTCCAATTGAGCTGAAATTTGGTATGATTGACCTGTTATGGATGCTGTTTGATCATGATTTTTTTGAAGATATATTGAAATGCTTTGGTATTGATTTGATTGTGATCATTCTGCTTGGTCCTTTGAGGTTGCAAATTGCATGTGTTGTGCCTTTTCCTTCATGAAATGATAATGATGAGTGATATGAATGTGAAACCACTTGGATTTGTTTCCTAATTGTTTGATATTGATTTTGGATAAGTTTCATGTTCTGTTTTGACCTTTTGATATCATTTTGACCCTAGTCTTGTACTAGTGGTTTGTGCTCTCACATTTGAGCTGTGTTTTAGGTTAATAGCACAATGGCCTATGCTTGATGATGCTTACTCAATTGGAGTTGACTTGTTGCTTGTTCATGACTAACTTTGACTTTGTTTTGTAGGTTTTAAAACTTGAGTTTGTGCCATATGGCTTGCACCCTTTGTGCATTGTGATTATTGTTTGCCTGTACAAATTAATTGTTGATCTTTGCTGTTTGGTTTTGGTTTGTCTGAGTACTGATTGTATTTGATTGATTTCAGGTACTTTAGTTGCTTTAGTTCCATTGAGAACTTGCTTTGCTTTGCTTAAGAGCATTTGCATTGAGGTATAACATCCTAACTCCATGTAGTCTGGAAGACCTGGCCTGTTACTTGGCCAGGCACCTGTCTGAAGTCCTCCTTAAGAGGCAATGTTTGTGTTTGTGTACATTTGTCCTTGTACATATCCAAAGACCTCCTAAGTGAAGAGGCATTGGCAGATACCAGGGATGTGCAATCCATCCCCTGTTATTCTGTGTGTCATCTGCTTTGCTCACACTACTGTGTTGATGCATTGCAGATACTAGCCCAAGATCATTGTACATTGTGTCAGTCATATGTGTAGAAGGGTTCCCACCTTCTGAACCCACACATTCATGTCTTAAGCTCTCCCAGGCCAGGGATAAGAGCTGTGAAGTCTCATTTTCCATCACCTTTCATCTGCTTCACCTTGACCCTCAATGTCAAGGTTAAGAGCTAACCTCACCCTGTTACAGTGGTTTGTTTGTCGAGTTTGACATGACCCCTCGACTAAAACCTAACCTTGATTGAGCCAACTGATTGCATATAGTGTGTGCTATTTGTGCTTGTGTGTTTGTTTTAGCTTGCTTCCTGTGCAAGTTAGGTTTAGTTTGGCTTGCTTCCTGTGCAAGTCACGTTTAAGATAGCTTGCTTCTTGTGCAAGTTAGCTAGAAACCTTAACTCAGGGATGATTTTGCATGATAACATCTAGGCTCGAGTCGTAGTCTCCCTAGTTGTGTCTCCCTCTGTTATCTGGTTAGGCTAATCCTGTGTCCCTGCGTAGGGGAACTACGTCGCCCTGATCCTCATACCAGATGAGGTACGTAGGCAGGAGATGAGCAAATCTCTCCGGGCGCCCGTTTTGTTTTGTGTTGTGTGTGTCAGGAGATGGATGTAAGACCAGCGATTGGCATTCCGTATCCTCTTGTTGTGTGCTTGGAGTCCGGTATAAGTCCATCAAGTGGCATCTGGTTTCCAGTGTGGGTGTGTTTGGTTCGGAAGCTGATGTAAGTCCAGCGATTGGCATTCGGGTTCCATGTTTGCCCATTTTTGTGTGGAGTTTGACGTAAGCCCAGCGATTGGCAGTCGATTTCCTGTGTTGTTTTGTTTGTGTGCGTGAGCCGAGCTACGAATGCTCTGATTCTTCTTCGTCCGAGAAGATACGTATGCATAGGATGCGACATTCTAGCGAGCATGTGTCGTTTCCCCAGTTCGAACTACTTTGACTCTGATGTCTATGCTTGATAGACTAAGTAGGCCCAGGATGCGATATCCTGCCGAGTCAGTCTTGTTTGTTTTCTTGTGTCTCTTTCAGCCAGTTTGTATGTTTATGAGCAGTGTTTTAGCAACCATTTTCCTTCCTATTGTGCGTGGATCCCGTCGAGTACGACGAATGCGTAGGGGTGCTAATACCTTCCCTTCGCATAACCGACTCCCGATCCACTACGCCAAAAATGACTTTTAACAGCGCATCTTAGACAACGCTTTTAAAAGAAAGCGCTGTCTAAGGTTAAAATTAAAATAAAACACGGAAAATGTTCCAAAAAAATAATGAAAGCGCTGTCTAAGGGGGGGTCTTAGACAGCGCTTTCTAAAAGCGCTGTCTAAGACCCCCCCTTAGACAGCGCTTTTAGAAAGCGCTTTTAAATATAGACCTTAGTCAGCGCTTTTGATAAAACGCTGTCTAAAGTCTTTAAATTAAAAAAAAAATTAAAACCAAAAGCGCTGTCTAAGGGGGGGTTTAGAAAGCGCTTTTGGAAAGCGCTGTCTAAGGCATACCTTAGAAAGCGCTTTCCACAAAAGCGCTGTCTAAGGTCTAATTAAAATAAAATTTCAGACTCCATTTCAATTTTCGTTCTCTGTTCTTTTGTTTTCCCTCCTGCGAACGTTGAAACCCTATCAGCGAAAACCCTATCAATGAAAACCATAACAGCGAACACGAATACACTTCCATTTTTCGGTTTCAATCATTGAATGTGTTTGAAGAATCGTACGTGTCTCGACATTTGGGTGTTGACTTCGTTTTTCGTTTCTACTGTTCTTCATTTCTTGCGGTATGTTCTTCAATATTTCTTCATTTCTTCGTTTCTACTGTATAATCTTGTTGAGAATGTTGAGAATGTTTATAATCTTGTTGAGAATGTTTATAATCTTGCGGTAGTTTACTAATGTTGAGAATGTGCATAATCTTGTTGACTGAGTTTAGTGTATTATTCTTGTTGAAGTTGTTTTGATTCATAAAAACTGAGTTTAGAAGTTGACAATAGAAAAATGTTGATGTTTGTAAGGAAAACAATAAGGTACATTGTTGTTGTTATGTTTGATTAGAGAACTGAGTTTGTAAAAACTGAGTTCATAAGGTACATTGTTGTTGTTATGTTTGATAAGTAATAATGTTGATAATAGAAAAATGTTGATAATAGAATAATGTTGATAAGAGAAAAGTAATGGAAGAAAAAGTTTGATTCTTGTAATAGAAAAAATGAAAGTGATGAGGTAATTAAAGTTGTTATGTTTGATAAGTAATAATGTTGTAATAGAAAATTAAAGTTAGTTATAGAAAAATTAACGTGTTATAGGTATAGTTATAGGTATATTGTAATAGAAAAAGTTTAATTCTTGTAATATAAAAAATGAAAGTGATGAGGTAATTAAAGTTGGTATATTGGCGTATCGGATACGTTATTGAAGTTTATATTAACATTGGTTATGTATAGGTTTTTGAAGTTTAAAATGAATTGAACTTTATAATTGTTAGGATATTCAAAGATACTACCTTAGTTATGTATTTTCGTCTGGATTAATTGTTTACTTTAATAAGTAGGAAAACCATGGATAAAACATGGATCTGTGCCGATCGAATGACCAAAGAGTACGAGAGTGGGGTTTTGGAATTCATTAAGTATGCTGTTCAACATGCTGAAAACCCCAGACGAATGCATTGTCCTTGCTTGCGTTGTTGTTATATTGGTAAGGTTGACGCACATGGATTGAAATCCCATTTGCTGAGGCATGGAATTGATCAAAATTATCAGTGTTGGATATTTCATGGTGAGAAAATTAACGAGAATGTTGAATCGAGTGGAAAAAGTAATACGACCTATGCTTCATACGACAAAGACACGGAAACATACGATTGTGATCGAGTTGAAGAGATTGTAGAAGCACTGGAAGAAGATCTTCATGATTGTCCTGAAATGTTTGAAATATCTGATAATGCATGATTTCTTTATTTTTTTGTTTTCAATTGCTTTGATTATAAGTTATATCTGATAATGCATGATTTCGTTATATTTTTGTTTTCAATTGCTTTGATTATAAGTTATATCTGATAATGCATGATTTCTTTATTTTTTTGTTTTCAATTGCTTTGATTATAAGTTATATTTGATATTTGATGGTTTCCTTGGTTTATTACAGGTTAGACATGGCTGATGACCAACATGAGGAAGTTAGTAAAAAAGTATCCGCGGAAGAAGAAATTCGAAGAGGCATCACAGTAATGAGAAGGGTGGTCCAAGGAAGATCTCGAGGCATCATACTAGATGTCTATTGGAGCAACCAGGGACAGCTTATAGAACCTAATGGGCATACCTTAACTAGTTTTATCGGTGCACTAGTAAGGAATGAAATTCCCATTACATGTGATGATTGGAGAAACAAAGAGCTGAATGAGTCCAAAGAAAAAATTTGGAGTGAGATAAAGGTACAATCATTTGGCCCTTAATTATACGGTATCAATTATGTTTTTTCAATTACCGATACTAACTATCAATTTGTATGTTTTTCTTAGCGATGTTTTAACATCGAAGAAGAAAGAAGAGGTTTTTGTATGAAATTGGCCGGAAAGCTTCTAAGAGGGTTTCAGACATTTTTATCATCCAAGTTCCTTAAGGATACGGATGGTAATTTTGTGGATGCGGAGCTTCCTAAAAAATATGAAAGTTTGATATCGGCTGAAGAATGGGAAGCTTTCAAATCCAAAAGACAAGACCCGGTTTTTCAAAGAATAAGTGCTACAAATCGGGAAAGAGCATCAAGTCCCGCATATCCGTACCGAAAAGGACGTGTCAGATATGGACGCTTAGAACAATCCATGGTAAGTATTTATAAATTGCGATAACAAATTTGTTCATCATATATTAGTTTTATCTGATCAAATTGTATGACTTAATGTGTAGCTGCAGAAGGAGGAAAGTTCAGAAACATCTCTTCCTGCACATGTTTTGTGGAAGGAAGCCCGTGTGGGCAAATCTGGAGTTCCTCAAGAAGAAGTTTTACACGTATACCAGAAATGTGTAAGTATAACATTTTTTCATTAATTGAATAACATTTTTATACACAAATATTTGACAAGTATACGGTATTCATCTGATTTTTCAGGAGGAGCTATCTCAGTCTTTATCTCCCGATGATACTAAGGGCATACTTAGTCGGGCATTAGATGTCCCTGAGTATTCTGGTCGGGTGAGGGGTAAGGGATCTGGAGTCACTCCGACCTCCCTGAGTATTAAAAAATGAAAGACTCCTAGTAATCGGGAGCTTCATGCAAGATTGGAAGCCATGCAAGCTGAGCTTGATGCATTGAGGAGAGAAAGAGAGGCTAGCGCCTCAACAGTATACAGAGATGCTTCGGACAAAGGCAGTATCAACTGTACCTTTCAGCCGAACATTCCAGAGGTAATTACATATAATTGTCTTAAATTGAACTATTTCCTTAAATTATGTATTTGACATATATACACATTAACGATTTCTTGTTATTATTGGTTTTAGGGCATTTCCCATTGTCAGCTGTATTTGTCGTCACCATACTATCGGATGGTTGGCAAGGGAAAAGTGCATAACGTTAGCGGAGTATTACTCCACACTAGAGAGCTCCCTGCTGGATGTTTGAAGGTATCAGTTGATATTACAGTTGAGCCGAATGCAGCATTACCATATCCTAGCGATGATTTGGATGCAACAACGGTGCACGAAGCAGTAGGTTCGTTTGTTGCATGGCCGACAAACCTCATATGCGTAGGATATGAGGTATGCTTAAAACTTATGTTAACTTTAATGTGTATATTCAAAGTTTAAAATTTATACTTAAAATTTTACTTACATATTTTCCTTGGTTATGTTAAATAGACTCCCACAAAATCCAAATCAAAAGATAATGCGATTCCACGGCATACCGAGTCCACGGTTTCAAGAAAAGAGGTAATATACAATTATATGACATATATTCATGGAAGTTGTTACATTCTTAATTTGATCTAACTATTTATATGACATGTAGCTTCAAGAAAATGAGGTTAGCAATGCCTCCGCACAACAAAAAAAGGAGGTTAGCAACGCCTCCGCACGGGTAAAAAGTTCTGGTGCTAAGAAGACCGTAGCTAGGAAAAAACCTACCACCAAGTATAGGTCGTGCCTCAGGACATTTCTAGAGATGACCGATATACCGACCGGAGGTGTTCGGACTGTACATATGGAGGTAGGGATTTTCGGCTTTGATTACGACCAAATGATTTGTAATGAAGACTTCATGCAAGTTTTTAGTCATGAAGAAATCGGCGTCACCGTTGTCAATACATATATTAGGTAAATCCGGTCTACTTTGTTTTATTAATTAAACAACTTATGTTAATGATGTTTACTTTATGTTAATCCGGTTTACTTTATGTTTCAAAAGAGGTGTTAATGATGTTTTTATATTAGGTTTTTGTATGACAAATTGATGCGCCCCAATGGTTTGGACGTGTCATTCGGATTCTTAGCACCCGCGACCGTCAACTTAGGTTTAATCTTAAGTAGACCGGATACCGTGACGGAGTACGTTCTTCGGATCCTCATGGACAATAAAGATGCGGAGAAGTTGTTTTTTATACCGTTTAATACCGGGTTAGCATTTCATTCTAAATTCATCTATTATAATTATTTTCCAAGTTACCATCTAACATTTGCCTAATCATTACAGTGGACATTGGTTGTTGCTCGCAATCAATCCTATCCGAGAAATTGTGTATTATCTTGACTCGCTAGGAAATGATTGGACAACATACCCGGATATGAAGGTCCTAATTGACACGTAAGTGAGAATGTTCAAAATTTTTCTTAGTTTATGTGAATTGTTCTAATTGCTTCATTTTTATTTTATTAGCGTCCTACAAGCTTTTCGGGCCCAACGAGATATCCAAACCTCAAGGAGGGGCGCCAACTCCATTACATGGATTAAAGTGGCGGTATATTTTTAATTACCACATTTTTTATTATATTAGTGATGACACTTGATAAAACTTAGGATTTATAATCCATATATTTTTTTTCATATGTAGTGTCCTCAACAACGTAATCAAATAGATTGCGGGTATTTCATGTTGAGGTTTATGCGAGATACTCTTGCTTTGGGCCGATTAAAGATTCCCACCGATGTATGTATTTCTAACTTATGAGTTATTTTTATATTTACACATATCTCATATAATTAAATAGTTGGAATTAATTCAAAATATGTTATATTATTATGTAGTACTTTGATGAATTCAAGTGTGCATTTTATACAAAGGATCAAGTGGACGAAATCAAAGAGGAGTGGTGTCAACTCATGATAGAGCTCAATGTTTGTTCATAAATTTGTGTAATTAATGTGTACATTTGTAGTATATGTTATGACTTGTAAATGTGTACATAAATTTGTATATATTTTGATACATTTAAGGCAAAATTGGTTTGAATTGGTATATATATATATTTGTTAGCCAAAAATTGGTAGAAAAAAGGCCAAAATGGCATATATAAAATGTGATAATTGTCTGTCAAAATCTGGTTGAAAACAGGTAGAAATTCTGGTTTATAAACCTGGAAAAAATGTGGTTTAAAACAAAAGCTTCAAAAATTTTCGTATACCTTAGACAGCGCTTTTGTAAAAAGCGCTGTCTAAGGGGGGGATTAGAAAGCGCTTTAGGCAAAAGCGCTGTCTAAGGGGGGGGGGGCTTAGACAGCGCTTTTTGAAAAGCGCTGTCTAAGGTATATCTAAAAAAATTAAAATAGGAGGGTCTTAGAAAGCGCTTTTGGCCAAACCGCTGTCTAAGGGGGTGGGGCTTAGACAGCGCTTTTCAAAAGCGTTGTCTAAGGTATACCTAAAAAATTTAAAATAAGAGGGTCTTATAAAGCGCTTTTGGCCAAAGCGCTGTCTAAGGGGGGGGCTTAGACAGCGCTTTTAAGATTTAAAAAAGCGCTGTCTAAACCTTTAGCAGCGGAGGTTTAGACAACGCTTTAAAGCGCTGTCTAAGGCTAAAAAAAGCGCTGTCTAAGGTCTTGTTTGTTGTAGTGATCCCATTCTCTTTGGTCGCGAGACCATGCTTTTTTCCAGGTTTACTCTGAGCGTTTCCTTTCCCTCTTTTGTGATAAATAACGCACGGTGGCGGCTCTGTTGTTCTTGTTTTCCCGCCGGTTTTTCGCGTAATGCGACAAAATGGAAGGTTGATCTTGAAGGCTTCAATGTCTCAGAATAGAACCTTCAAGATTGAACTAAATATGATGGAGCATAAGTGCCTTGCAACAACAGCCAACAAAGATGAATGGATGTGGCATTACAGACTTGGCCATCTCAATTTCAAAGACATCAGAGATTTGAAGAGAAGAAATATGGTTTCAGGATTACCAGAAATCGACATTCCAAACGAAGTGTGTGAAGAATGTGTGCAGGCGAAACAACATATGAACAACTTCAGTAAGGATGCAGGAAGCAGGTCGAAGGCAATTCTTGAAGTCATATACTCTGACGTATGTTGTCCTCTCCAGGTGGATTCAGTTGGAGGTAACATATAGTTTGTTACATTCATAGATGATTTCAGTCGAAAATTTTGGACTTAGCTGATCAAGAAGAAAATTGAAGTGATCAAGGTATTTGCCAAATTTAAATCTATGGTCGAAAAACAAAGCGGTCGAAAGATCAAGATTTGAGGACTGATGATGGTGGAGAATATGTGCCGAAAGACTTGAACGCATTATGTATGAAAGAAGGGATTGTGCATGAGGTGGTGCCACCATACACTCCATAGCAGAATGGAATCGCATAAAGAAAGAATAGAACCATCATGAATATGGTGAGAAGTATGTTGAAAGGAAAGTATCTACCCAAAGAATTATGGAGAGAAGTCGTGTCGACTGCAACATATATTCTAAACAGATGTCCGACAAAAAAGTTAGAAGGAATTACGACAGAAGAATGTTGGTTTGGTGTCAAGCCTAGTTTGAGTCATCTGAAGGTGTTTGGATCTATAGCACATCGACATGTGCCAGATCAGTTGAGAAGGAAACTTGATGACAAGTCGAGTCAAATGATCCTGATAGGATATCATTTGGCTGGAGGATACAAGTTGTTCGACCTAATGAATAAGCAAGTGATGATCAGCAGGGGCGTGATCATAGATGAGTTTAAGGAATGGGATTGGACTGAGAATATTAAGAATAAATCAGTGATAACCTTTTGCAATGAACCAACTAGTGAAGTTGAAAGAGAAGTTCGACAAGAATTCAGAGGAGAAGCAGGCCCAAGAAGACCTCAAAGAACAAGACACATGCCTGAAAGGTTGCAAGAATGTTTTATTACATCAAATGATATGGTCAATGAAGAAGGTGAGCTGGTACACTATGCTTTATACACAGATTTCAAAGCAGTCAATGAAATTGAGGCATTGAAAGGTTCAAAGTCGGTGAAAGCAATGAATGAAGAACTGAAGTCAATTGAAGTCAACAACACTTGGTCACTTGTCAAATTTCCCCAAGACAAGAAGGAAATCAATGTGAAGTGGGTATACAAGGTGAAGTTGAATCCAAAAGGAGAAGTGACTCGACACAAGGCGAGACTTGTGGTGAAAGGATTTCTTCAGAAAGAAGGAATCGACTTCGACAAAGTTTTTGCACCTATTGCATGGCTCGAAACAAACAGGTTGGTTATTGGTCTAGCAAATGTGAACAACTGGAAGATGTGTTAGATGAATGTGAAATATGCATTCCTGAATGGCCCCTTAGAAGAAGAAGTTTATGTTGCACAACCAGTTGGATTTGTGAAAGAAGGCAAAGAAAGAAAGGTGTACATGCTACATAAAACCCTGTGCGGACTTAAACAAGCTCCAAGAGCTTGGATCAAGAAAATAGATGGCTTCCTAAGAGAGAAGGAATTTGTGAAGTAAACAATTGAACATGAAGTATATGTAACAAGAAGCAAGAGCAAATTTCTTATACTATGTTTCTATGTCGATGACTTGTTTATAACAGGTAGCTCAAAAGAGGGAGATCGAAGATTTTAAAGGTGATCTCAACAAGGAATTTGAAATGTTAGATATGGGTGACATTTCATATTTCCTTGGCATCAAATTCTACAAGAGTGATATAGGTTTGATGATGCATCAAAGAAGGTATGCAGGCGAAATACTAAAGAGATTTGAGATGCAAGATTGCAACCCAACTTCGACTCCAATTGAACCCATATTATAATTGTCGAAACATTTAGATGAAGATGATGTTGACCCAACCCAATATAGAAGACTTATTGGATCACTTCGATACCTTTGTCATACAAGGCCTGACTTAATATACAATGTAGGTATGGTGAGTAGATTCATGTAGAAGTCAAATGTATCACATCTAGCAGCGGCGAAGAGGATACTAAGTTATCTGAAAGAAACTCTCGTCTATGGCATTTTGTTTGCTGCAACGGATGAAGGAAAAGAATACGAACTAGTGGGATACACTGAATCAAGTTGGTGTATTGATGCTGAGGATCGAAAATGCACAGCTGGTTATGTGTTTATGCTAGGTGGTTCACCAGTTCCTTGGAGTTCGAGAAAGGAGACAGTAATGTCGTTATCGTCGTGCGAAGCAGAATACGTAGTTGCTTTCCTTTGTGCATGTCAAGCAACGTGGATGGTGAATCTGGTCGAAGAGATAATATCGAAGAGCCATGAAGCAATTACCATGAAGACCGACAACATGCCAGCTATCAATCTGAAGAAGAATCCGATAGCACATGATCGAAGAAAGCACATCGAAATGAGATTCCATTATCTCCGAGAGCAGGTAGTAGATGAAAAGATTAATTTGGAACACTGCAGAATTGAGAATCAAATTACAGTTATCATGACGAAGGGAGTGCAGGTCGAAGTATTCAGAAGACTAAGAGTTATGATGAATGTAGATATCTTAGACACAATGAATTAGGTGGTGTGTTGAATTGTAATTCCTTGTGTCGAAGCATGTTGTTCGATAGGACAAGGATGTGTCGAGTTGTATTAGTGTGTCGAAGTGTCAAAGCATGTTGTTTCACACAAGATTTCAACTTAGGCCTATTTTTAGTATTGTTAACTATTTTGGGCTTTTATAGTTTTGGGTTTTGGCTTATGAAGTAAGCTAACCTAAATATATAAATAGAGGGAGTAACTCTTATTCTTGTACGAAGAGAAGGAATAACTCATAACATTGTATTCACAGAATTTTTCAGTTGCAAAGTGAATAAAGAAGTTTTTCACAGATTATAGACAAAGAGAAAACTCTATAAAAAATATTCTTCTCCTCAAACATTTTTTTTCTTTCTCAATCGTTCCTTTTTTTCATTGTATTGCGTGGTTGATAACAATCTTGGAGTATAATTTACCAGGGTCTTATTCCACTAGCTCTAGGAGAATTAAAGTTTCTCATAATGATAGTAGTATAGTTTACAAATACATCAAAGTTTATGCCTTAGCTAAGTTCAAACCCACCAACATACAAAAATTCTTCAAGAGAAATGTCTTAGTCCGTTATGAAATTTCACAATCTTTCATGAGGAAAAATAATACCAAATTCACATATAAACTCTAAAGAGGCTTTTCTCGGTCCTAGAAGTCAAACTCCATTTTACATCAATAGAGCTCCCTCAAACTAGCAGTCAAGTAGAGGCCACCAACACACTCCTACTGAGAGAACTAATAAGAAGATAATTTTGCATAAGGTTCATTTGGAAGCAACCATTTTTAGAGACATGTGTAACAGTTGACCGATATTTATTCTTAATAATCTTCCAACTTTTGGCTCCCACACCATTATAAATGCATAATATTGCATGATTGATCAGGTCTTCTTAGTCCGTCTCGGCTTAGTTGTCGTCTCGGATTGAAGAAACTTCTTCTCATAATCTTCTCTGAAAGACTTATTACTGTTCTATTCTAACATAAACTTCCCAACCTAACACATTAAGAACCAAAAAAAAATCAAACCCCTAATCAAAACAGAATCTTATTTTCCAATGAAAATAGTGAGAACTAAACCGAATGGCAACCTCTGAAATTGACATTTCATCAAGTGCCGCTACATCTTTTTCTTCAGCCAACTGATGAACTTTATTCATAAATGAACAATGCTTGTAATAGTGGAGAGAATCTGCAATTCACAAAAGTAACATATAAGATATTTGCAAGTTCTACATGTTTCATGGACCGGTACTTATAAGCTTCTACTTCTATGTTACCATCATACCTCGTTATGATACAATTTGTCCAATTTCAAAATCCTTTGACGCGCTTCATCCCTTTTCTTATACTTCTTTTCCAATTTTTCTCTCAAACAATACAATTCTCCAATTACACCTACTAATTTTTTCCCTTTAGGTTTATTTCTTCTCCCACATTCCATCCATTTTCTTCTGTTTTCCAAAGAATCATCATCCATTTTCTACTTTAACATTTCTTAAATTCAATTCATCAAGAGCCATATTAAAATCCATTAGTATCTTCTCGTTGTGTCTTCGTTCCCTATGTGTATAGTCCTTATACAACACAGAATCAAGATGCTGATGTTCTAACTGTTACAAAACAAATATTTTTCGTTAATGTTAATGTTTTCTACCATATTCAAACTTATTATTGAAATTAAAAGATATCATTTTCTATTTACTATATACCGTATCTTTTGCTATCTTATCAGTGATTACAGAAATGTCCTGATTCATTGTCTTAATCACTTTCTCTTCCTTTTGGATTTGAGAGACTGAATCTGGAACTGTTGGCCATACCTTGACAAAGTAGAATTGATGAACATGTCCTGAATTTTCATCAATTGCATTATTCTCCATGATGTTAAACTTTCCGGATTTTGACATGTTAAAAGATCATGATTAATCAGAAAAATGAATTATAATAAACAATTTTGTTTGATTTAATCAAACTAAAATATATCATTGAATCCAGATACTTACCTCTGTGATTCGGTTTTACTTGTTAGAACATGGTATGGATCAGTGATTTTAATGAAAATTTAAGTGGCTAATTGGTAATTAGTTATTATATTGTTAAATACTTGCACCCCACGCCAAGAAAGTCGACATCTCAAATTTAAATTATTTTATTTCTTATATATTTTCAAATAATTAAAGGAATTAAAAATCTCAAACAGTGTAAGTCTTGACTTTATGAAATTTGCAATCTATCTAAAATTGATTTTGGTTTAGATGATGCTATATTTAATTATGTAAAATGCAGCTAGTGGGATTAAAATAAAGAGCAAGATACTATTGCATGCTGAAGTTTTTCACATCCTTCGAACTCACCAGTTTACTTAAGAATACTAAACTATTCAAAGATTTCTAAATTGACCAAATCACATGATGCCAAATCATAAATATCAAATTATAAGACAATCCCGTAATCCTATACATACTACCAATAGGTAAAAATATCTAAAACAAGATCACACAATCTCTAGGTTGAACCATAACCCACCTCACCCATATAAAGATCATATACAGACTAAAACCACCACCTCACAAGACACATAAATATGAAAGGATGACTCAGAAGCCATCAAACTGAAAGGACAAAGGACACCCCCGAAACTAGCGGGATTCCTTTCTTAAGTATGTTCTCTCTGGTAGGGATTTTATCCTAAAGGAGTTCCAAGAGAAAACTCTTAATAGGGATCTAACTACTCTTAACAAAGGGGAGAATGCGACTACATATTGGATATCTCTAGAAAGCTCCTAGCAAAGGAGGTAGAAGTAATTATAAGACATTGAATAAGAAGCATATTTAAAATGACACCACCACCAGTTATCATGCTCAACTGAAGGGATAAAATCACTGATAATCAGGAGAAGAAATGCAACAAAATCCCGCTCATGCTAAAAAAATATGGGATCTTCTCCACATAAGATTACCAACCCAAGTCAGACCCTCTCAGTTATCAACCTCACCTAAAGAATAAGCTTTCTGCTCTGAGATAGATAAAAGCTTAGGTAATCTGACTCTAAGAAGAATGACCCCCCAACTAAGGTTCGCTCCAGAAAGAGGTGAGAAAATTTAATATGACTCGCAAAGCAGACCATCACGGAACAAATCACAGGGGTCATCTAATTTATCCCCCAGAAGAAAACTTATAGACATGGCAACGGGGCTAGTCAGAGACGAGTTTTACCTCGTCCAGACCCAAACCTAAATCCCCAAACAATTCTCATTATATGTCATGATATCCAATAGGAATGTAGAATTAAAACTCAAATCCGTCACAAATAGATTCTGACATCTCTCATCACCATCCATCTAGTAAAATCAATTTTACTAAATAGAAATTTATTTATTTTCAACCTCAAACCACATTACAAATAATAAACTAAAACAATCCCATAAAATTTGATATATACATTTCAATTATTTTAAATAATAAATATAAATCAAAACATCAGCCCGATATAGTAGGTTGTTTAGTACTTTCACCATAATATAATTTATTCTAAACTAAATTCAATTTTTGCTCCCAACATTACAACAACACGATACTTCACGATTTATCGGGCTTTCTTCGCCCATCTCCACTTAGCTGTCGTCTCTTCATTGATTGCATAACTTTCTTCTCATAGTCTTCTCGAAAAGCTTTATTATTATTCCATTCTAACATGAACTTCCCAACCTAACACATCAAAGCAATTAAAAATACAAAAATAATTCCCTTGTCAAAACTTAAGCTTATTCCATGAAAACAGGTTTACAAATATAGAACTAAACAACCTACCCACCTCTGATCTTGACATCTCATCAAGGCTTCCCATATCTTTTTCTTCAACCAGCTGGTAGACTTTATTCATATCTGAACAATACTGGTAATACTGGAGAATCTAAAATTGGAAAACTAACATAAAATATGGTAACTTATACACTAGTACTTAAAACTCAACTAATATTATGGCTTTTAATATCTTACCTCTTCAGGATACAATTTTTTCAATTTCAAAATCTTTTGATATGCTTCACCCTTTAACTTATTCTTCTCACTCAATTTTCCTTTCAAACAACATAATTCTCCATTGATGCCTTCTACTTCTTTCAAACCATGTCTAATTCTCGTCCCATATTCCATCAACTCTCTTCTATTTCTCAAAGACTCATCACATAGAACCTTGATTTGGTCTTTCATGATTTTCTTCAAAGACTCAAAGTTGGAAATATTACCCTTCACATAATCATTACCAGAAGCTCTTTCCATATATTGGATTTGAAATATTTCAATTTCTTTTAGAAGCTGCTTCCAATTCTTCAAATAATAACTGCTTCTTATCTGTTTCAAATTTTCAACATTCCAACAAAAGAAACATATAGGAAAATACCAACTTCATAATGAAAAAAAAAAGATTGAATTTATTAAATTACCGTTTTCTTAAGCACTTCTAGTGATTTGAATGGATCAACATCTTTTTGCAGAAAATTTATATCTCTCAGAATTCTTTTCTCCTCAATCAAACTTTTGTTCCCATGTAGCATCAACGAATTGAAATTCTACACAAAAATATTTTAAATCCAGAACCAGAATATATGAACTTCATCAAAATAACAACATTATATTGCTTTATTTTTTCTTACATTTTTATCATGTTCTTCAACAAACCATCCTCTCTTTGCTTTTTTATTCATCAAACACAATACTTCAAGAATCATATCTAAGTTCTTTAGTACCTTCTCTTTACTCGCCGCCACTTGCTTTATATGTTCCCTTCGTGGATAGTTTAACCTGCTCAACAAAGAACCTAGATGCTCTTTTTCCGACTGTTACAACACAATAACTTTGTTAATGTCAAAGTTTCATTTAATATTCTAATTTATGGATGAAATTAAGAATTCCAATTTCTATACCATTTTCTTTGTGATACTTTCTGTGATTTCAGAAATATCTTGATTCATTTTCTTAACCACGTTCTCTTCAACTTTGATTTTACATATTGAATCTTGATCTATTGGCCAAAGCTTGACAAAGTAGAATTGATGAACAAGTTTTGAAACGTGCTCTGAATTGTCATCAATAGCCTTTGGAGGAGATGTAGTTTCTTTATTCTCCATCATGTTTAGGTCTCCTAATTTTGAAATTATAAAAGCCATCATAATTAATAAGAAAAATGAATCATAATAAGAGTCTAGGTAAGATATCAAATCAACATATATCATTGAATTCTATAGTCAATGAGAAAAACATAACTCACATAAGAAAAATAAATCATTGAGGACTTTTAAGGAAATGTAATGGATCAATGATTTTATGGACTATTTAAGTTGCTAATGTTATGTCTTAAACTCTAGCTTGCACCCCACGCTAAGAAAGTCAACATATATAATTTTTTTTATTTCTTATACCTTTTCAAATTATTTTACAGAAATTGAAAATCATAAACAACCTAGCTTTTGACTTTATGCATTTTAGTTTTGCAATATATCTAGAGTTGATCTTTAAGTTTAGATTATAATAAGGAGCAATAAAGTCAAGGACTCAATGGTTCTCTATCCCATCAAAGCAATTATTATTTGATTTCAATAAGTAAGCCAGTTCTTTTCCTGTGCAAGTTATGCAGTAGTACATGGCCTCATTTTTTGTGGATCTCAAATTAACTATTATTAATGAATATAAAAAAATTAATAAATAAAAATATTTTTGTATCACATATAATAAATAAAATATTAAATACTAAAAAATAGGATATTTGGAAATCAAACGCTTTTTTTTCTCCTTTCTCACACGTTCTCACTTCTCTCTCCTCTCAAACGTTATTCTCTTCTCTCTTTCTTTGTTAGAGCTGTTTGAAACTAGAAAAAAATATCTTATTTTTCTTTTTCAATCCTCTCTTTTATCAGATTAGTTTATTCAATTAATTACTTTCCATTTTTTTTTATTGTGATTATTTGATTTGAAGGTAGAAAAAATAGTAATTTTAGATTTATTTTAAATTTTACGGTGAAATCCTATTTTAGTTCCGGTATCAATATTGATTTTAGATTTTAGATTTTAGATTTTAGGGTGAAAATGAGAGTAACTTGTGTTCTTTATAAAATTATAATATATAAATAAATAAAATTTTAGGATGAAATGGGATACTAGTATACTGTATACACTACTCAGTAGTATCAAAATTCAAAACAAGAATACTGTTGGTATTGATGACGATTTTTATACATACTTTTTCTCATAAGACCAAATTGTAATTTGGAATCTTTCAAAGCAAAATTAGTATGTATTGGTATTGATATTTTTTATGATTAATTTATAATTTATTTAATTAAATGTAATTTATTTTCTTACTATTAATTTATAATTTCCTTTTAATTTATAATTATGAATTTTTTATGGTACTATATTAGAGAAGAATACAACATAATAAAATATAATTGAATATTAATTAAAGTCTTTTCTCCATGATTTAATTATTAATATTTTTTTATGATTAATTTATAATTTTTTTTATTTAATGTAATTGATTTTTTTTGTTAGTGATGTAGGAACACAATTTCACAACTGGATAATTAGTAGATCATCGACGGACACAAAAGACATTGTGAGAAATTTTAAGTTTTTCTTAGTATGCCTCCTAAGATGCCTCCTAAGAATAGAAAATTTGAATGTGGAAATGATAAACGTAAGAAAAAGAAAAAAATTGAAGAGTTAATTCAGTCTCAAATAGGAGTTCTTGATAAATTTTTAATCAAAGAACCACAAGTTTCAAATGAAAGTCGTTATGTTGATAATATTGATAGTTTGCCTATTGAAAATGATAATCTTGATAGTGTGCCTATTGAAAATGATAATCTTGATAGTGTGCCCATTGAAAATGATAATCTTGATAGTGTGTCCATTGAAAATGATAATCTTAATTGTGTGCTCATTGAAAATGATAATCTTGATAGTGTGTCAATTGTTGATGAAGTTAATAATGATGATGATAATGTTGATTATGATATATTTGATCCAAGAAATTGGGATCGTCTTCAACCTAAACTGATTGATTTATTAGTTGTGAAAGGTCCTGAAAGAGATAATTCTATTGTGAAGGGTCCTAGAGATAGTTTGAATAGACGTTTTACGACTAATTTGTATACTAGAGCTTTAGCAAATGTAGAGGTGTGTGATAGAGATTGACTTGTTTATTCGAAAGAGCTGGATAGGGTATTTTGTTTTTGTTGTAAAGTTTTTAAAAATGGGATTGTTAGGGGACAATTAGTGATTGGGTACATGTTGGTGAAAGAATTAAAGAGCACGAGTTAGGCATGGAACATGTTAAAAATATGACTACTTGGTATGAGTATCGCAAAAGGCTACAAAAATTTCAAACTATTGATAAAACAACTTAAAGATTAATTGAGAAAGAAAAGGATCACTGGAAAAATGTTTTAAAAAGAGTTATTTCAATAGTGAAATTTCTTGCTAAACATAATTTAGCCTTTCGTGGTTCTAAGGAGAAATTGTACGAAGATAACAATGGAAACTTTTTGGGTTTGATTGAAATGTTAGCTGAATTTGACCCAATCATCCATGAACATGTTAGACGTGTTACAACTCAAAAAGTTCATATTCATTATCTTGGGCATAACATACAGAATGAGTTGATTTCATTGCTTGGTTCTACGATTAAAATTGAAATCATTAGAAAAATCAAACAGACAAAGTATTTTTCAGTGATACTTGATTGTACTCCTGATGTTAGTCACCAAGAGCAGATGTCTTTGATAATAAGATATGTGGATATTTCTTCAGCTTCTGTTAGTATTGAGGAATCATTTTTAGGATTTTTGAATGTGAATGATACAACTGGTCATGGGTTTTTTGATGTTTTACAAAATGAATTGAAAGAACTTGGTTATGATAATGGATCCAATATGAAAGGAAAACACCAAGATGTGCAAAAGAGATTTTTAGACATAAATCCGAGAGCCTTTTATACTCCTTGTGGTTGTCATAGTCTTAATTTGGCATTGTGTGATATGGCTAACTCTTGTATTAAAGCTAGGATTTTTTTTGGAGTTGTTTAATGCATTTATACAATTTTTGCCAATTCTACTAAGAGATGGCAAATTTTGAAAGATAATGTAAAAGAGTTGACTCCAAATTCATTGTCATCCACTCGTTGGGAGAGTCGTGTAGAAAGTGTCAAAGCTATAAGAACTCAAATGTTAAAATTTACAGAAGCTTTGCTTGAAGTGTCTAGAAAATGATCTTGATCCTAAAATACAAAATGAAGCTAAATCCTTAGCAACAAATGAGCTTGGTGATTTTGAGTTTTTGATGGCTATAATTATTTGGTTTGAAATATTATCTGCAATTAATTTTGTTAGCAAGCTTTTACAGGAAAAGGATATGCTTATTGATGTTGCTATGCAAAAACTTAAGGGGTTGATTTCGTATTTTGAGGGATATAGAGAAACAGGTTTTTATAAGGTATTGATTAACGCTAAGGAAATTGCGGTGGAATTGAATATTGCTCCAATATTTCCTCAAAGGCGTATAATGAAAAGAAAAAAGCAATTTGATGAGAATTTGAATATCCCATCAGTCGAACTATCAGAAGAAGAATCATTCAGGGCTAATTATTTTCTTTACCTTGTTGATCAAGCTGTAGTTTCTCTTAACAAGAGGTTTGAGCAATACCAAGAGTATGAAAGTATTTTTGGTTTTTTGTTTACTTCTCACAAGTTACAAACATTAGATGATGCAACTTTGAAGTCTTGTTGTACTAACTTTGAGCAGACATTGAAACATAATGAGCAATCTGATATTGATGGGAATGAATTTTTTGCAGAGTTGAAGTTACTAAGAGAAATGTTGCCTGAAGAAACCATAAGACCTACTAATATATTATTATTTTTAAAAGGCTTGGATTGTTTTCCTAATACAGTTATTGCATATAGAATATTATTGACTATTCCTGTGACAGTTGCTTCTGCAGAAAGAAGTTTTTCAAAATTGAAGTTGTTAAAGACTTACTTGCGGTCTACCATTTCACAAGAAAGGCTTAATGGATTGGCATTAATAGCTATTAAAAATGATATTTTGGAGACAATAAAATATGAAGACTTAGTTGACGATTTTGCTTCAAAAAGTGTTCGTAGGAAGACTCTTTTTATGTAGTTAGATAATTTAAGTTGTAAGAAATGCTATTAGTAGTTTAAACAATACCTTTGAACTTTTTGGTACTTCATTTGATTAATATATAATTTTATATTTTGTTTGTCATTTTTAATCATTATATATATATATATATATATATATATATATATATATATATATATATATATATATATATATATATATATATATATATATATATATCCATTTTTAAAATTAGAAGAGAGTCTCTAAATTGATTGGGCTGGCCCTACCAATAAGTTAGCTAGTGGCCCCAGCAATTACTATTACAATCATTTTTAGAGTATGATATAGATAGGAATATGTTAGATTTTCAACAGAATAGCATTTATTCTTATCAATCTTCTAACATTTTTCTCACATAATTACAAAAGCATACTTCTGCATGATTTATCAGATCTTATTCTCCCATCACTACGTAGTTGTCGGCTCTCTAACGATTGCAGACAAAGAGGACAGGCCCTAAGCTTCTACTTCTATTTTACCATCTTAGCTCCTCATGATACAATCTATTCATATAAGATACCGTCTGTTCAATTTCAAAAGCATTTGAAATGCTTCTTCCCTTTTCTTATACTTATCTGTCAATTTTTCTTTCAAAGAATACAATTCTCCATTTATAGCTACTTGTTCTTTCACATTATGTTTATTTCTTGCCCCAAATTCCATCCATTCTCTTCTGTTTTTCAAAGAATCATCATCACATAGAAGCTACAACAAAATAGAATTATCGGTCACACTATGAATAATTATAAGCTGTTTTTTATTAAAGCCAATTAATCATAAGTTACCTTGATTTGTTCTTTAATAGTTTTCTTCAAATAATCATACTTGGAAGCTCGCTCCTTATGTTGGATTTGGAATTGTTCGATTTCTATTACGAGTTTCTGTCGATCACTCAAGTAATAATTCTCTCTAATCATCTGCTCCAAGTTTTTAACTCTCCGATTAAAGAATAAACTCCCTCCGTTACACAATAACTGTTGCATTTGAACATTTCAACTTTCATACCAAGAAATTTCAACCTTCATAACCAAAGGAAAAACTGAATATATTAGATTACCGTTTCCTTAAGCACTTCTAGTGATTTGAATGGAGAAACATCTTTCTGTTGAATCTTTATGTCCCTCATAATTTTTCTCTCTTCAACCAAACTTTTGCTTCCATGTAGCCTCAAATAATTCAAAGACTACACAAATGATTTCAAAACCAAAACAACAAAAAACATAAGAATCTCATCATATGATAAAACTACTATTAAAAATATAGAATTCATTACATTTTTATCAAGCTTTTCTCCAAACCATCCACCATTTTCTACTTTAACATTTCTGAAATTCAACTCATCAAGAGCCATATTGAAATCAAGATACTCTTTTTCTAACTGTTACAAAACAAATATTTTTTGTTAATGTCAATGTTTTCTACCATATTCAAATTTATGAATGAAATAAAAAATTCCAATTTCTATTTATTATATACCGTTCTCTTTGCGATCTTGTCAGTGATTTCCCAAATGTCCTGATTCATTGTCTTAATCACTTTCTCTTCCCTTTGGATTTGAGAGACTGAATCTGGAACTGTTGGCCATAGCTTGACAAAGTTGAATTGATGAACATGTTTGGAAACATTTCCTGAATTTTCATCAACTGCCTTATTCTCCATGATGTTAAACTTTCCTGATTTTTGACATGATAAAAGATCATAATTAATCAGAAAAATGAATTATAATAAGCAGTTTTTTTTTTATTTAATCAAACTAAAATATATCATCTAATTCAATTCAGATACTTACCTCTGTGATTAGGTTTTACTTGTTAGCACATGCTATGGATCACTGATTTTAATGACTACTTATATTGCTAATTAGTAATTAATTATTTGATTGTTAAACACTTGCACCCCACGCCAAGAAAGTCAATATATGGAATTTAAATTATTTTATTTCTTATAGATTTTCAAATAATTATAGGAATTAAAAATATCAAACGATATTTTTGACTTTATGAATTTCGCAAACCATATAGAATACTTTTAAATATGGCAGGGTAACCTAATAATTAAAAGAAACTACGTTTGACATGAATGATTGGTTAGTCCTTCTATAAAAAAGGATCAAATTTTAAGCTAATAAATAAAAGAAATTTAAGCATGATTTAAAATGACACTTGCAATTGCATTTTGTATGGGGATCCAAGAGACTTTAACGCCACATATTCACTCAAAATCTTAAAGACAATGTGGTAGGAGTCATCTCTCTTATAAACCTAACATTTTCTCCATTCTTAATCGACATGAAACTTTAACACTTTCATTCTTGATGTCCAACACAATAATTTATTTTTCTTTAAATGTAATGAAAAATCTTAAATCTCAGAGTTTTTTAGGGTTGTTATTATTGAATGTTCTAAAATAAATTACAATATGTGTACATATATACAATTAAGTAACTTGAATACTAAGCAACTAACCCTAACCCTAATCAACTTGAGTTTGGGTTATACAACTTGGATATACTGACCATTGACTTTAGACTCATTCCATGTTTTCTCATTCAAAAGGTCTACAATCCCATGTGGATAAATTTTCAAAAGTTTGAAGGAATCCGACCTTCTTGACATCAATTTTTTAGGCAATAATTTTAGTCTTGACTTAAACAAGAAAACTTGTTGGCCTTCCAGTAATTATCTTTTCTGACATTTCATGTCATGCATCTTTTTTGTCTCTTCCTTGTACAACTCAACATTTTCATATGAGACAATCTATGTTATTCCAACTCATTGATTTTGATCATCCCTTCTTGTCTAGCATATGTCAAGTTAAAAATCAACTTTTTTACAGTCCAAAATGCTTTGTGTTCTAACTCTATGGATAAGTGGAAAGCTTTTCCATAAACTAGTCTACAGGGACACATTCCTAAAGGGATTTTGTAATTAGTTTGATAAGCCCACAAAGCATCATCAAGTTGTTTAGACCAATCCTTCCTTGCAGGGATAACCATCTTTTCTAAAATTCTTTTTATTTCTCAATTAGATAACTCGGTTTTCCCATTACTTTGTGGATGACAGGATGTAGCAACCTTGTGCTTCACCCCATATTTTTTTCATTTGATTTTCAAACAATTTATTACAAAAATGGGCACCCTCATCACTAATGATAGCTCATGGTGTTACATGTCTAGAAAAGATGGTTTTTACTAAAAATTTAGTCACAACCTTAACAACATTGGTAGGGGTTGCCACTGCCTATATCCATTTGGACACATAATCCCAAGTCCACCACTTCACCGGGTCATTTACATAACTCGTATTCATCCCCCAATGCCCTAATCCATTCACAAACCCTAGATTGTGCAGAATCAGAAACACACTTGGATCAAAACATTAATTTTGAATTTCAATCAAATATTTCCAAATTCATTCACAAGTACATCAAAAGAATAGAACTACAAGCACTCCAGGCGAAATACATCAAGTCTTAAAAACCCTAATTCTTTAAATCTAATCAAATCATCAATCAGATTAAAACTTGCCTAATACATCAATCTAATTGAAATCAAAACCCTAATTCTAAATCTATAAATAACCTAAAGAAAAATCAGAAAGGAGGACGAAAAAAACTAAAACCCTGAGCATTATTTGCTCTACAATTCCCAACCTTTATTAAAGCTCCAATTAAGAAGTAACTAGGGTTTCATATCGAAACCCTAATTCCTCCGAGCTAAACAACCATCACAATTCCAATGTACCTCACATATAAAGAAGAAAGAAGAAGTCAGAAGGAGAGGGGATAAAGAACTCATAAGAAGAAAAGGGATTAAAAAAAGAATCGTTTACCTACACCAGGGGAATCCTCAACCTCGTAGGTTGGTTTTCTTCTTCTTCACAATCGAGCCTCTGATGCTTGATTTATAGATTAGGATTCTTTGTATTTTTGTGCTTGTCTGCTTTTGATTGATGTTGTTGTTTAGCGTTTGATTTGGGTGAAAGGGTTAGGGTAAACATAAAGGAGTTAAGGTTTAGGACGGGGAGGTTATTGTTTGATTTTGAGGATTTGGGGGTCGATTTATAATTTAGGAGGAGCTGATATATGGATCGACCGAAGATTTATAGTGATCTGGGTAGTTTAAGTATGAATCTGGGTTTAAGTTAGCTTAGGGTTAGGGTTAGTTTAAGGTAGAAGAAGAAGATTCATCTTCTTCAAGGTTAGAGTTCTTTGTATATGGTTAGGGTTCTTGGGTTTCAAGGTTGAAGATGTTAGGGTTCATTTGAACCCAGCTAGGGTTAATCACCTAGGGTTAGGTTTTGAAGGGTTTTTGTTTGGGGTTCTTGAAGTTTGAAGGGATCTGGAAATTCCAGATGAAGATTTGAAGTTTCTGGTTGAAATTTAACATTAAAATGGGGTTTGGTGGTGGTTTTAGGGGGTTTGTGGGCTGAGGACGGTGCTTGGGGAGAGCGATCGTGGTGAGAGTGGAGAGAATGTTTAGAGAGAGGTCATAGTATAGAGAGAAGAAAAAGAGAGAAATGAAATGGTTGGAGGGATTTCGAATAAATACTCGCTCAGGGTTGCCACTAATAAATGTTAAGTGGCACTCTACAACGCTTCAGATCAGTTGACTATCTCAGTAAATTGGTGGTCACTTGCACACGGACACACCGTACACCCTCATGTTGACTATAAATTTGGTCCCTCCACTCCAATTACTTTGACTAAGTATACTCATCCAACGCTCTCTATGAAATTTGTCTAGATTTCTTTGGATCAATCCAACGATTCCAGATGAGAGTCAAATTATTGACTCTCTCGATGGTCTTCATGACTGTACGTTGGGATCCAGAAGTAAATCTAGATCCCATTGCTTTTCACACTCCCATTACTTAGCTCATTTCTATTTCAGTACCAAATATACCCCTATCCTTTTTCCCTTATTTTTATTTAATTTATTTCTTCTAATTGATTTTCTTAATAACTATTTTCACCAAATAATATTTATAATAAGAAGTTAATCAATAATTAATTAATTTAGTTAATAATTAATTTTACTAATTAAGGGTCCATTTTATTCTTAATTAATAATTTAAAAAAGACAAACAAAAAACTTCTTTTATAATTAGGGTTTATTAGGATACTTCCATGATTAATCTTAGGGTTAGCATTTAGATGTCATTAGGGTTAATTAGGGTTTAATCAAGATAGTAATAATTTTTTTCTTTATTATTTAATTATGTTTAACATTTCAAATAAAATTATATATATATATATATATATATATATCATTTAACTTAATTTCTAATTAAGTTAATTATAAGATTTCTGCAATTAACCAATCAACTAAAATCAATTCCATACATTCAAATTCTAAGTCTTTTGCCCTTGTGCATTGAGACATTTTCAAATCAAAAGACTTTCTCTGCCCCCGATGCGTTGAGATTTTTTTCAATAATCTAAAAACAACCAAAGAAACAAACATTTTCTAGAATAGTTATGGTGCTCTAATACTTCATCAAACATGAAGGTACGTAGGCATAGAGTCGTAGCACTCTAGGGAGTACAATAACCAAAAACTTTTGTGTCTCTCTTTATTAATCAAACATCTTCTATGAATAATAATTTAATCCCTTGTAAATAAATATCTCAAGCAAGAATAAATAACGTAAGCAGACATTCCCTTAGAAACACACATTAGCCCTAGGATTAAATGAGGATCTCATTGAGTACAATGGAGGTGAGGAGTTCCTAACACATTTCTCTTGCTTAACCGACTCCCAAACCTTAGTCTTTTCCCTTAACTATAGGTTCTATCATTATTTCCTTGTTCATTAGGAACAAATGAAAGATGATGGTGACTCTGTTATTTTTCTTGCTGTGATAGAAGTAATTTCAATTCTCATCTTAGCATTATTGATAGGAGAAAAATACTTAGCTTAATTTTGTTCATCTAAGGCATTCCATCTGGCTATGGATTTAGGATATAGAGAGTTCATCCAATTCTTGACTCTATCCCTTAGAGAGTATGGAAAAAACCCGAGTCTAAAAGCATCATCAGAAATGCCAAGTATTTTCAAGTTGCTAACTACTTCCAAGAATTGCCTCAAGTGCAAATGTGGATCTTCATTGGCAGCCCCTAAATATTGGCCTATTACTTACAACATTTGAAACATCACAGGCTTGAATTCAAATAGTGTCATTATGATATTTAGTTTTATAATCCTCGTATTCATGGCATTGGGATCAAACACATCAAACTACCTTATGTTTCTTGCATAATTGGCAATGCCAATAATGTCATTATCTTTCATGACACCTTCCTCTTCAAATGGTTCCTCTTAAAAATATCCTTCAAAGTTACCAAAAATAATAGTAGGTGAAGGACTTCCTGATAAGTGACTAGTAGCTTGAAATCTCCTTAGCAATATGAGCGTTTTTTTTGCTAAGGATATCCTCTATATACTATATTTAACAACCTACGTATGCAACAACTAAGCACATGTCGTGTCACCAGATTATCTAAAACTTCATAATCTCTAATGATATTTTCACAAAAATTTAGAAAATCAATATTTTATTTAACACACTCCCCGACAACGGCACCATAAACTTGTTGCTTGAAAATATATGGTGTCACATGCAAGTGTACATGCTCTTAAAGTAGCATGTGATATATTAGTAAGGATGTTAAACCCACAGGGAGTAGAAATAACTTAAATTGATTTGAACAACTAACTTTTGTGAATGACCATTAGCAAAATAACAATAATTGATGATTGTTAGAAGTCCAGTTTTAAAGTAAATAGTAGAAGAAATAACTTTGGTTTAAATAAGTGAAATACGTGATGGAAAATATGATAGGCAATGATCCATTACTATAACTTGTCTCTTGAGTGCACATGATGTACTTCGTTGAGGCATATGAGGTCAGAATGTTATTTTTAGGTGTATTCCTACAAAATCATAAACATGTATAATAAAGCAAGGGAACAAATTCCTAAACCTCGCATTGTACTTTAAGGCATGTCTGATTTCATTCCAAATGTCCTCTATGATTTTAGCTCTTTATGCTTAAAGTAGTTAATCTAATGAATATTCATATCCAACTATTTTCAATCACATTTATCATAATCTCCTCTTGTTGTTAGATTCCTTACAACAACAACAAACTTTTATCCTTTCATAAGATGATCAACCAAAGAATCAAATTTATGATAAAAAAATACATGATAAAATAAAGCACTAATACCCCATCAAATAACACAAAAGACTCCTTTATATTAACATCACATTGCTTATGATAAAGGATTTTTAGCTCATGATGAGCTTAATACATACATCATTACTAGGTCCTAAGGTAAACATTCTTAAACACATAAACGAGTTATAGACGAGTTATGTCACGTCGAATATTGGTAGCTTATACTTGAGATGAAGAGATAAAAAATTCCCCACTCCCATTTAACTTTTCGTACCATTGTTGACCAAGGTACAAACAACATGTGAGGGACAAAGCGTCGTGTGGCAGGTTAGTTGCACAGGTGTCGTACCTCAAAAAATGAGAACATGACCTTGCGAAGCGCTATCACACGCTCGAGGGATGGACTTAACAGAGTCGCCACTGAATTTTATTTATTTCAAAAATGGGAAAGGATAAATATTGATAAAACCCAAAAAGAATGACTAAGATATTGATCATCGAAACCGAATCAGGATTCGGGAGTTGATTACGCAAGGGGAATGTATTAACACCCCTCACTTTCGTTGTACTATACCAAAATCGTTTGATTAGTTGTGCCCGTTAGTGTTAGCTTTAAAATTTTAGGCTTCTCAAGTTATTTAAAGAAATAAAGATAGAACAAAAAAGGTTTATTTTTTTATTAGGGTGACTGATGAGACTTTGAATCTCGCTCATACGTATCTCCGGGTACAATAGAGAACTCAAGGCTTACGTATTTCTAGGTAGGAAGTGTTTATTTGTTGGTCGATTTTAGCGAAATCTATTTTGTATCAATCGATGGAAAATATTGTTTTACCCAAAACACGTGAGGAGCGGGCGTTTGCATCACATTGAATGGATTTCTAGGTATCAACATTCACGAGAAAATTCCACTTATCTCGACTAAATGGTTGTGGATGAACCATTGCTTAGAATCACCTCAAGACAAAATACGTTTCGTTTTTGAAAAGATTTTGAAGGATCATCGCACTACGGCGAGAAAACGAGTTTGATTGGTTGGATGTCTTTTGGGGTTGGAAGACGAATATTCATAACTTTCAAGTAATTACTACTTGGGTCTAATATTCGATACTATGACTGGATATTTCACCAAGGTGGTTTTTTTCTTCCAATGTTTTTATGAAAAATGGTTGAATATTTATAAGTGTTTTAAAGGGAAGACGAAGCTGATGGTTGCAAGCTCTTACAACTTGAGTCTAGTATTCGGGACTACGACTGAACCTTTCACCCAACTAATCTTTTTCTTTCAATTTTAATAAGAAAAAATGGTTTGAAGTTAAGGAAAAATGATGAGATTTTGAAAACTAGATTGATGGTTCAAGGCTTGAATCTCATTTGAAAGGTTTATTTTGATTATGTGCACACTTTGTCTTGTTTAAACAGATCAAGGTCTAGGCAAGATAAAATCGATGTCTAATATAGCATGCATATCAATCACACAAGCAAGCAATAACCAAACCAAATTATCATCAAATCAAGACCAAATTTAGAGTTATTATGAACTTTGAATTAAGCAAGACAACTTAGAATCTTACATCCAAACAATTTCTCTTTTTTTTTTTTTTTATGAAAATATTTATGAAAGAGGGAAAAAATAAATTAAATAAAAAGGTTATATAAAAAAAATTAAATTAAAACTTTTTTTAAGATGTGACTAAAAAAGGTTATAAAAACTTTTTTTTTTAAATTCCAAAATTTTTATTTTTCAAAATTAAAAGAATAAATATTTTTTATTTTTAAAATAAATTTAAAAATAAAAATAGACTAATTTGATTTTTATTTTGGATATGGATGCCAAAATATAAATTTGATTAAAATCATATTAATAACATATTCAAAATATGAATTTTGGTAAAACTATATTAATAACTAATCAATTTTTAATAGCTGAATTTGGATATAGATATGGATAATTTAATTAACGAGTTAATTTGAGTATATATATATATATATATATATATATATATATATATATATATATATATATATATATATATATATATATATATATATATATATATAACACTAGGTTATTAATTTGTTGGACAAGCAATCATTTTGAGGTAACATGACATATCGAAGGTTGATATTGCAAAGAAATATAAGACATCTTTGTATGACATTTCTTTCTTAGTGTTCGAAACAAATTTGAGTCTGACTTTTTTTTTCAATTGGATTCTCACAATCTCCAAATCATTGAAACTATCCATCCTTATCAATGGCAAGGATGCGGGATTTTTTAATTGTCCCAGATGTGTAAGACATATAGATCCTTTATCTCTCTTTCTCTTTTGCATTGAAGAGCACGTACTTAGAAATTGATATATAAGTTGGTGGAGTAAGGAAGAATTAATTGCATAACTTCAAGAATTAATCACATAACTTCAAAGATGAATTTCTAAGTCATAATAATGAACATGCATAAATTAGTTGGACTAAAATCTCCCGGCAATCCTACATTCTGTGCCTACAAAAATCTCTCATCTCTTAAAGATTAACGAGTAATGTAATTTTCACATTGATTTTTAGATGTTACTTCTGCACTCAATACTTGAAAACTTCTCTTCTTGAATTTTAGCCACACATTGCAATTTACGGCATCGTTGAAATCTTTGTTATGCATTCAACTTGGTCTAACTACCTTGTGCACGTATACAACAATCATTTGGAAAACTTTACACACAACAAATAAACTCAAATTCAATGACGCTAATATAAACTTTGCAATAAACTTAGACATAAATTTTTTGATTCACAACATAGTACCTCTCTCAAAAAAAATGTATTCATTGATCCGTCAACTCACTATCCTGAAACTCTTTGTTATCAATTAGAGAATCCCATACACCTTGTATTAAGCAAATCAATTGAAATTGTCTACAAATTCATTAGGTTAAATATAACATAAATGAGATGTCTCGAGGGAATCCTGTACTTGTAACATGGGGATGAGTTTTTCAATGTTATTTGGACACCTATTTAAGTGCAATGTAATAAAAATCGAGGTATTGCAACATATTTCCAAGTTAAAATTACATGTATCATTATGGCTTTATAGCATACCTCTAGAAGAGGATGTAATCTACTTTGGCTTGAAAGTGATTTCCTTATTTCCATTTGAGAATTTACTAATACTATCAATATTTCTTGGAAGCTTTTATCCGAATGAAAAAATTATCATCATGCTATTTGGTATTCCGCTTCAAGGTGTCTCACTTTTATCTTGAATGCAATAAATGTGTTGATCATATAACAAATGCAGGTTTTATATTCAAAATGAGATTTGGAGAGACTTCATTCCAAATTGTGCAAAAAAAAATGGTTTCCCTAAGGAATATATTTAATTTAGCTAATTATTTTGTTTTAGCAAAAAAATGGTTTCATAAGATTAAAAATATATAACTGAATTATTATAAAGTACTACATCAGTGAACTTCTACAAAGTACACATGAAGACACTAAGAAATTGTTTTTGAATGGCAACACTAGAAGACACTTAATCATATGAAGTAAACCACAATCTGCAATGCATTTTTTGTATCTCTTGTTATTCATAACGAATATGGTAAACACTTGTTTACTATAGAACTTAGATCCCAAGTCTCATTTCCAATCTCACAATCCCACAATTGAGGCACGATTTGCACCTCTTCCACAGATTCGTTCACAAACCTTTTCAATCTCTCACTTACTTTGGTTGCTCCAAGTTGAAGCAATGAGTGCAGAATCTACACAATAGTCAAAGAAGACAAATCAATCATAAGTTTTGTCCAAATTGAAATGTGTTTAAGAATTTGCCTTGACAAACAGAGTTGATAATCATTTATAATAAAGACATATTATGTATTTTAAACTAGTAACATTTTAAAAGTTTTTTAACTCAAAATATTAAAATTTGCGGTTTGAATTCGCAATTGCAACACCCACAATTGCGAATTCAAACCGCAAATTTTAAATATTAAAATCTCTCACTTACCCGAACTATGAATCATGGTTATAATTTGCGGTTTGAATTTGCAATTGCGAGCTAAACATTATTGCCAATATGGTAGGTTCCATAACATCATCATGAACGCAATTGCAATGCGCCATAAAATCTTGTGTATGACCGGCATCGAGAACGATGGACTATTTCAGCCATATTCGTTTAGTTCTTCTCGCCAAATATTTGATAACCCTAATTTTCACTTGTCATCCTTTATATTGAAAAGTCTTAACATTACTTGTCTCAATTGTGTATTTCGAAAACTCTAAGTCGGCAATCACATTATGGGAACCAAAATATATATAGCAACAATCACAATGACCGCAATTGCATGCAACATCCACGACCCAATAGTATCCATGATCACAACCGCAATTTAAAACTATGTTGCGGATATTCAAATTCCCAACATAAATACAATTGGAATCACGAGCACATTTTAATGTCTTTTAACAAAATATTTAAAAGATTGCAATGTAGTTACAACGGCAATTTATAACCATAAATCAATGTATATATATACCTCTGCATGCACAACATGAATAACGGAATCTCCCGCCATTGAAGAATTTGCAGAGATGACCTCCACATGATCTTCGTGCAGTATTCTTATAATTTCATAGAAAATGAACTTAAACTTATCATCAACCGCACATGTTACAATGACTTGTAGAGAAGAACCGTTTTCATGAATCTCAACTTTTGGTGATTTTATGCTTCCTTTTGCTCCAAAAGAACTCGAACAGACACTACTAGATCTCTTGCTTCTCATTAAACTTTCTTTCTTCTCCTTCGCCAATTTCAAATTTGTCTCTAAGCTCTTAATATAGTTTATAGCATTGTCTACTTGATCAGGTAACGATAATGCTTTCTGCATGAAAAGAAAAATAACACCAAATTATATAGTATAAATATTATGAATGTTTTCAAGAAGAGATGATGGATGCACCTTGGGATTATAGTTAGGGCAAAGAGAGTTGAGGTTGGAAAAGAGACTCTTCATCTTATTTCTTCTATTTTTCTCAACAACCTTTCTTTCGACTTTGGTTGAAGAACAAGGTTGAAATCCTGGTTCATAGTGATCCATTGGAAAACAAACTAAATTTTTCTGAGTTAGGATTATTATAATTCAAGATTAGCTGAATGTGAAGCCTTTATAAAAAAAGTAAGGAAGTGAGGACAAGACAAACATGTCATCTATTCGACATTCATACAGTATTTCAATAATATTCTACTACGGCGTGATTTCAAATCTAATCACAATAATATTGCTTTCATTACAAGATATCATAATTTCAATGTGAATAATTGGTCAACCTCGATCTTCCGCTAGATTTTCAATTAGATTTGTCATTCTACTAAATCTTAATCTTAGGGCTTAGAGATGTTGTGGATAAAGAATAGGGATATCTCCATTTTCTAAAAGTGGAGTCCGCTATTTATTTAAAGATAAAAGGGAATTGGACCTACTTTCAATTTTGGTCCACCTGAAATTTTACAGGTTTTAAAACTCTATTTGTACAATAATAACATAGCAATAAAATAGAGAAAAAGACCAAATAGTAGAAGAGAAAAAGAAACAGACAAAGAAAGGCACTTTGAGAGAGAAGAAGAAAAAGAAAACTGCTCTCAGGTGCTAGATTAGTGTAAGTTTGAGGTATAAATTTAGTACTTGTTCTTATCATCTAGTTAACTATAGAGTAGTCTTACCTTCTCTTATAATTCTTTTAATTCTTTTAGTATATTCACATTTTGTGAAAGTGTTCTTTAGAGTGTGTTTTTAATCTTTACTTTTTTTTTTATGAAGATTGTTATTCTTTAATATTACTTAGAAGATTTTTATTTAGATACTATGGAAGAATTTTTTTTAAATTAGGTTTCAAGATTTTTATTCTCAGAAGTTTCCTATGTTAAAAATTTGTTGTCATTGCTATTTTAATTTTCTCTTATTATTAGTGTGTTCTGGAATTGGTTTTATTAGATGTCCATGTAAATTACACAAAATTGAGAAAAATATTCCGCTTTAAAGATTCTGATTATTTAGTTATTTTCTAATAAAGTGGTTTTGTTATTTTTATTGACACCTACTCTTGGAAAGTGTGAATTTTTATTTTAAAATCTAAAGATCATAAGACCATGTACTATGTTTTCAAATACATTCATGCAAGTGTTAAATGATAAGGGAAAATTCAATAGTTAATAATAAAAAAATATATATCATAAAAGTATTGATTAATAGAAATTACAAAATAAAACCAAAATCTCGACATGCAGTTATTAGTTAAGGTTTCGACGTGATGACGTGGATGATGAGTCAATAAATCGAAGACGAGTTGGCTGCTGCAAAGAGGCACTTCGATAGAAGAAAAGAAGCAAGAATGCAAAAGGAAGAAAATGTTTTTGTAGGAATAGAAGAGGGCTTTGACAGGCGAGGATGTTTTAACAAAGTTTGTCCCCAAGATCCTCTCAACATTCAAGACTGGCTTTAAGAAGCTAGTCGAAGCCCTTGTATACGCTATGTGATCTATGGGACTTAGTGAAAATTCATGCAAAATGAAAAGTTATTTCACTTGACCAGATGTAGTTAAGGAATAACATGAGGCTAAATAATTGTCTTTCAGCCTTACCCAAGACAAGAGACGCGTGGAAGCACATCTAGAGACAATTTTGCATGCAGGCAGAACGTGGAGAGTGGGGAAGTAAGACCCGTCAAGAAGTAGTTATTTTGTTTTACTATAAATAATTATTAAAACTTAGGAGAATTCGTGTGTTGAAATTACTGCAGAACTCACTTACTCCAAGTATTCGTGTCAAAGAGAGAGAAAAGTGAATTTTAATACAAATGTATGTGTCATACCCCAAAATTTGCCCATTAATCTTGCAAAACATTTCTCGAAGCACTCCAACTTATTCTGCAAGGCACTGACCTTAAAGGAATAAAAGCCCAGCTCACAACAGGCCCAATCCAGAAAAAAGCCCAAAATAGCTTGCTCGCTAGGCGAACAACTCCTTCGCTTAGCGAACCCTTCGCCACACGCTCGCCTAGCGAAGCTTGCGATATATCAGAATTTTCGGGCTTCATTCTGAGCCCATTAGGTCACCACAATCACTATAAATACCCCAACTTCAGTCAGGGGGAGAGAGAAAAACGAAAACGGAGAAAGGAGAACCCTAGCAAGCAGACTCTAACACTCACGGGAGGAAAACCCTGAAGGAATCGGCGGCATCAAGGTTTACCTCTGCCCAATTCAATCCGATTTGCCGATTCAAAGTCGCAATTCAATTGCAAACAGGTTTACATTGCTATTACTGCCTTATGTTCTTAATTTGCATATGGCCTTATGATTAAATTTATGAAAATATCTTAAGTTTGGCATGTGAATTTTAGTATGTACCTGAATACCTTAAATGATTAACCATATAATTGCTGTAATGAAAGCCATAAGGCATAAAATTGGTTGAAATTGTACTGATATCAAAACCAGAATCCGCAGCCGCTCGCTAGCACATCACTAAGCGAGCATGCAGCGAGTATTCGCTAAGCCTTCGCTAGGCGAGGCAGGAGCGAACGTGACAGTAGCTGACTTTTCTGTTCTGATTTTTCACTCATGTTTTATCATAGCCATGCATCATTTACCCGACCCTATTTACTGTTGTGATCTTTTTTTTTGTGGTGTAATCCTCGATTGCACCCTGATTTGGTGTTCTGACATGTTTTGTTGAGTTTTGTAAAGGTTCACATATCCCAGGAAAAGATTGCTTGTTAGGTATTCCACTTTATTTGTGGGATACCCTTGTGGAGATTCACCCTGAATTACTCAATTGATTTTAATGTATTAATTTTATGGCAAAGATCCACCCTAAATTGCTTAATTGATCTTAATGTATTAATTTTAATGTGGGGATTCCTCCTAATTACCTAATTGATTGTAAAATACGGCCTTTGAATATGTGATCTTGGACCTCTCTTTGTTGCTTTACGGTATTACGGTGTTATGGTCATGTCCCGCGAATGTGGGGATACCCTTAGCCAAGACCCTTCGATTAAATCATCATGTCCCTCTAAAATAAATCATAGCCCCTCGGATGTTGCCTTCGAATACATGATTTTGTCCCTCGATGACCCTTCGGTGTAGCCTACGGTTAAATGATGATAGTCCCTTCGAATGCTAAGGTATCCTTACAACCGTTGCTTTCAATGACCAATCGATGACCCTACGATGACCCTTTTACATCCAAAGGATAAAACTACTTATTTCTCAATAATAAGGACGGTTTTACCCTCACAAGGATAGGAAATGCCCATCAAGACCGTGGGTAGGTATAACTCTTAATTGCTTACTCACCATTTAAAAATACTTTTCACACTTCACAAATACTAGAAAATCACCACTTTACTGAGTTATATTTTTCTAAACCATTTTCAAAACTAAACGAGATAACCACTTTGTATACATTCATACGAGAATCATTACAAAGTTAAATTCTCTTTTTCAAAACATTTTCTAAACAATTCACGAACACTTTTTTCAGACAAGAAAAATAATATAAGTGATCAAGCAATTAAGAGCCCACGGATAACTATGGATACAAAGGGTGCTAACACCTTCCCCTTGTATAATGTACCTCCCGAACCCAAAATCTAATCAAGGTCTTTCCTGTTCTTTTCCACCTTTCCTTATTGGATAAAAGAAAAGTCGGTGGCGACTCTTGCTATCCGCGACATTTGCTTTCCAAAGCAAAAACACACAAAGTCAGTTCACCGTATGACAGAACTGGCGACTCTGCTGGGGACATAAAGAGAGGTTACCTTAAAAACAAGATCACTTATTCAAATTGTCTGATTTACTTTTAAGGGATCGCTGGGGTATTTTATGCTTGAGTGAAAGATCCTACACCCGGATCTAGTGTACCTTAAGTAAGTAGCAAAAGATCATCGCGACTATCCGGCGTATACCAGAATGGTCAAAATGATGGCTACGGTTAATGTGGCACTTTGGATGTCCTGATGTTCCTCATGTTTACTTGAGAAAAAATTTGGCTTCTGCGTGGTGTCATCAAAGCATTAACCAGACCTTTAGAACCCTAATTGACTCATCCTAGCCATTAGAAAGTAGTGAGATAACTGACTTCGGTTCCGACTGGGGTTGGTTGATACTCGATACTACACTCTTTGAGATTGGACTTTAGGGAAGCTTTGGTCAACCACTTGGTGTTGCACTGAAGTGGACTTAAAGAAAGGTCGATGATTTGAGATCCTTCTAGAACCCGGTTACTATTCTAGGACAGGTTGAACCAACCAAACTTCAGTGGGGAGGGTACTTACCCATGGAACTCATGCAAGCCTCAAAACTTAGGAATGATTGTTGTGTGACTTGCTTGTGCTTGTTATTTACTTAACATCATAACATCATAACATCACAACATATGGCATTGTACTAACCATTTCAAGGACTTAGGGATTTAACTTTGCTCTGTTTTGTAAGGCTATGGCTCCCAGGAAGACTATCCGGATTAATCTTGTAGCAATCTCTCCTCAACTCAAGAATTTAGTGTCAGAACTTCCCGATCATGCTCCGTTCATCCAGAAACATGGTTCTCTTCTCAATTTGGTTACCACTGATTTCAAAGAAGATATGATGAGAGTTCTATTCCAGTTCTTCGACCCTAAACATCATTGCTTCACATTCCCAGATTATCAGTTGGTACCCACATTAGAAGAATTCTCCCGACTGCTGGGGATACCTATCCTTGATCAAATACCTTTCAGTGGTTTAGAAAAGATTCCGAAGCCCGAAGAAGTTGTCGCAGCTTTGCACATGACGAGGTCCGACATTGGAGCTAATTGGGTAACAAGGAGTGGAGTTAAGGGTTTGCTTGCCAAGTTTCTGATAAATAAGGCCCGGGAATTCTTAAACGTTATGGATGTCCATGCTTTCGAAGATGTCCTAGCATTGCTTATCTATGGTTTGGTGTTATTTCCTAATCCAGACCAATTCATAGACATGAATGCTATTAAGATATTTCTCACTCATAACCCTGTGCCTACCTTGCTTGGAGACATTCTGCATTCCCTCCACACTCGTACTATGAAAAGGCAAGGGACTCTCATGTGCTGCATACCTTTATTGTCTAGGTGGTTTATTTCGCACCTTCCTCAATCAGTCTTGAAGAACGAGCAGAATTTGAAATGGTCTCAAAGGATAATGTCGCTCTCCCATTCAGACATCTGTTGGTGTCCTCAGTTCAAGGAAAATGTTACCATCGTTGACCGTTGTGGCGAGTTCCCCAATGTGCCATTCCTAGGAATAAGAGGAGGTATCACTTGTAACCCGGCCTTAGCCCTACGTCAGTTTGGTTATGCTCGAAGAGATGGTCCACATGAAATAATCATCCAAGGCATTGTGTTTGACTATGACAGCGATTCCCAAGGCCTTCGTCAAAGATTTGTACGAGCTTGGGGTATGGTGAAAAGAGGCACTTTAGGACAGAAAAACTTTATTCCTATGGAACCTTATCTCAGATGGGTACGCGCAAGAGCTCGTGAACTTGTCATGCCGTATCTTGCAGTCAGACCATTGATTGTTGAACCAGGAGTTGAAGGGGGTACTCCTCAGATCATTCCTTATCCAGATATGCCTACCGATGTTGAAGAATTGAAGAGATCCTGGATCCAGTTGAGAGTTGAAAGGGATACTTTTGAAACCTAGTTCCGTGCTGAAAAAAAGAAGGTGTTAGAACTTACCAGCCAGCTTAATGAGGAACGAAGACTCAACGCATATCTTCACCCAAAAAGAAGCCGTCCCTGGGAGACTTGAGCTTTCATTGTATTTTATTTTATTTTCTTGTAATAAACATTAATTAAAGAAATTATTAATAAAAGTTCCTTTCTCGATGGTGTACGCAAAGTTAAATTCCAAAAGTCCTTGAAAACATTTCATACATTGCATAGCATGACATAACATTGCATAACAGGTATTCTAAAGGATCTATATTCTCACGATCTTCATTACAAACAGAAAAATGGACCTCGAACAAACTGTCAAAGATCTCCAGACTCAGAATGCTCAATTCCAGGAGTTGATCTTGAGCTTATCCAAAGGGCAGGAGGAATTGAAGGCTCTTTTGCTCGAAAAGAAGAAAGACAAGAAAGCTGTGAGTTACATTAACACGGGAAGAAGGCTTAAAAGACAGGCCGCGGGAGTCAAGTTTGGAATTCCGAATGGTCCAGAAGAGGAGCCGGAGAATGATTCAGAGGAGGAGAATGTTGATTTCTCCAACCCTGAGGATGACGATGAAGATTATGAAAATGAGCAGTACTCTCCAAGAGATGATAAGTACAAGTTGCTGGAAGAACGTATGCTAGCCATGGAGGGTCAGAAGGCGCCCGGTCTGGATTTCGAAAGTTTGGGTCTGGTCTCCGATGTGACCATTCCTCGCAAATTCAAGATCCCCACTTTCACTAAGTACGATGGTGCATCTTGTCCTCAGATGCATCTGAGAGCTTATGTGAGAAAGATTCAGCCGCATACCACTGATAGGAAGCTATGGATCCATTTCTTCCAAGAGAGTCTGTCTGGTACACAGTTGGAATGGTATTATCAGCTCGAGAGCTCTGACATCCGCACCTGGACTGATTTAGCAACAGCTTTCTATAAACAGTACCAGTATAACTCTGAACTAGCGCCTACTCGGCTACAGTTGCAGAATATGACTATGGGATCCAAAGAAAGCTTCAAGGAATATGCTCAGAAATGGAGAGATTTGGCTGGCAGAGTCAAACCCCCTATGACTGACCGAGAATTAGTGGACATGTTCATGGGCACACTAACTGGCCCATTCTACAGCCATCTACTGGGAAGTTCTTCATCAGGTTTCACTGAACTTATATTGACAGGTGAGCGTGTTGAAAGCGGCATCCGAAGTGGAAAGATACAGGCGGCTACCTCTGCAAGCACCAAAAGGTCCTATCAGGGGAGGAATGAATCAAATGCTGTGTACGGTCAAAAGGGTCGTAACAAGAAAAATCGTGACCATACCATTGGAGCGGTTACGATTGCAGCACCGCCATCTCAAAACTTTCAGCCCAAACAAGACAAGCCAAGAAGGCAGTTTACCAGGATCAATATGACCTTGGCACAAGCACTGCAGGGAATGCTAAAGGCAAATCTGATCACCCTCAGAGATCCTCCTACGAAACCGAACACTACTTCTTCTCGTTATAATCCCAATGCCAGGTGTGCATATCACTCCGATAGCCCCGGGCATGATACCAACGATTGCTGGTCATTGAAGAATAAGGTTCAGGATATGATCGAAGCTGGAGAAATTGAATTTGAGCCTCCGGAGACTCCTAACGTCATCACTGCACCTATGCCTAATCATGACAAAATTGTTAATGCTGTGGATGACTATTCTCACATTTCTAATGTAGCTGACTTAGCATCTCCTCTCCTGATCATCAAGAAGAATTTAGTACAAGCTGGTTTATTTCCAGGCTGTGCTGAAAATTGCGATCTCTGCATACTCCGACCCAATGAGTGCTTGAAGTTGAGGAAGGGTATTCAACGGTTGATGGATAATCGTACAATTCTCTTCGAAAAGATCCCCAAGGCGGAGAACCCTATTGAAGAAGTATCTGTGATTGCTAGGTCCAAAGTTCCAGTGAAGATTACCGTTACTAGAGCACCTGTGAAGATTACTGCTGAGCCCAAGGTAGCTCCTCTAATTATTACTGCACCTGGCCCGGTACCGTATTCCTCGAGCAAAGCAATTCCGTGGAATTATGGAGGTGATGTTTACATCCATGGCGTAAAGCAAGTTGATAATTCTGCTAATTCTGCTGGCATTGTTGGGACTAGTAAAATTACTCGAAGTGGAAGGATCTTCTCTCCAGAAATCTCACCTCCCGCCCCTGAAACTCGAGGAAAGGAACCAGTCAATCCTTCTCAGTCAGAGACACCGGTCGAAGTTACTACCGAAGATGTTGCCAAGCAGGAAATGGAAGAAATGCTGAAAATCATCCGCAAGAGTGATTTTGATGTGGTAGAACAGCTGGGGCATACTCCGTCTAAGATCTCGATGTTATCCTTGTTATTATCTTCTGAATCTCATGCCAATGCATTGATCAAATTCTTGAAGACCGCTCATGTACCTCAGGAGACATCCGTCGATCAGTTCGAAAACTATGTTGCTAACCTGACTGTTGATAATGGCCTAGGCTTTTCCGATGCTGATCTGACACCGGCAGGAAAGAATCATAACAAAGCTCTGCACATCTCCATTGAGTGTAAGGGGATCACCTTGGCTCATGTGTTGATCGATAATGGCTCTTCTTTGAATGTGCTGCCGACAGCTGTGCTCGATAAACTTGACTGTAAGGGCATCGAATTGAAACCTAGTGATACTGTGGTGCGTGCGTATGACGGTGCAAAAAGTGTTGTCCATGGTGAAGTAGTGCTCCCTATCAAAATAGGACCTCAGGTCTTTAACACTACCTTTCACGTAATGAACATTCGTCCTGCCTATTCCTGCTTGCTGGGACGCCCTTGGATTCATAAGGCAAGTGTCGTAGCTTCATCTCTCCATCAAAAGTTGAGGTATCCAATAGAAGGCAAGATTGTCACCGTGTGTGGAGAAGAAGAATACATTGTCAGTAGTGTGCATGCCTTCAGATACGTCGAGATGGATGGCAAATTCTTTGAGACTCCTTCTCAATCATTTGAAGTAGTTCCTCCGACTAGTCCTGTCCTTAAGCCAACTTCCTGTGTGCCCAAGGTTATTCGTGCTCCTCCTGCTATGATTTCTCTGAAGGACGCTCAAGCTGTGGTTGAAGATGGTAGTCGTACTGGCTGGGGTCAACTGATCAACGTGCCATACAAGTCTGATAAATTTGGCCTGGGGTTTAGCTCTGAGAAGGTAGTCAAGAGTCAGATTAATGCTGTAGAAGAGGCTGACAGCGATTGCGATCTGGATAGCTGGATTTTCCCAACAATTGGTGACGGACTCAATAACTGGAAGGCTGAAGACACTATCCCGATTTCCTTTAGTCAGGAGTAATTGTTATTGTCTGTCTTAGTGTTGCAATTTTTCAAATTTTTATAGTTGAACTTCTTAAAGCATTGTGTCTATGCCCGGGGCACAATAGCTAATTTGTTAAGGGTTTTGTCATTTTCATAAGCATATTCATATTCAATAAATCAATGGACTTTTTGCATTCAAATATTGCGCTCTTTATCTTTCCTGTCATCTTCCGAAAAAGCTATGTTTTCTTACACACACTCACGTAACGAATTGCAGACCCATACCCACTCTGGATGCTGTTGATAATAGTTCTACTACTGTTCATTATGACTTTGAAAATCCGATCTACCAAGCCGAGGATGGAAGTGAGGAAGATTGTGAAGTACCTGGAGAACTTACCAGACTGGTGCTGCAAGAAGAGAAGACTATACAGCCGCATGAAGAGTCAATCGAAATTGTAAACCTGGGTACTGAAATGGACAAGAAAGAAGTTAAAATAGGAGCAGGCTTGGAAAACAGTATCAAAGAAAGATTGATTCAAATGTTACATGATTATGTAGAGATTTTTGCTTGGTCTTATGAAGACATGCCAGGATTGGATACTGATATAGTAATGCATCGTTTGCCAACGAAGGAAGAGTGTCGTCCTGTTAAGCAAAAGGTTCGTCGCATGCGTCCTGAAATGTCTGAGAAAATCAAAGCCGAGGTTATGAAACAATTTGATGCAGGTTTTCTAGCTGTTACTTCTTATCCTCAATGGGTTGCTAATGTGGTACCAGGGCCAAAGAAGGATGGCAAGGTGCGAATGTGTGTAGATTACAGAGATTTGAATAAAGCAAGTCCCAAGGATGACTTTCCACTCCCGCACATTGATGTTCTGGTAGACAACACCGCTCAACACAAAGTATTCTCCTTCATGGATGGATTCTCGGGTTATAACCAGATTAAGATGGCACCTGAAGACATGGAGAAAACTACGTTTGTGACGCAATGGGGCACTTTCTGTTACAAAGTAATGCCATTCGGTTTAAAGAACGCCGGGGCAACGTACCAGCGTGCTATGGTGGTTTTGTTCCATGACATGATCCATCACGAAATAGAGGTATATGTGGATGACATGATAGCCAGATCTCATACTGAAGAAGAACATCTCGATCATTTGTACAAATTGTTTGAGAGGTTGAAGAAATACAAGCTGAGATTGAACCCGAACAAATGCACCTTTGGAGTAAGATCCGGTAAACTCTTGGGATTTATTGTCAGTGGTAAAGGAATTGAGGTTGACCCGGCTAAGGTGAGAGCTATTCAAGAAATGCCAGTTCCCCGTACAGATAAAGAAGTCAGAGGTTTCTTGGGACGTTTGAATTACATTGCCCGGTTTATCTCCCATTTAACCGCTACCTGCAAACCCATCTTCAAACTACTGAGGAAAAATCAAGAGATGATATGGAATGACGAATGTCAAGAAGCTTTTGACAAAATCAAGAAGTATCTCCAAGAACCTCCAATTCTGATACCACCAGTTGAAGGAAGACCTCTAATTATGTATTTAACCGTGTTAGAAAATTCAATGGGGTGCGTGTTGGGGCAACATGACGAGTCTGGTCGAAAAGAGCATGCCATATACTACCTTAGCAAAAAGTTTACCGACTGTGAAACAAGATACTCACTGCTCGAGAGAACTTGCTGTGCTTTGGCCTGGGTTGCTCGCCGACTAAGACAGTATATGTTGAATCATACCACTTTGTTGATTTCTAAGATGGATCCCATCAAATACATATTTTAGAAACCTGCCCTCTCCGGAAGAATAGCAAGATGGCAGATGATTTTAACAGAGTATGATATCCAGTATACTACCCAGAAAGCAATCAAAGGAAGCGTGCTGGCCGATCATTTGGCTCATCAAGCAGTGGATGATTACCAATCTATGAATTTTGAGTTCCCAGATGAGGATGTCATGCTTGTTACTGATTATGAAGAACCTGGACCGGATGAAGGACCCGAACTAGGATCCCGATGGACTATGGTTTTCGATGGATCTTCTAATGCGTTGGGTAACGGTGTTGGTGTTGTAATTATTTCTCCCAAGGGTTGCCATACGCCTTTCACAGCTAGACTATGTTTCGATTGTACCAACAATATGGCCGAGTATGAAGCATGTATTTTGGGACTCAGAGCTGCTATAGATCTGAGAATCAAGTTTTTGAGTGTGTACGGAGACTCAGCATTAGTAATCAGTCAGATCAAAGGAGAATGGGACACTAAACATCCGAATCTCATCCCTTATCGAGAGCGGGTGTTGACATTGATCCCATACTTTGAAAAGATTACATTCGAACATATTCCACGAGAAGAGAATCAGTTGGCAGACGCCTTGGCCACCATGTCATCTATGTTCAGAGTCAGATGGGACAATGAAGCTCCCAGGATCACCATTGAACGATTAGATGAACCAGCATATTGTTACGAACTTAACGCTGCTGAAGTAGAAGAGAAACCTTGGTTCCACGAAGTAAAAGGATATTTAGAAACTCGGGAATACCCTGAAGGGGAATCCGTCAATGACAGAAAATTTCTGAGGAAGTTCTCCGCTAAATTCTTTTTTAGTAATGGAGTACTATACAAACGTAATCATGATTCAACTTTGCTTCGCTGTGTGGACAAAAAGGAAGCAGAAAAGATTATGGAAGACATACATGATGGTATTTTTGGGACTCATTCTAGCGGACATACGATGGCCAAGAAGATTCTGAGATCAGGGTATTATTGGTCTACCATGGAAGCTGATTGCCACCATCATGCCAGAACTTGTCACAAGTGCCAGATCTATGCGGATAAGGTACATGTGCCTCCTGCTCCATTAAACGTGTTGACAGCCCCTTGGCCCTTCGCAATGTGGGGCATTGATATGATTGGAGAGATTAAACCTACCGCTTCTAACGGACACCGTTTCATCCTTGTTGCTATTGATTACTTTACAAAGTGGGTAGAGGCAGCCTCATTCGCTTCTGTTACCAGGAATGTGGTGGCACGATTCATCAAGAATAATCTTATTTGCCGATACGGCATCCCTGAAAGAGTTATCACTGATAATGGCACTAATTTGAACAACAAGATGATTGCTGAACTCCGCACGCAGTTCAAAATAAAACACCATAACTCTTCTCCGTACCGGCCAAAGATGAACGGCGCCGTGGAGGCTGCTAATAAGAATATTAAGAAGAGTATACAAAAGATGACAGTAACATACAAAGACTGGCATGAGATGTTACCACTTGCTCTTCATGGTTATCGCACTTCAGTACGAACTTCGACAGGGGCAACTCCTTTCTCTTTAGTCTACGGAATGGAAGCCGTTTTACCAGTGGAAGTTCAGATTCCCTCTTTAAGAATTATGAAAGATGCCGGCTTAGATGAAGATGAATGGATTCAGACTCGACTCGACCAGATCAATTTGATTGATGAGAAGAGACTTGCGGCTGCTTGTCATGGGCAGATATATCAGAAGCGCATGACCCAGGCATTTAACAAAAAGGTCAAGAGACAGGTGTATTAAATTGGCGACTTGGTGATCAAGCGTATCATTCTACCACAAGGTGATCCCAGGGGAAAATGGACTCCCACATACGAAGGGCCATTTGTAGTTAAGAAGGCATTCTCTGGTGGAGCCATGATGCTTACTACAATGGATGGCGAAGACTTCCCGCATCCCGTGAACGCAGACATAGTCAAAAAATACTACGCATAAAAGAGACCCGCTAGGTCGACGTACCTAGGCAAAAGTAAGGGCATCCCGGCGAACCAAAAGGGTTCGGGCAAAAATTAGGGATAAACATATAAAGATGTACACCCGGCAAGTCGAAAACCTGAAAAGGCGGCTTGGGCAAAAAAGGGTATCCTGGTGGACTGAAAACCTGAAAAGGCGGTCCAGGCACAAATTAGGGATTAAAGCGTGCGACTATGTCCCGTTCTCAGACAGCTTCATCCAAGTTCAAGGGACTGAACAAGCCGGTCACTTCTATCCGACAGTAGGAGATGAGATACTTGAAGACATAGTGACAGTGGCAGAATTAAAATCAATAGGACTTTTTCTTCATAGCTTTCCTTTGTTTTCTTGACGATTTCCTCTTACTAGGATTTATGTCTCCTTGTACACAAATTGCCTGTTTATAGGCCCTCTTTCAAAATCCATACAATGTTATTTCAAAAGATGCTTTTGTTTTACTTTTTTCTGTTTTGTTTGCATAAACGTCCATTGATTTAATTCGAATTAATATGTGCATTTGAATATGATCAATGTTTACCAAAAATGTGCGCATAAAATGGAAATAACAATTACTACGAGACTTCAGGATCGAGGAGAAGGTCTAACCATGCGTTCCAATGAATCCGGGTGATAATTCTATTCCTCAACAAAACCAGTTATTCCCCAGAAGAAATTGGTATCACTAGACAGACGGGTCATCTCTTCCATCCCCAGCCAGGCTCTGTCGAATATTTCTACCATCAGACAAGAATCAAGTATCCCCAGCTAAGAAAGGATCACCGATACCAGTATCTCCAATCAGAAGACTGAGATTTATTTCCCCAGTAGAGTCTTCGGGAAGAACTTTTCAGATGGATAATTCATTCATTACACAACATACGCGTGCATACATTGTTCGCATTTATTGTCGAAAGCATAAAACATCTCATGCATCATGACATGGCATGAAGCTAACTTTATTTTTCAGGTTAATTATCCTCCTAAGGATGGTATCTTTAAGCCCATCCTGGCCATCTATTGCAAATACAGCATCTACAAATACGATCAGATACAGTCTAACGTACGGTTCATTCTGATTCAGCTCAACATATGACTCCTTCCACTCAGATACGATCTAACAGCCGATCCATTATGACCTTCAACTACTCCAATACGGTCTAATTTACGACCCAGTTGGACCTTTCATTTCTCAGAGACTACCTAGCGTACGGTACATTCTGACGTGTAGCCTAGCATACGACTGCCCCTCTCAGATACTGCCTAATGGACGGCCCATTCTGCAACTCAGATACGATCTAGCGTACGATCCATTCTGATCTTGCATCCCCGGTGGAGTCACCCGCCTAATGAACAACTCACTCTACTATTCAGATACGGTCTAGCGTATGATCCATTCTGATCCTTTATCCCCAGCAGCGTATAACGCACTCTGACTCCCCAGCGAAGTCGACAAGGGAGGACTCACGATACGGTCTAGCGAATGACCCGTTATGACACCCATGTCTTCAGATATCGTCTAACGTACGACACAATCTGAAGCTCTCATCATCAAACTTCCTGGATGGCATCTTTAAGCCCATCTCCATCAAGACTAATGGACAAGTGCAAATTTTTGGGGCATTCTAGTGTTCAATAATCTTCCACCTCCAGACCACGAATGGCATACATGCCATCCTAACTCTCTCGGTTCAAGAATATTGAACAGGGGCAGCTGTCATACCCCAAAATTTGCCCATTAATCTTGCAAAACATTTCTCGAAGCACTCCAACTTATTCTGCAAGGCACTGACCTTAAAGGAATAAAAGCCCAGCTCACAACAGGCCCAATCCAGAAAAAAGCCCAAACTAGCTTGCTCGCTAGGCGAACAACTCCTTCGCTTAGCGAACCCTTCGCCACACGCTCGCCTAGCGAAGCTTGCGATATATCAGAATTTTCGGGCTTCATTCTGAGCCCATTAGGTCACCACAATCACTATAAATACCCCAACTTCAGTCAGGGGGAGAGAGAAAAACGAAAACGGAGAAAGGAGAACCCTAGCAAGCAGACTCTAACACTCACGGGAGGCAAACCCTGAAGGAACTCGGCGGTATCAAGGTTTACCTCTGCCCAATTCAATTCGATTTGCCGATTCAAAGTCGCAATTCAATTGCAAACAGGTTTACATTGCTATTACTGCCTTATGTTCTTAATTTGCATATGGCCTTATGATTAAATTTATGAAAATATCTTAAGTTTGGCATGTGAATTTTAGTATGTACCTGAATACCTTAAATGATTAACCATATAATTGCTGTAATGAAAGCCATAAGGCATAAAATTGGTTGAAATTGTACTGATATCAAAACCAGAATCCGCAGCCGCTCGCTAGCACATCGCTAAGCGAGCATGCAGCGAGTATTCGCTAAGCCTTCGCTAGGCGAGGCAGGAGCGAACGTGACAGTAGCTGACTTTTCTATTCTGATTTTTCACTCATGTTTTATCATAGCCATGCATCATTTACCCGACCCTATTTACTGTTGTGATCTTTTTTTTTTGTGGTGTAATCCTCGATTGCACCCTGATTTGGTGTTCTGACATGTTTTGTTGAGTTTTGTAAAGGTTCACATATCCCAGGAAAAGATTGCTTGTTAGGTATTCCACTTTATTTGTGGGATACCCTTGTGGAGATTCACCCTGAATTACTCAATTGATTTTAATGTATTAATTTTATGGCAAAGATCCACCCTAAATTGCTTAATTGATCTTAATGTATTAATTTTAATGTGGGGATTCCTCCTAATTACCTAATTGATTGTAAAATACGGCCTTTGAATATGTGATCTTGGACCTCTCTTTGTTGCTTTACGGTATTACGGTGTTATGGTCATGTCCCGCGAATGTGGGGATACCCTTAGCCAAGACCCTTCGATTAAATCATCATGTCCCTCTAAAATAAATCATAGCCCCTCGGATGTTGCCTTCGAATACATGATTTTGTCCCTCGATGACCCTTCGGTGTAGCCTACGGTTAAATGATGATAGTCCCTTTGAATGCTAAGGTATCCTTACAACCGTTGCTTTCAATGACCAATCGATGACCCTACGATGACCCTTTTACATCCAAAGGATAAAACTACTTATTTCTCAATAATAAGGACGGTTTTACCCTCACAAGGATAGGAAATGCCCATCAAGACCGTGGGTAGGTATAACTCTTAATTGCTTACTCACCATTTAAAAATACTTTTCACACTTCACAAATACTAGAAAATCACCACTTTACTGAGTTATATTTTTCTAAACCATTTTCAAAACTAAACGAGATAACCACTTTGTATACATTCATACGAGAATCATTACAAAGTTAAATTCTCTTTTTCAAAACATTTTCTAAACAATTCACGAACACTTTTTTCAGACAAGAAAAATAATATAAGTGATCAAGCAATTAAGAGCCCATGGATAACCATGGATACAAAGGGTGTTAACACCTTCCCCTTGTATAATGTACCTCCCGAACCCAAAATCTAATCAAGGTCTTTCGTGTTCTTTTCCACCTTTCCTTATTGGATAAAAGAAAAGTCGGTGGCGACTCTTGCTATCCGCGACATTTGCTTTCCAAAGCAAAAACACACAAAGTCAGTTCACCGTATGACAGTATGTTCATACACCATTTTATTTATCAAAGTCGTTTACTCATATCTGTTTTTACTTGATTTTTTCCAATACATAGTTGAAACATAGCAAATGTTTTACATCTTGTTTTTCATTTGTTCTAAGAGTTATTTTCAAAACAAAACTCTTGAGTGTTTATGCAAAAACTACACACGATAATTACAACTTTTGCATATATGTCATGGAATCAATCTAATCAATCATGCGAGTGATTCGTTTTGGGAGGACTAGCGGTTGTATGCCAAATTCATAGGTAAACAAATTGGCACGCCCAGTGGGACATCATGCAAAACTTTGTTTGAAATTTCTATTTTACGAAAATATTTCCTCAGTTTTGAAAAACTTTTCAATTTCATTGAAAGTGCATGAGACATAGAAGTGGTGCGACAACTAGAAACCACGAGAGAATATCTAGAAGAGGTACTATGATGGTTGGTTCTAAGAGCACCAGAACAAGCACTAACACGAATGAGGATGATGTTGATCCTACCAACGTGGGCTCGATGCCTGCAACTACGACCAATCCCAGCGCCTCCACGGTGAGTTCGATGGCTATGTCGTCGAGTGCACAAGAAGTACTTGTGATTCCTCCATCAAGAACTACTAATATTCCCGTATCTCCAAGGCATACTGTGGCCAGTGAATACAAGCCTTATATTCCTAGATTTATTATACCACCGTTTGTTGGCCGTGATTTCTAATATAGGATGCCTACGTCGATGATGACGGGTTTTTATACCAACCCTTCGATGTTTTATGATAATGCAGTCACAATGTTATCACCCATTAACATGCATTTGGCATCAGGGTCTTCTATAAGTGACCCTAGTCGAAACTTCCAGACTCAGTTAGGAAATGAGTTTGAGTCTCAAGTGTTGCCACCTATAACTTCCAAATCGATGTTGGTTATGAGGCAACAGATGGATGAAAGTAACCATGAAATGGTTAACACCTTAACCAGACAGATTGGGACTATATTCAATCCTTTGATTCGAGACACCCATCAAAGCTAGCAACAGTTGGCTGCCTAAATGTCTCGAATAACAGACTTATTTGGTGCCCCACAACCATAAGTTCGACCACTGACGCCACCCTAAAACTTATGAGGAGTGAATGAGGGAAACATGGCGAATATGGGCCAACAATATATACCAGGGTTGTATAAGTGAAGCAACCCCAACCAGAAGTCCATATAGTTCAAAGCAACCAAGATGCGGATCAAGTAATATAATAAGTTCGACAAGATAATTTGGTGGGGAAAAATAACATTGCAGCCATTGTCGAACGAATCATGGCCCAAAACGGGCTAAATATGGGTTCGCGTCGACCCAACTATACTTCCCCTTTAATAGACTAAGTCTTGAAGACAAAACTCCCTAGAGGAAGGAAAGTCCCTAAGTTCACCAAATTTGCGGGCGATGCGATAGATTCCACAGTCGATCATATCGCTCGATATATGACTAGGGCTGAAGACATAGAAAATAACGAGAACCTTAGGATGATATAATTTCTTATCTCTTTAACCAAAAATGTGTTTACATGGTTTACTATGCTTCCCCTTGTTAGATTAATGATTGGACACAGTTAGAGAGGTTGCTCTATGAGTAGTTCTACACGGGGCAATCCAAAATTAGTTTGAAAGAACTAGCGAATGTCAAGCGAAAATTTGTTTAATCGATAGATGACTATCTAAATAGATTCCGACTACTGAATGTTGGGTGTTTCACACAAGTTCCTGAGCATGAGCTTGTCGAAATGGCAACTGGAGGTTTAAATTACTTTATTAGGAAAAAAAACTAGATACGCAATATTTAACGGATGTGGCCTAGTTGGTTGATAGGGTTCGATAAGTAGAACACCTTAAAGCAGAAAAAGATAGGGCAACTAGAAATAAAAAAGAAAGGGTAGTGTTTGTAGATATAGACGAAAATGACCAAGTGTCAGACTTCGAATGTGTCGAGGAGAATGACATCAATGTGGCAGAATTAAAATAAGGGCCATCGTATGTATGCAAACTACTTAAGCCGTCGAATGGAAAAAATCTAGTCGAAACGGAAAAATGATAAGTTCCCTAAGAGAACTTACACTTTCGATGTGACTAAATGCGATGAGATTTTTTATTTACTCTTTGCAGATGGTCAAATAATAGGGCCACCAAGCGTTAAAACATCTCCTTTAGAGCAACGAAAGAAAATAGGGTTTTATAAATATCATAGTTTCTTGGGTAACAAAACCTCATAATGTTTTCTTTTCAGGGATCTCGTACAGAATAGAATCAAGTATGACCGACTTAAGTTTGCTGATAAGGGAAAGGTGTAGATTCAAATCGATGCTAACCCATTACAAGTGGAGGCTCATTACTCAGAGCCTTTGCAAATCAACATGTTGGAAGTTGTTGCCAAAGGCTCAAATAGCAAAGGTGTTATGTCCAGGGATTTATCTGTTGAATTTGAGAGATTGAAGGAAACTTAAAGCCTCTACAATGACGTATACATGACTAAGGATACTAAAGGCCTTAGGGAAAAGTCTCAGGTGATTGAGATTGCTAAGAATCTTGGGTGTGGAATCAACATAGTGGAAGTCGACAAGGATGTCGACACAAAATGTGACAAAGAAGTCATCTCAGAACCTGACTATATGGAGGTGGCTTACCCAAAAGCTGAAGAAAGTTTGGTTGAGTTTCTGGGCAGGTGCAAGGCCAAGAAACCAAAGGCAATTCTATGCCCAAGATGCATTGCCATTTTCCATAAAAAGGTCACGCAGCAAGTGGAAGTCGTGCAACTTGCAAATCAAAAAGGAAATTGGAGGGATGCCTTCAAACGATAATTTTATTTCGTCCCTCGTTGACACTAGGGTGTGCACATGAATCAGAGGAGCAAACCCACCACTTATCGACCAAATCCAAATGTCCCTTAGGGAAAATGGTCGAGACCTATGGAGAAAGATGGCTTGAGCCGTGAAAAATGGAAAACATGGGAGATGTACATGGGTTCCTCAATATTTTATCAAAAGGAGTTCCAATCCTCCAAGAGAAGAACCCGCGTCCCTGATACCTATCTGAAGAAGAATCTCATGACTAGGACGTAATGAAGGAGGTTCTAAAGAAGAAGAAAAAGATGAAAGGGAAATTGATGAGTCTAGCGGCAATAGGCCCCAACACGATATAGCCACTAGCAAGGAAGCGAATCTAGTGGCAAGACAATCATTCTCTCCAGGCATGGAGAAAGGAAAAGGGAAAGCGGCAAAAGGAATGCCACTTGTCGAGGACGACATGTTGACTGATGATTTTGACTATGGTTCAGAGCCATCTTTGGACATAGTTTGCAATGTGGTTTTTATGCTCCCAATGGAGTACAATTGCGAAACCGAGGTTGAAGAGCCTCCGACAAGCGAAGAGGTTGAGATGGATAAACATAAGTGAATCTGCTACTACTTTATCACCAACGGTTGCGTCGAAGAACATAATGCGTTCTTTGAAAGACCTAATTGTGGCATGAAAAGCCACCTTAAGCCTTTATTTATAAGGGCGGAGATTGAAAACATTGGCATCAATAAATTGATAGTGGACGGAGGAGCGGCTGTCAACTTAATGCCTCACTCTATATTGAACAAAATCGGTAAGTTTGACACTGATTTAAGGAAACACAACATGGTTCTATCAAACTAGGAAGGAAAAATAGGCACCACCATGGGGGTAATTCAAGTCGACTTAACGGTAGGGACGATAACAAGACCAACACTTTTTATGGTCATTGCTCAGGGGAAAATTAATCTACTTCTAAGAAGGGAATGGATACATGGTATTGGAATCAGGATAATCTTTGTGTATTGCTAGAATTTACTTCTGATCACTTTATTTCCACTATTGTTACTTGTTCTGATATTAGACTCTAAATGTGGTTCAGATTCTGAAGTTCTAATATCAGAAGTGGAACGAATTTTTGACATACACAATTCAACCCCGCATTCCTGTGTATTTTTCTCACGTTCATATTCCTCATCTTTGTCAAAATATTCTCCATTTTCAAGTTCATCCCATGTTTCCATGAGACTCTTATAGAAATTTTTTCTGAAGATGTCCTTCTGATAGCTTCCTTTCTTTTACTTGTCCTTTTTCACATCTGGACAATCGACAATGAAGTGACAGGGCTTCTTGTAGTTAAAGCATCCATTCTGGTCATCTTTCTAATCTCTTGAACTTGATCCTCTAAATCATCTTCTTATTCCTGAGAATATTTTGTTCTTCTTTTCCAGATACTAAAATCTTCTGATAATAAATGCCATTTCTTCATCATCTGAAACTTCTTTAGAATCTCATGCACATGCAGCTTCTTCAGGTTCCCAATTTATAGAGGACTTGGTAGGTTGAGCAACAGATTTCAAAGCAAGAAACTTTTATATCTTAGAAGGTTTATCTCCATTGAGCTCTATTTCATGACTTTGGATATTACTTATTAGGATTTCAAGACTTATAATTGTCGTACCTCAGAAAATGGGAGAGACACAACCTAGCGAAGCGCAATCGCACGCCCGCAATGATGGACTGAACAGAGTCGCCACCGAACTTTATTTATTCCTAAAAAGGAAAGGGGAAATATCGATAAAACCCAAGAAAGAACGACAATAATATTGGTCGTCGCAACCAAATCAGGGTTCGGGAGTCGATTACGCAAGGGGAAGGTATTAGCACCCCTCTCGTCCGTTGTACTCAACGGGAACCGTTAGGTTAGTTGTGCGCATTAGTGTTAGTTTGAAATGTTAGGTTTTTCAAGTTATTAGGTGGGAAAGAAAGAAAGGATGAGAGGAGAATATTTTTGGATTTTCGAGGAAGGACTAAACCTAAGTTTTTTTATTAGTGGGTCCGACAAGATTTACAAATTCTGCTCCTACGTATCTCAATAGAGAAGTCAAGGTTTACGTAGTTCTGGGTAGAAAAATGTTTGTTTGTTGGTCGATTTTAGCGAAAGCTACTTTGTGTTAAATCGACGAAAACATTATTGGACTACCCAAAACAGGTGGAGAAACATTGTCTTGCATTGTTTTGAAACAAAGTACCTTTCGTTTGAGAAAGGTTTAAGAATCAATCGCACGGCGGTGAGAAAAGAAATTGATTGGTTTGATGTGTTTTGAGTAATGGCGAGAACTTGGATGGGCGAGATATCCATATCGAATCCTAGTCTCAGGAGTGCGTGGTATCCACCACGTTCCATTTCCATCTTATTTGCAAAAGTGTTAAATAAGGATTAAGTGTTTTGAATTTGATTGAGAAAGGGTTTGAAGAAACCGCAATGACAATTTTAAATGATGGCGAGAGGTAAGATAGGCGAGGCATCCACCTCGAATCCTAATCTCAGGAGTGCACGGTATCCACCATGTTCCATTTCCATCTTTATTGAAAAAGTGTTAAATAAGAGTTAAATGTTTTGGGTTTTATTATAAAAATGGCTTGATGTTGGATCAAGCATTTGATGAGCGATTGAGAAAGATTTGAATGAGTGTTTGAGAGAAACAGAATAGATAAATTTGGATGATGGTGAGAGCTAAGATAGGCGAGGCATCCACCTCGAATCTTAATTGTAGGAGTACACGGTATCCACCATGTTCCACTTCCATCTTTATTGAAAAAGTCTTTAAATATGAATTAAGTTTTTTTTTATTTTTTATTATGAAAAATGGCTTGACGTTGGATCAAACATTTGATGAAGGTTTGAAAAAAATGGAACAGAATGGGAGGAAGAAATGGATTGATTTGTTTATTGAGAAAATACTCGACGTTGGATCGAGTTTTTATTTTTGATCTTTTGGAAATGGTTGATTTTATTCTTGTGTTAGTAGCTAACTAAACAGTCAAGCAAATAAAGAAATAAAAAGCGATAAAAATATTACATGCCATGGGAGTGGGGATACATTTTGTCGAATAGGGATTCAAAGTATTGAAATAATTAAATCGGGCCCAATCAAACGAATAAACAATGCATGAGTGTAGGTGCAAGGGAACTGTCTCATTGTAAGAAGGCCCAAGAGTAAGCCATGTGAAGAAAATAAATAACACAACAAGTTATATTTACAAAACACTCAAAAATTAAATTGAAAGAAACAACATTGGGACGTGCACAGATAAAAATCAGGATGCGAGGATGCGAATCAAAGTCGCATAATGCAATGACGTGCAAGGCAGATGGAAAAGTAACAATTAAATGCTAAAAAAAGACCAAATGCCACAAGTGGGAATCAAACCCAACACTAAGAAGGAGATGAGCTGACTCCATCTCCACTCGGCCATGACTTGTGTACTGTTAGACTTGCAGTTGCCCAAACATATAAACAAAGAATTAAAATGAATAAATAGAAAAAAATAAACATATAACAAAGGCCAGTGTGGGCCGCTGGGATAAGTTAAAAAATAAAGCCCCAAAAAATTCTTGGACCATCTGGGCTTGGGTCGTAGAAGACCCGTTTCAAGGGTGGCCCAAATATGGAAACATACCAGGGAATAGCGACCGACAGCCCTAGCCGCATGGCTGTTGGGCATGAATAATTAGGAACGGCTACCGCTAGCCCTAGCTGGCAGCCATAATGACAGGTAGCTGCTGGGAAACCACAAAAGTTCCCACGACACAGTAACCGAATATGTTTTAAATGTTTTAAATGAAAAATAAATGCAAGGAAATGGTATTTGAAAAAGGAATCGGTAGTGAATGAAATGAAAAAAAAATAAACAATGTCTCTTCCCTCACCCAAAACCCAAGTTATTCTCAGAGAAAAACCTAACCTTCTCAACTTGAGGAGATCCAGAAATGAATGACCGCAACAACAAACGAACATCGGCGACGGAGATGAAACTCGACCGGAAAGCACAAACGTAACCGTTTACAAGGAGGTCCGGCCACGATTGGGTGATGGATGTTGGAATCTCTCACTCTTTCGCCAATCGATTCCCACCGGTGCACTCAAAACTCGCCTTCCTTGCCTTCGAAATGAGCTTCGTCCAATGGCGGTGAAAAAAGGTATAGAGTTCTTCAGACTTTCCTCCTTTACTTTCGTTGATTAGGGTTTGGACGTTCCTTTCGCCGTCTCCAAATGATCCTTAGGGTTTTTTCGTGAACAGTAGTCCCTCTTTTATATATGACTAATCTCTTTCCTCTGCTATGTTTCCTGCTGTGTAGTGGAGGTCTGTTCGTATGGAGGATGTCTGGAGATTTTTGTCCTCATTCCAGCTTGTGGTCCCTCTTCTCAACTCCTTGTTTTACCCTTTTACTGCTTGGTAAGAATTTAAACACTGCTTGTGAATTGAGGTAGAGTCATAAACCGCCTTACTGATGATAATTCTTTCTCTACAGCCCAGATTTTGACTACTTTGTTATGTGAACCTGTTGTAAATTCGTGTCTATGAAAGATGAGGGCGAAAGATTTCTCTCAACGCCTCCTTCAAACACTGATATATC